>NC_003279.8:14109218-14425312 GCF_000002985.6 Caenorhabditis elegans | reverse complement strand
GTCTGTTTCAAATGATTCCACAGAGCTGCTCCATTCCGAGAGGGATCAAATCTCTCACAAACTGTAGTCGTCGTGTGTTCCCTGTGTGTCGTGGCTAGGCCATAGGTACAAGGCATCGAGGAGATCGTATGGTACAGGCTGACACCGGAGATCTTCTCTTGGGCCGTAGTAGTAGGCTTCAGGCCCTCCTCCTCAGTCTCAAATTTGACTCCAGAACACTCGGCTTCTCGTTCCCATCTTCGATTTCCGGTTCCATTCCTAAACGTAAAAGCGACAGAGATCTCGTATTCCCGGCTCGCCGAGCCGCCATTTTCAACATCGATCAGAAATAGGCATACAGGGTAGGTAGTATCCTCATAATTATGTGGAAGTACCGGAGACACCTGCCGGATAACTACAGTCAGCTCAAGCTCGGGTACCCGAAAAGTGGTCCACGAGCGGGGGAATAGCCCCCGATAATGCACATTTTTCTTGGGAAATTTGAAATCCCACGTGGAAAGTTGCCCGGATGGCCGTTGAACGTCGGCTGCTGACAAGACTTTTTGATAGATACACCGATCATTTTCCCGTACGGAAAGAATGAATTGATCGGCGGCGACAACGTCGACTTTGTGCTCGACGAGCCCTGGACGGAGGCTGAATTTACAGAAACCACCACGGAAGTCACGGCCGATCGCTCCGCATCCAATTCCTCCACATGGAACGCCTGGAAAATTGGATTTTTTTGAATTTTTGGTTGAAAACGGAACATTTTTGCGGAAAATTGTAAAAATTCGTTGAAAATTCCATAAAAGTCGGTTAAAATTGGAGAATTTTAACCTTTGGTTGAGGCTCAACGACTACAAACTACAACTTTTTTCTAGCCTCACCAAATTATGGTTGAGGCTGGAAATCTTGTAGTTTGTAGTCTCTGAGCCTCAACCAACTTTCTATGTATTTTCGAGGTTGAGGGAAATTCAAATTTTCTGCGGAAAAAAAAACCAATTTTTTGGCGGAAAATTCAATTTTTTTTTTGTGTTTTGTAGTTTGTAGTCTGCGTCTCAAAAAATTTTTGTAGTTTGTAGTCTAACTAACCATAATAAGGCTTGTGTTTCAGCGGTTGAAATGTGTTAATGAACAGCTTCTCCTTATCAAATGTGTGCTTCATCCAGTACATAAAATATCGACGAACGAATGGAAGTGCCTCGTAGATCTGGAAAAAATGAGATTTTCAAAGGTTTTCGGGCGGTTTGCGGGTGGAAATTTGAATTTTTTACAGAGAAAAGCGCAGTAAAAAAACAAAATTCAAAAAAAAAATTAAAAAAGAGAAAAAACCAAAAAAATTGCTTTAAAAAATCATTTGGTTGAGGCTCACACTACAAACTACAACTTTTCTAGCCTCACCCAATTTTTTTAACAGTTCAGTTTGGTTGAGGCTAAAAACTTCGTAGTTTGTAGCCTAAGCCTCAACCAAAATTAAAATTGCATTTTTGTGTAATTTCATTCCATTTCGATAATTTTAAACAAGAAAATTGAAACTTGGTTGAGGCTCAGACTACAAACTACAAATATGCATTTTTAACGATTTTTATAGAATTTCCCACTGTTTTTACACTATTTCCCGTTAAAATAATCATTTTTAGTCAATTTTTGTCGAATTTTCGATAATTTTTTCCAAAATCTTCAAAAATCAACCAATTTTCTTTACAATTAAAATTGGTTGTGGCTCAAAACTAACTTTTTTCTCTCAAAATTTATTAGAAATCGTAGAAATTTGAGCAAAATTGGTTGAAAATGACGAAATTCAGGTGAAAATTGGTTGGTTGAGGCTGAAGGAAATTGTAGTTTGTAGTCTGAGAGCCTCACCAAAGCTAAAATATTCATTTTTGATTGATTTTATAGATAAAATATTGATTTTCGATCAATTTTCCTTCCATTTTCTATTTAAATCTTGCGTTTTTAATCAATTTTCTATAAATTTTCAGATTTTTTCGAGTCGAAATATTTAATTTTACCGATTTTCATCGAATTTTACTATTTTTCCACTATTTTCTGTTAATATGATTATTTTTTTAACTGGTTTCAACCAATTTTTGACTCGAATTTTCACGAATTCCTTCCAAAATCTTCAAAAATCAACCAATTTTTTACAATTGCATTTAGTTTGGTTGAGGTTAAAAACTTGTAGTTTGTAGCCTGAGAGCCTCACCAAAAACAAAATCCTTTATTTTAAACCGATTTTCATCGAATTTTCTACGAATTTTTCTTTTTTTCTGCTAAAATCGTCAGTTTTTATCGAATTTAAGCAATTTTCTGTCAAAAACTTTCATTTTTAACCGATTTTCGTCGCTTTTTTACTATTTTTTTACGATTCAATTTGGTTGAGGCTAAAAACGTTGTAGTTTGTAGTCTGAGAGCCTCACCAAAGCTAAAATATTCATTTTTAACCGATTTTCATCGAATTTTCGTTAAATTTTTACTGTTTTCCACGAAAAACCTTCATTTTTAACCGATTTTCGTCGAAGTTTCACTAATTTCTTCCAAAATCTCCAAAAATCAACCAATTTTTTACAATTCACATTTGGTTGAGGCTAAAAACTTTGTAGTTTGTAGTCTGAGAGCCTCACCAAAGCTAAAATTTTGCATTTTCAACCGATTTTTATCGAATTTCCGCCAAATTTTCACTGTTTTCCACGAAAAACCTCCATTTTTAACCGATTTTCCTCGAATTTTCAACCAACCTGATAGGGTGTCGGCCTATTAAACGGTACCCGCTTGTCCTTTGGTTTCCGGTCTCCTCGAGCTTTCCATCCGGCTCCAGACATGGTCTCGGACGGGATCCATTCATCTTCCAGCTCCGCCGCACCGCCCATCGTCGTTTTTCTCGAGGCTTTTGTCGAAGAACGGCGTCTCCGCATGCTCTGGAAAATATTGATTTTTTGAGAGAAAAAAAAGTATTTTTTTCGTTTGAAAATTGTTATGATAAGAAACGTTAGTGTTTATTTTATGATTCATCGCAAGAAGAAATTTTTTTTTTTTTCAAAAAAAAAAAAATCTAAAATTCTCACCGTGCAACATCCTATTCTCATTTCAATTTTTCAGAAATTTCAGCAGAAAAAATTAGAAAAAAATTTGGAAACTGGTGGTTAGAACTAAAAATGGCGAAAATTTAGTTTTTTTTTTGGCGTGCTGCCTATCACAACTGATAAGGACACAGAATTTTGGAAAATTTATTATCACCACTAGCATAGTTAACCAATTTTCTTATCACTAAGGGTGGTGTGGGAAATTGATTTTGAACTTTACTAACTTTTTTGCATGGAAATTGAGCGAAAATCATGATTTTTCATTAATTTTAGTGTACATCTTTGTAGTTTGTAGTCTAATTGGATCACTTACAATATTATCGATAAATTGCAAAAAAAAACCACGAAAAGGGTATTAAAAAGGGCATTAAAACATCGAAAAAATGCATTGAAAGTTGGTTGAGGCTCAGGCTACAAACTACAAAATTTCCAGCCTCAACCATAGTTGAGTGAGGTTAGAAATGTTGTAGTTTGTAGCTTGAGTCTCAACCAAAACGAAAATCTTTCGATTTTTATCGATTTTTCTTCATTTTCAGCCGGAAAAAACGTTTTCTTTTCAGAAAATTGTGAAATTATCATATTTCGTGATAAAATTGAGCAAAAATCATGATTTTCCATTAATTTTAGTGTACATCTTTGTAGTTTGTAGTGTGAGAGTTAACAAATTATCAAAGAAATGCAAAAAATCGTATTAAATCATCAAAAAACACACAGAAAGTTGGTTGAGGCTCAGGCTACAAACTACAAGATTTTCAGCCTCACTCAAGATTTGGGGAGGTTAGAAATGTTGTAGTTTGTAGCCTGAGTCTCAACCAAAACGAAAACCTTTCCATTTTTATCGATTTTTCCTCATATAGTTAACCCATTTTCTTATCAATAAGATTGGTGTGGTGTGAAATTGATTTTGAACTTTCTCGGATGAAAATTGACGTAATATCACCTTTTTTGTCATTAATTTTGGTATTCATGTTTGTAGTTTGTAGTCTAATTGGAACACTTTAAAAATATTATCAATGAAATGCAAAAAAAAACGGCGAAAAGGGCATTGAAAAATACATAGAAAGTTGGTTGAGGCTCAGGCTACAAACTACAAGATTTTCAGCCTCAACCAGAATTGAGTGAGGCTATAAATTTTGTAGTTTGTAGCCTCAGCCTCAACAAAAACTAAAATTTTTCGATTTTTATCGAATTTTCTCTATTTTCAACCGAAAAAAAAACGTGTCTTACAAATAATTTAGAAGAAAATATAGAAAAAAAAAGTGAAAATTTAACGAAAATTGGTCAGAAACAGTTTAGTTTTGGTGAGGCTCAGGCTACAAAGCTAAAAATTTTCGATTTTTATCGATTTTTCGCTATTTTCAGCGGAAAAAAGTGGTTATCTTTACAGGAAAATTGTGAAAATATCATTTTTCGTGATAAAATTGTACGAAAATCATGATTTTTCATTAATTTTGGGTGTAAACTGCGGTTTTTCTTCAAATTTTGAAATATTGTGAAATCTGTTCAAATAAAAAACTGCAAAAAGCCAACCTTTTTCAATTTCTTCAAAACGCTACACATCCCAATTCTCGAGTAAATAAATAAAAATGAGGTAGAACTTATAATTTATTTCAAAGATCTATAGAAAACGATTTTAACACGACGTGAAAAATCAATTTTTTGCAATTTTTTTCAAGTTTCAAAAAAAAGTTTGAATGAAATTCGCTAAAATTACAGTTTTCCGTCAAAAATTGGCTGAAATTTTCTTTTTTCGACCGATTTTTAGAATGCACATAGTTTGCTGTTTTCAAACATTTTATATTTTGTAAAAAAAAAAATTTTATTCGAAAAATAGACGAAAAAGACTATTTTTTTTCCACATAGAACACGAAACTGTATAAAAAATTAATTTTAACTTTTTTAAGAAAATTTTTTTCTATGAACATCGTATTCATATAACTAATATAATAATGTAATGATCAAAATAAATTTTTTTAGATGGAATTCCTAATAATTTCTCATTTTATACACCTTATCAGGTAGGAATAACGAGTTTTTAGATAATTTTTAAAAAAAATCGTATTTCTATATTATTGTCTAAAAAATATCATTTATCATTTACTATATATAAAGCGGTTATTTTGTGTGTCCATAGTTTGTAGTCTATGTAGTCTTTGTAGTCTGCGAAGTTTTGGCTTCTGGAGGGATAGTGAGTTAGGGTTAGTGTAGGGATATAGTCGGGGTACTGTAGTGGTACAATAGTGGCACGGTAGGAATACTGTAGGCTTACGGTAGTTTCATAAAAAATTAATTTTCAGCCCTAGAAGTCGGGGGCCGCGCCGAAGGTGCGGACCACGGCTGGTTTACACTAAAAGATTATCACTATTAATAAGAACTGTACAACTAATTCGAAAGAAAAAGATAAAAATTTCGAAAAAAAAAAAAATTAAAATACATTTTTAAAATGGTTTCTTCGTCTTTTGGAAAGTGTATATCACAAAATGAAAATTTTTCAGAAAAACTTTGAAATTTTTGAAAAAATATAATTTTCGTTAATACGTAATTACTTTTCTATATTTGAAAAAAAATAGAAAACTTTCGAAAAAAATTCCGTATAATTTAAAAATGTCTATCGCAAAAATAAAAAAATTCAAAAAAAAAAAAACATTTTTTTTTGCTTCGATATTTTAATTCTGACTATCAATGACTATGAATAACGTAGTAAAGACTACAACAAAATTTATAGAAAAAAATTTTGCAAAAAAAAAAAGAGAAAATTCTACGAAATCTCGATTTTCTGAACTCGTGATTCATGAAAATGCCAAAAAAAAATAGGCAGCATGACTAAAAATTTAAAAATGGCAAAAAGCAAAAAGCCATGGAGACCACAACTACAAACACACACACACACAAAAACTGTGACTTAGCAAATATTGAAAAAAGAGGAGAAAAATGGGTTCAATGTTTGCTATAGATAAATTTATATTTGACTAACTCTCAAACATTTCAGAACAAACTTTAAAGTTTTTTTTTCGAGTCCAAATTACAGATTTTTGGGAAGATTTTATGCTAAAAATCTGAATTTTGTATACTATTTTTCAAAGAAAACCTAATTTTTTTCAGCTTTCTGAGTAAAAAAACCATTTTTTTTTCTCAACTTTCCGCATTTATATAGAGGGAAATCCAACAATTTCACTTTTTAAAAGAAAATTTGAAATTTTTTAATAAAAAACAATTGATATTCCTGCTTTTCATCAGAAAAATCGACTCAGCATCAGTATTTTCAGATGAAAATCTCGATTTTTTCAAATTTTCGGGTTTTTTGAGTTCAATGTTTGCTAAACTCTCAAACATTTCAGAACAACTTAGAAGTTTTTTTTTTCGAGTCCAAATTACAGATTTTTGGGAAGATTTTGAGTTAAAATTATTATAAAAAAGCGTCTTTTCTGGAGAAAATCTCTGAAATTTTTCCGTTTTTTCCTCGATTTTTCCAATGAAATTCGTGTAATTTAGGATATTTTCGGTTTTTTTTTTTCAATTTTTTTTCTAAATATGTGTTTTTTTTCTAAACAATTTTTTTTCTAAATATGAAAATTTTAGAAAATTTTAATTTAAAAAAATGGAAATTTTTTTTTTCAGTTAATAAATTTTTTTGCAATTTCTAGATAAAAATGGACAGAAAATTTGAAATTTCTGATATTTTTTGGAATTTTTTTCAGTGAAAATAGTAACATTTTTGCTTTTTCGTGAGAAATATTACAATTTTTAACTTTTTGAATGAAAATCTGAATTTTATCAATTAAAAAAAAAAAATTTCCAGAATTTCAGCAAATTTTTTTTAAATTTTTTCAGTTAAAATCAACGATTTTTTAAATATTTTTTACTAAAAAATCCGAAATTCTTAGCAGTTTTTTTTGATTTTTCAAATTTTTCCCGATTTTCAGTTTTTTTAAAAATATTATACCTTAAAGAGCTCAATTTTGGCAGTATTGTCGTGTTCCCGTAATCGTTGACACCGGATATTTAATCTTAAAATATTCTTTTTTTTTTCGTGAAAAAAGGAGCAAAACATGTGCTCAAATTGAGAATTTCGTAGCGTTTTTTCGTATTTTAAGCTTGAAAATTGTATTTTAAAAAGCGATTCCCATCCAAAATTCCATAAAAGTCAAGAAAAATGCAAATTTTAGCTCAAAATTCTTGAAATTTACAGAAAAAAAAGCGGAATTCTTTTCCCATTTTTAATGAAATTCGCTTTTTTAATTGAAAATCAATCACCTCAAAAATATTAAAAATCCGCAATTTTAACGGAAAATTCTATAAAAAAGAGATTTTAATGCTCAAAAAGTGGGGGTTTATTAATAAAATCCAATAAAAAAAAATGGGGAATCTCTACTCTGCCAAGACGATATTTTTTTGATTTTTTAGCCAATAAAAAACTAATTATTGAGGATAGTAGGCTTGCCTACCTGCGTGCCTACCTACAAGGCACTGCCTGTAGGTATGTGGGCAGGCAGGTGCCTATTTGTGCAATTTTAGGGGTAAATACATGAAAAAGCGGATTTTTTGGTGGTGGAAAAGTGGGGGTCGGGAGTGCAATTTTTTTGGAATTTTTTCGGGTAAATAGGGGAAAATATTATCACAGTAACCCCTAGCAGCAGGAATTTGAAGAAAAAAAATTAAATAAAAATAATCACAACCATTAGAGTTTTCTCACATTATTTGACAATAGACACACACACACTAAAATAAGAACAAAAATGGTATTTTTAGAAACACATAGAAAAAAAAATCAATAAATTAGGAAAAAACGTGGCATTTGGGAAATTTTTTTTGGGGGAAAATTAGATTTTTACAATCCGGGAAACTCGTTGACAACTCCTTCGCCGACTTGTTCCGTTCCGTCGACAATGTACGAGATTTTGGTGCGCATGCGAGCCTGGAAATATGAAAATTTAAGCTTTTTGGGGGCTTTTTGGTGGGAATTTTTGGAAAATTCAATCGGAAAATAATTTTTTTGGCAATTCTGGGAAATTTTTCTTGAATTTCCGAAAAATTCCGTATAAAATTCTTTTTTTTCCAAAAAAAAAAAAAAAAAAAAAAAAGGAGAAATTAGGCTTCTACCGATTTTTTTTTCCGATTTTAATCTACCGATTTTTCTAAAATTTTCCTAGAAAAAAAATTATATTTTTTTGGTGAGCGTTCGAGCCTGGAAATATGAAAATTTAAGCTTTTTGGGCTTTTTGGTGGGAATTTTTGGAAAATTCAATCAAAAATGTTTTTTCTGGCAATTTTGAGAAATTTTAAATAAATTTTTATGAGAAAGTGGGTTTTTTTGATTGAATTTTTTAAAAATTCCGTTTAAAATTCAATTTTTTTTTTAATTTTCTGAGATTTTTTGCCCAAAAATCTAAAATTAAAAAAAAAAATTTTCTAACAGAGAAATTAGGGAAATCTACCGATTTTTCTATAATTTTTCCAGGAAAAAAGTAGATTTTTTTTTCAGATTTTCAGTTTTTTTGGTGCGCATTCGGTGAGCCTGGAAGTATGAAAAATTGAATTTTTTGGGATTTTTGGTGGATTTTTTCTGACAATTTCGTGAAATTTTGAATAAATGTTTGTGAAAAAGTGGATTTTTTTAGTGAACTTCTGAAAAATTCAGTGTAAAATTCTTGTTTTTTACCCAAAAAAAAAAATGGATAAATGGTAGTTTTTTCACTTATTGCTAGAAAAATTTTACATGAAAAATTTAATTTTTTGAGATTTTTCGCCCGAAAAATCTAGAAATTAAATATATAGAAATTAGGGAAATCTACCGATTTTTCTATAATTTTTCTAGAAAAAAATTATATTTTTTTGGTGCGCATTCGGTGAGCCTGAAATTATGAAAATTTAAGCTTTTTGGGCTTTTTGGTGCAAAATTTTCGAAAAGTCTCTAGCGAAATTAATTGTTTTTTATTTTTATTTTTTCTGACAATTTTGTGAAATTTTCAATAAATTTTTGTGAAAAAGTGGATTTTTTTTTGTTAAATTTTGCAAAAAAAAAATAATTTTTATTGCATTCTTTTCCCGTCAAAATCGATAAATGATAGTTTTTAACTCAATTTTAAGTGAAAAATCGATTTTCTGGATATCCAATAGTTGAATTTTTCCAAATTTTTAAAAATGATTTTTTTCCTGAAAAAAAAAGTGATTTTTTCTAAAAAATTTCCGACAACATTCAGGAAAATTCAATTTTCTGGCTTTTTAAAAGGAAAATAGTTTTTAAAAATCAAAATTTTGAAGGAAATATGACATTCTCTTTTCCAAAAATTTTTTTTTAAATAGAAAAGCAAATATACTTCTTTTTTTTAAATTTTTTTTCTTGCGTTGAAAAATTTCGATTTTTCTAGAATTTTGGACATTTTCAATTGAAAAAAAAAATCGAAAATTAAGGGAATTTTCAGTAATTTTTCAACGTTTTTTCTTTTAATAAAAAATTATTTCTAGAATTTTCCAATCGTTTTTTCCCATTTTTAACCAAATTCTCGTTTTCTCCTTACAGTAGTATTAGGTGCTTTTCTTGTAATAGTCATAAATTGAGTAGTATGCTCATTTGGATCAATATTTGGCGATGAAGCCGGTTCCAGTGCAATTTCAAACGTTTTTGTGACGGCTGCGAAGAAATTATAGTTCGAAAGAGTTCTTGGTGTATAGTTGTAAGCCGTCATTCTCAGACGAGCCTTCTCGTTTTTCCACGTTTCGATGACTTGCAGTTGAACTTCGATTCCGCCCTTGTTGATAGCGATTACCGGCTGATAAGTGGGCTCCCTGCAAGAAAAAACATTAATTTTTGATATAAAATAATTAAAATTTGTTGAAAACTGTGAAAAACTACAAACTACACTTTTTCTAGCCTCAATCAACTTTTTTATCTTTTGAAATCAGTTTTTTTTTTGGTTTTTTGGAATTTTCTGATCAGTTTTAATCGAGAAAATGATTATTTTAAGTTTTTTTCTCACAAAATTTATCAAAAATCGTGGAAAATTGGTTAAAAATGAACAAAATCGAGTGAAAACAAAATGGTTGAGGCTGAAGGTAATTGTAGTTTGTAGCCAAAGCCTCAACCAAAATTGAAATTGCTTAAAACATTTTTGTGTAATTTCAGTCGAAATTTTTAAAAAATATCTGTTTTGAACAAAGACATTTAATTTGGTTGAGGCTCCGACTACAAACTACATTTTTTCTAGCCTGAACAGTTTATTTTTCAAGTTTTTAGGACTTTCTGATCAGTTTTAATCGAGAAAATTATCTTTTCAAGTTTTTTCTCAAAATTTATTAAAAATCGTGGAAAATTGAACAAAATTGGTTGAAAATGACAAAAGTCAGGTGAAAATTAATTGGTTGAGGCTGAAGGAAATTGTAGTTTGTAGCCTACCCGCCTCACTCAACGCTAAAAAAATTGGTTGAGGCTGTAAACTTTGTAGTTTGTAGCCTAAGCCTCAACCAAAATTAAAATTGCATTTTTGTGTAATTTCATTCCATTTCGATAATTTTAAACAAGAAAATTGAAACTTGGTTGAGGCTCAGACTACAAACTACACTTTTTCTAGCCTCAATCAACTTTTTTATCTTTTGAAATCAGTTTTTTTTTTGGTTTTTTGAAATTTTCTGATCAGTTTTAATCGAGAAAATGATTATTTTAAGTTTTTTCTCACAAAATTTATCAAAAATCGTGGAAAATTGGTTAAAAATGAACAAAATCGAGTGAAAACTAAATGGTTGAGGCTGAAGGAAATTGTAGTTTGTAGCCTAAGCCTCAACCAAAATTAAAATTGCATTTTTGTGTAATTTCATTTCATTTCGATAATTTTAAACAAGAAACTTGAAACTTGGTTGAGGCTCAGACTACAAACTACACTTTTTCTAGCCTCAATCAACTTTTTTATCTTTTGAAATCAGTTTTTTTTGGTTTTTTTGGAATTTTCTGATCAGTTTTAATCGAGAAAATGATTATTTTAAGTTTTTTCTCACAAAATTTATCAAAAATCGTGGAAAATTGGTTGAAAATGAACAAAATCGAGTGAAAACTAAATGGTTGAGGCTGAAGGAAATTGTAGTTTGTAGCCTGAGCCTCAACCAATCGTTTTTTCACATAATTTTTAATGATTTTCGTGCAAATTCCTCACGCATTATTTAACGAATTAGCAATATTTTTTTAGAAAGAGCGTGTAGTTTGTAGCCTGAGCCTCACTCAAAAATTAGGTTGAGGCTGAGGCGAATTGTAGTTTGTAGCCTAAGCCTGACTCAACGCTGAAAAATTTGGTTGAGGCTGTAAAGTTTGTAGTTTGTAGCCTGAGCCTCACTCAAATCAAAAATTGCTCATTTTCAATCATTTTTCCTGCTTTTTTATCGATTTTTTTCGAAAAAAAAAACCCGTACTTCGCTGGAGCAGCCATTCCAAAGTCAAAACCACCAGCAGCATTTGAAGATGGTGTATCGCCGAAAATGTCCAAAATATTCGAATTTGAGGTAGGTGGTGGTGGTGGTGGTGGTGCCTGAGCAGAAGCTGCTCCACTACCAACTCCAACACCCAAAAGATCAGAACTATAGTCATTTGATGGATTCGTTGAACCACCACCACCAAGGTTCAGATCACCAAGGAGATCTCCATTGGTTACTACTGGTGCTCCCGATTCTGCAGAAACTTCCTCATCGATCATTGATGGAGCAGCGGCATTTAGGGAATTATGGGTGATTACTGGCATTCGTTCGAGCAGTCCGTCTCTGCAAAAACAAAAAATTGAAATTTGATGATATTTTAGAATTTTTAAAGAAATGTTTCACTAGAAATATCTAAATCTCTGCGAAAATTGAATTTTTGAAGATTTCGTATAATTTTCAGAATTTCGAAAAGTAAAAATGTAGCTTTTTTTTTCAAATTTCAAAAAAAAAATTGGTTGAGGCTTAGCGATTTTGTAGTTTGTAGTCTGTGAGCTTCACTCATTTCCAGGGCGCTTTTTTCAACATTTTCTAGAATTTGTCGGCAAAATACGCGTTTTTTCTAAATTTTTTGGACAAAAACCCGATGGAAAACGAGTTTTTTTCAAAACTTTTCGCATTTCCAGAATTTTTTGCTTCAAAAACGTAGCGTTTGGGGCGAAAATGTGTGTTTTCAGCATTTTTAAGAGCTAATTTTCAAATTTTTTGACATTTTCTAATTTATTTTAATTTAAAAGACATATTTTGAAGGAAAAAAAAATTAAAAAACACAAAAATGCGCCATTCGAAAATTGAAAAAAAAAATTGGTTGAGGCTCTCAGCGATTTCGTAGTTTGTAGTGTGAACCTCAACCAATCATTCTCAGCGTTTTTCCCGCAAAATCACATTTTTAATCATTTTTCCGGTACACTTTTTCAATTTTTTTAAAGGAAAATGTCTTAAAATACGAAAAATTCGTAATTTTCAGAATTACAAAAATGAAAGTATGCGAAATTTTATAAATTCCAGCACTTACTCAGAAAATATTTTTTCTGAATTAAAAAAAAAATTATGTCGAGAGCTTTGCAAAATCAATTTTTTTCATAGAAAAAAAAACAAAAAAAATTGGTTGAGGCTCAGCAATTTTGTAGTTTGTAGTGTGAGCCTCAACCAATTTTTGTCGGCGTTTTTCCTGCAAAATCACATTTTTAATATTTTTTTTGCGGTGAATTTTAAATTATCGTTAAACCGCAAAATAAATGCAGATTTTGTATTCAAAATTTCCAAATTTTCAAAAAAAAACAAGAAAATTCAGAATTTTTGAAAAATATTTGTTTAATATAAAAAAAAAAGGAATTTTTCCAAGAAAAAGCAATTTTTTAATATTCACACATTTTTATACATTTTTTTGGTAAATTAAACAAAAAATCGTTACAAAATGAAGATTTTTTGCCCAAAATTGAAAAAAAAAAGATTTTTTTAACTAAAAAATACGGAATTTTTCCTAGAAAAAACCAAATTTTGAACCTCAAATCTCCCAAATTCAAAATCACATTGAATTCCACAGATCGCTGCTGTAACTCCAACTGAATATGAGCCTGATTCATACGAACAAGTGCTCCAATTCGATCTCCAGTCGACTGGAACCTGGTTCCCAGCTTCGCAAGAGCAGTAACTCCATAACATTTTGTCCAAAGTGAGGTTAGAGCAGACGGAAGAACCGATTCAAATACTCCGACAACATCATTTTCAGAGATTGGAGTACTATCAACGTCTGTTGGTTGAAGTAACAAATCTCCAAATTCTCCAATTGTCCAGAAAGCTACTTGAAGCAGTGGTTGAGCATTGATTGCATCTTTTTGAGCGGCATGGTAAAGCTGGGATACTGCATAGCTCTGCAGTTGCTCATTCGCCGAAATCATTTGGATCATACAGGAGACCACCTCGTCAGGAACGTATTTTCCGGCCTGAAAATATGTTGGATTTTTCTTCAATTTTTTAAGGAATTTGCTTTTAATTATAGAAAATTCACCGAATATAATTGTGAAACAATTTATAAATTTTTTCAAAAATTTTTTTTTAAATTTCTCAAAAAAAAAATTTTTATCGGTTATATTTTTTTTTTCTAAATTTTCAGAAATTTCTAGGCCAATTTTTTTTTTTTTTAATTTGAAATAATTTTTCCAAAAAATTTAAAAAACACGAAATTGTGACATTGAAACATTTTTTAATCAAAAATTGGTTGAGGCTCAGCGATTTTGTAGTTTGTAGTGTGAGCCTCACTCATTTTCTTGGCGTATTTTAACCATTTTATAGAATTTTTAGGCAAAAAAAAACTGAAATACGCGTTTTTGACAATTTTTTTCGGGCATAAACCTATTAAAACCGATTTTTTTTTCTAAATTTTCGGCATTTTCCCAACTTTTAGCATTAAAAAGATAGCTTTTGGGCCAAAAATGTATGTTGTCAGCGCAATTTTTTCCATTTTTGGAATTTACTAATTTATTTTAAATTAAAAGGCATATTAATGAAGAGAAAACACAAAAATGCGCCATTCGAAAATTGAAAAAAAAATTGGTTGAGGCTCAGCGATTTTGTAGTTTGTAGTGTGAGCCTCAACCAATTTTTGTCGGCGTTTTTTCTAGTAAAATCACATTTTTAATAATTTTTTTTTTGGTAAATTAAACAAAAAATCGTTACAAAATGAATGAAAATTCAGAATTTTTGAAAAAAAAAAATGCATCGAATATAATTGTGAGAAAAATTTAAAAAATTTTTCTAAATTTTTCGAAAATTAAAAAAAATTGACATTTATTTTTCAACATTTTTCATAATTTTCGGCAAAAAAAACTGAAATACGCGTTTTGCGAATTTTTTTTTTGACAAAAATCGATTTAAAAAAAACTTTTTTTTCTGAACTTTTGGCATTTTCAAAGCTTCTAGCACTAAAAAAGTAGTTTTTGGGCCAAAAATGTGTGTTTTTAGGAATTTTTTCTCCAAATTTTGGGTACTTACTAATTTATTTTAATTTCAAAGACATATTCTTTAAGAAAAAAAAATAAAAAACACAAAAATGCGCTATTTAAAAATTTGGAAAAAAAAATAGGTTGAGGCTCAGCGTTTTTGTAGTTTGTAGTGTGAGAAAAATCGCAACTCTTATCATTAAAAAGATAGCTTTTCGGCCAAAAAATGTGAGTTTTCAGCAATTTTTTCTAAATTTTCGGGATTTACAAATTTATTTTGATTTCAAAGACATATTATTAAAGAAAGCAAAAAAAAAAACACAAAAATGCGGCATTTAAAAATTTACAAAAAAATTGGTTGAGGCTCAGCGTTTTTGTAGTTTGTAGTGTGAGCCTCACCCAATTTATGTCGGCATTTTTTTTCAATTTTTTAAAGGAAAAAAGTCATAAAATACGTATTGTGTGTTTAATTTGCGCGGGAAGAATTCAAAATTAATTCAAAAAAAAAAATGATTTGGGACAAATTTCCGTAATTCTAGCTTTGCAAAATTGTAGTTTGTAGCCACTAGCCTCAACCAAAATTGATTTTTTTCTCATTTTTCGGATATGAAGTTTTAATTTCAAAAAGGTCAGGAAAATCTAAAAATTATTCGATTTTTTCTACAATATCGGATAATTTTCCTCATTTTTACAATTAAAAACTCGAAAAACCACGAAAAATCAAAATTTTCGCCTATTAATTCATTTCGAGAGACTACAAACTACAACTTTTTGAGCCTCAACCATTTTGTAGTTTGTAGTATAGTCGTTTTTCTGCAAATTTGATAAGTTTCGGAATTTAACATTTAAAAAAAATTTCCCGTAAAATTTATATAAAAGACAATCAATAAAAGTTAGACTACAAACTACAATTTTCTGAGCCTCAACCAATTCTGGTTGAGGCCCAAAATATTGTAGTTTGTAGTCTGCTTCGATTTTTCGTGAGATTTCTAGTTTTTTGGACTTTTAGAGCCAAATTTCGCCAATTTTATCCATTTTTTCAAGGAAATTTATCCAAAAAAACTACCGTACCAATCTAAGTACAGTAATCATCGTATCCAAATGCCATTCATGATTCGGCGAATATCTTTCCGTTGCAATATACATTCGTGAAGCACATTCCGATTTGAATTCAGCGTCGGCGGTCTCGAGGAAAATGAGCACTTCTTTCGTCATTATTGCGATATTTGTACGGTTCATCAGAGCAAAGCAGAGCTCCATTGCACGTTTTCTGATCGAAATATCCGGATCTTTGAGACATTCAACGACTACGTTACGGTGACGTTGTACGGCCTGAAAAAAACATTGAAATTAACAAAAAAAACTCGGGAGAAAATTATATATTTTTAGGTTAAAACTGATTAGAAATTTCTTTTTAAAAAATGGTTGAGGCTATAAAATGTGTAGTTTGTAGTCTATAAACTAAAAAAAATTTATTGTTAAAGCTCGATAGAAAACGTAAAATTTGAATTTAAAAAAGGAATTTAAAGTTTCCAAAAATTCTTAATATAAAAAATTGAGTGAGGCTCACACTACAAACTACAACTCCACAGCCTCATCAAATCTGGTTGAGGCTAGAAAAAGTGTAGTTTGTAGTGCGTGAGCCTCAATCAAGCTACAAAATTCAAAAATTCGTTGAAAAACTTGATTTTCCGGACAATTTTCATTAAATTAGGTGATTTCCATGTGGAAAACTCATCATAAAATTGAAAATTTTGTATTAAACGGAAAAATTTTAATAAAATAAACAGAAAATGAACTGAAATTGGTTGAGGCTCACACTACAAACTACACATTTCTTCAGCCTCCCCAAACTTGGTTGAGGCTAGAAAAAGTGTAGTTTGCAGTGCGTGAGCCTCAACCAATTATCACTTGGACAGTTTGGCCTGCAAAATATGAAATTTTATGAAAAACTGGGTTTTTTTGGGGGGAAAATTGTACTAAAAAAGCTAAGTTTCACGTTCAAAACGGAAAAAAATGAAATTGAATGAGGCTCCCACTACAAACTACAACTCCACAGCCTCTAAAAACTTGGTTGAGGCTAGAAAAAGTGTAGTTTGTAGTGTAAGCCTCAACCAATTATTATTTACACAGTTTGAGCTGCAAAATGGAATAATTTATTGAAAAACTGATTTTTTAGGCAAAATTTTACTAAAAAGCTAAGTTTCACGTCGAAAACGGAATAGAAAACTAAAAATAAATTTGGTTGAGGCTCACACTACAAACTACAACTCCACAGCCTCATCAAATCTGGTTGAGGCTAGAAAAAGTGTAGTTTGTAGTGCGTGAGCCTCAACCAAGCTGCAAATTTGTCAAAAAACTTGGTTTTCCGGACAAGTTTTAGGCGATTTTCATGTTGAAAACTGAATTTTCAAAATTCTGTTAAAATAAACAAAAAATGAACTGAAATTGAGTGAGGCTCACAATACAAACTACAACTCCACAGCCTCCCCAAATTTGGTTGAGGCTAGAAAAAGTGTAGTTTGTAGTGTGTGAGCCTCAACCAAGCTACAAAATTCGAAAATTCGTTGAAAAACTTGTTTTTCTCGACAATTTTTACTAAAACATGCGATTTTCATTTTGAAAACTCATCAGAATAATTTTTTAAAAAATTCTATTAAAATTAACAACAGAAATAAAATGAAATAAATTTAGTTGAGGCTCTCACACTACAAACTACACACTTTTTCAGCCTCAACCCACCGCCAAAACCTCAATTTTTGAGCCAAAATCGCCATTTTTTCCTTTTTTTTTTTTCCACAAAATCCAACCTGATAATCAACATGAACAGTCTTCAGAAGCGTATTCAACGCCACATATCGAATATTCTTATCCGTATTCAAAAGGAATCGTCCAAGAATGTTCACAGCCAAAATGCGCAGGCCACTCTCGCTCTTAATCTCCATAATCGTGAGTACAGTCTCATAGAGAATCGCGTTTCCGACATTTTTCGCCGTTTCCGTATTCGTTGCCACTTGCGCCAGAATATCATTCATCTCTTCAGTGACACGTACGTCATCCTTCCCCAAAACTCTCAATAATCTCAGAATTTTGACCTGAAGGAACGGGTCAGAGATGCCGGTGACGTCGTGTTCCGGCGAATATCCACTCATTAGAAGATTCTTTAGAATCCGTACCAAATTCGGCACCAATTTCTTAAAATGATTCAAGACATCCGGAGATTTCTCGCACATTTCTGTGACCAAAGTCGTTGCGCCCATCAAAACTCCGTGATTTTTCTCTCCCAGAAGCGATCGGGTACATGGAATGAAGACTTCCATCAGCTCCGGCACTTTTCGAACGATACGGAACGCACAGAGCGCCGCTTTTTTCTTTAAATACGCATTGTTCTGCTTGATGATCTTCTCAACCTCGTTGGCCAGGTCTCGACACATTTCCGCTGAGCAAATTGAGCCCAGAGTGCAGAGAGCTAGTCCGCTGACGAATTGGGTGGAACAGGTGAGGTCGCTGGAAATGAAGAATTTAGTTTTAAAAAATAGAGTTTTCCGCGGAAATTGGGATTTTTTGCTTTTATTGTATCGAAAAATAGTGAAAATTCGATGAAAAACATTGAAAATGAGCAAAATATTAGTTGAGGCTCAGGCTACAAACTACAACTTCTGTCAGCCTCACCAAATTGGAAAACAAATCGTTTAAAATTTGGATTTTTAGCAAAATTTTCACCTTTTTTGCTCAATTTCCGGATTTTACAACCAATTTCTCTATTATTTCGTCGAAAAATAGTGAAAATTCGATGAAAAACATTGAAAATGAGCAAAATATTAGTTGAGGCTAAGACTACAAACTACAACTTTCTGTCAGCCTCACCAAAGTTGGAAGAAATCGTTTTATATTTGGATTTCTAGCAAAATCGTGAATTTTAAAGCAAAAATTCCAGTTTTTAGAACCAAATTCACTAATTTTAGCTCGAAAAATAGTAAAAATTGATGAAAAATCACTAAAAATGAGCAAAATCAAGTTAAAAATCTTGGTTGAGGCTTAGGCTACAAACTACAACTTTTGTCAGCCTCCCCAAAGCTGCTGGTTGAGGCTAAAAAAGTTGTAGTTTGTAGTCTACGCCTCAACCAAAATAATAATTCTTCGGATTTTTTTGTTTTCTATAGCATTTTTTACTGTAAAATCTCATTTTTGCATTGAAAATCCTTTAAAAATTGCTTTTTCTTCAAAAAATCAAATTTTGATGAGAAAAATCGCAGAAAAAAAGCTTTTAAACAAGATTTTTTCATTTTCATGGGTTTTTGCTAACTTTTTAAGCGAATTAGTGACGAGCATATGAACTTCCGATCGTTCATCGAGAAGAAGCATAGCTCCAAGATACCCAATTCGTTTGTCAGTGAATCGGGGGTGAGCCACCAGTTTCATGCACTCCATCTGAATAACAAATAATTTAATTTCCGGCGAAAAACGGTTCAATAACCTGTCCAAAATGCGCTGGGTAGCCGAGCATATGAATATAGAGCAATTTCGCGATATTTCTACATTTCCACGGAGAATCATCGTCTCGGAAGCTTTCTCGAATATTCGCACTTTCTCTATCCACCACTGCTCGCTCTTCAGCCATCGTTCGTGCCGCTCTGACCTGCCGAATTAGGTCTCGAAGCCGCATCGGAGTGCCGAGAGTTCTGAAAAAATAGAATTTACTGGGGAAATTTCGCAAAAATTTGAGTTTTTTAATGTTACAAACCTTCCAATCTTCGACTTATACTCATCGATCTTCTCAATGGCTAGCTCGACAGCCGTCGCCATCCTTGGAGCCTCACCCTGCAAAAATTCCTCATTTTTTGACGTTTTTTTTGGAGTTTTTTAGTTTTTTTTACAGCTCAGCAGTGAAAGTAAGTGGAATAAGTGAAATAAACGACGCTTATTAGTGAAAAAATGAATTTTTTAATCAAAAAATCACGAAAATCCACTAGAAAAAGCTGAAAAATCAGTGACAACACTGCAATTTTATTGATTTTTTGCATTTTACAATCCAACGCAGGGGGCGAGTCCGCAATTGCGCGTGAGGTCTGGTGTGGAGGTACCCGATTGCAGACCGTAGTAGGGGGAATTTAATTTTTGTTTTTTTTCTTTTTTCAATTTTTCGATTAAAAATCACTGAAACTTGAACTTTTCGCCAAAAAAATCGATTTTTTCCAGATGAACACCGAAGAATCGTCGTCCTCACAAGAATTGGAGGAGAAAAAACCGTCTCTCCGCGCTGAAAGATGCGGGATAGCGTCGCTTTTGTCTTCGGTAATTAAATTTCACTTGTTTTCCAAAGAAAAACCGCTTGCTTTTTAGCTCCGCAGTGACCATCTTGCGTCGAAAATCGATGAGCTATCGACCACAGAGGCTGCTGCTTCAGAAGAAATTCCCGAAGAAATCCCAGAAAACCGCCCATTAAATCGAAAAGAGAAGCGAAAACTCCAGAGAATGCAGGAAATTGACCAAGAAGTCAAGAAAAAAGCTCAAGAACCTGTAGAAATCGCCGAAATCCCCACAAATCTTAAAAATACATTTTGGTATCTGAAAATTCGAATTTTAAGTCAAAAAATCTGAAATTTTCAGCGATAAAGCCACTTTCAACTCGTACAACGCTCAATTCGGCTATAAATCAACGGAAAATAATAATTTTGTGCACTTTTCCATTCAAAATGAACAGGGAAACCGGGCTCTTGTGGCTTCACAGGATAGATTTATAAGAATGTATAAAATAGATGAAACTGTCGGTTTTTCTTCCAAAATTTCTGTAAAATAACGCTAAAAATTGCAGCCAGAAGTGATATGGAAGCATAATACGGGAAATTTGGTGCTGGATTCTTGTTGGGAAAACTCTGGAAAAGGGGTGTTCTCGTCGTCAAAACTGCGTCCAATTCAGCTATTTGATACGGAAAATGGAAGTATTCTCGGTGCTTATAATGGAAAAGATGCTGGGGTTGGTTTTTTTTTTTGCAAAAAAAAAAACGAAAAAAAAATGCTTAAAAATTGACATTTTTACATAAAAATCCAAAAAAAATTGGTTGAGGCTCAGAGACTACAAACTACAATTTTCTGAGCCCCAACCAATATTGGGTGAGGCTAAAAATAGTTGTAGTTTGTAGTCTTTAAAAGTAATTTTTCACTTTTTTTTCAATTAAAATCTGTTTTTTAATCAAATTTGTGCCAAAAACCTCTAAAAATAACTGAAAATTGCTAATTTTTTAAACAAAAATGCATTGATTGAGGCTCAGACTACAAACTACAATTTTCTGAGCCTCAACCAATATTGGGTGAGGCTGAAAAAGTTGTAGTTTGTAGTCTCTAAAAGAAATGTTTCACTTTTTTTCAAATTAAAGCTGCTTTTTAATCAAATTTGTGCCAAAAACTCGAAAAACCACGAAAAATTAAAATCTTCGCCTATTAATTCATTTCGAGACTACAAACTACAACTTTTTGAGCCTCAACCATTTTGTAGTTTGTAGTATAGTCGTTTTTCTGCAAATTTGATAAGTTTCAGAATTTAACATTTTAAAAAAATTTCCCTTAAAATTTATATAAAAAACAATCAATAAAAGTTAGACTACAAACTACAATTTTCTGAGCCTCAACCAATTCTGGTTGAGGCTAAAAAAGTTGTAGTTTGTAGTCTAAGCCTCACCCAAAATCGATTTTCAACCGTTTTTAGTGATTTTTAAGTCAAAATTTCCCGTATTTTCACCAAATTAAACAAAAAATTCAATATATTTGCAGGACAATATCACTGCGGCGATGAGCATCGGACAAAGTGGAAGCTCATTGATAGGCGGATTCAAGAACAAATTTCAAATCTGGGATATCGAATATACAGGCGACGCTATTCAACATATCAAGTCATTTGATAATGATTGTGAGCAAAGAAATTTTATCTAAAATAGGATTTTCCAGAGTTTTACAAATTTTTTGCCTGAAAAATTATTGTGACGTAAGTATTACAGAAACTGAAAATTCTGAGAATGCGTATGGGACAACATATTTGACATATCTATATATCTCGTAGCGAAAACTACAGTAATTCTTTAAATAGGTACTGTAGCGATTATCTCGATCTACGGGCTCGATGATGGTTATATATATATATATATATATAACCAGCCGCTGACCGCGCCTACGGCGCGGGCAACGACTGGCACCATTAAAAGTATTTGACACACATACACTTCCAGAATTTTCTCGATTTTTCTAGAAAGTTCTGGAACATTCCAGAATTTTTTCGAAATTTCTAGAAGATTCTAGATTTCCAGAATTTTAGAATTTTGAGAAAATTTAAATTTCCCGCCAAAATATTTTTCTCAGAAAATTTAAATTTCCCTCCAAAATTTTTTTCTCCGAAAATTTAAATTACCCGCCAAAATATTTTTCACAGAAAATTTAAATTTCCCTCCAAAATATTTTTTCAGAAAATTTAAATTTCCCTCCAAAATATTTTTTTCAGAAAATTTAAATTTCCCGCTAAAACATTTTTCGCAGAAAATTTAAATTTCCCGCCAAAATTTTGGGTCTTACCACGGTGGGTCTCACCACGACGGGTCTCACCACGATGGGTCTCACCTCGATGGGTCTCGCCACGATGGGTTTCACCACGAAGGGTCACTCCAGAATTTTCTCGATTTTTCTAGAAAGTTCTGGAACATTCCAGAATTTTCTCGATTTTTCTAGAAAGTTCTGGAACATTCTAGAGTTTTCCAGAAGGTTCTAAAGCTTTTCAGAATTTTCCAGAAGGTTCTGGAACATTCTAGAATTTTCCAGAAATTCCCAGAAGGATTCCCAGAAGGTTCTGGAACATTTCAGAATTTTCCCGAAGTTTCCAATTTCCCTTCCGAAGACGGAAAGTCAATTTTTCCCAAACTACAGTAATCCTATAGTACTCTTACAGTACTCCTACAGTACTACTACAGTACCCCGACCATATCCCACCACTAACCGCAAACCTATATCTCTTCAAAAGACAAAAACTCAATTCTTCCTAAACTACAGTAATCCTACAGTACTCCTACAGTACTCCTACAGTACCCCGACCATATCCCACCACTAACCCCAAACCTATTTGCACGTCAAATGTGTTGTCCCGTACGCATTCTCAGAATTCAGTGTTCCCGTAATAATAAGTACGTGATAACGAAACTTTTAAAATACAAGAAAATTTTAAAAAAATCAATAATATAATTTCCAGACAACACAGGAACAACGGGACTTCCAATGTCGATAACTCCACATCCAACAATGCCTGACCTATTTGCAGCTGGTGGAAGTTCATCTCTAGTTGCAATTTATTCATTAAAATGGAGAAATGCTGTATCGACGATTGAAGGATCACTGAAAGGATACACGAATCTACATTTCTCTCCTGATGGATTAAAGCTTTATGCTTCGGAGAGAAAAGTTCGATTTTTAGTTATTGAATATTGTTTTAAAAATTTTTGAAAAAAGTTATTCAAAATGTTTTAAGGTGAAAAAAAAAATTTGAATGTAAATTTGGAAAATAAAAATTTGAATTTTCGTAACGAAAATTGACTGAAAATTTCTCAAATATTTTAAATTACCGCCAAATCTCAGATCTCAGAAAATGATCTCAGAAAATTTGAATTCCCGTCAAATTGGTTCTCTCAGAAATTTTGAATTTTCCGCCAAAATGTTTTTTTTTCAGAAAATTTAAATTTCATCAAAAATTAAAATTTTAATTTTCCGCCGAAATTGTTTTTTTTTTTTTAGAAAATTTGAATTTCCGCCAAAAATTGTTTCCCTCGGAAAATTTGAATTTCTCGCCCAAAACTGGGTTTTCCCAAAAAATTTGAATTTCCCGCCAAAATTGACTGAAAATTCGAATTCCCGCCAAATTTTTTTTTTCAGAAAATCTTAAAATTCCGCCAAAAAACATTTTTTCAAAAAATTTAAATTTCCGCCAAAAAATGTTTTTCAGAAAATTTGAATTTACCGCCAAAAATATTTTTTCAGAAAATTTAAACTTCCCGCCAAAATTGACTGAAAATTTGAATTTCCGCCAAACATTTTTTTACATCAAAAATTTGAATTTCCTGCCAAAAATGGGTTTTCCCAGAAAATTTGAATTTCTCGCCAAAAATTGTTTTTCAGAAAATTTGAATTTACCGCCAAAAATATTTTTTTCAAAAAATCGGAATTTCCCTGAACCTCGATCATAGTTTCGTGAGGCTAGAAAACTAGTAGTTAGTCTGAGCCTCAACCAGAGCTGAAATTCAGAATGTCTCTTGATCTACAAAAAATGCGGGAATTTTTCCCAGAAAATTTGTGACGTCAGCACACTCTTAACCATGTGAAATCAGTTGAGATGTCTGCGTCTCTTCTCCCGCATTTTTCGTAGATCAAATTTCCCGCCCAAACTTTTTTCACAGAAAATTCAAATTTTTCGCGAAAAAAAAAAGTTTCTTTCGCAGAAAATTTGAATTTCCCGCCAAAATTGACTGAAACTTCGGAATTTTGACAAAAATTGAGTGAGAATTTGAATTCCCGCCAAAAAAAAATATTTTTTCAAAAAAATCTCATTTTTACAGGGCGATATTCATTGCTTCGATACCCGAATGAACATGCTAACACAAATCCTAAAACGTGACATGACCGCCACACACCGTACACGATTCTCCATCGACAAATCCGGACGTCTCCTATTCTCGGGAACCTCTGGAGGTGACGTCATCGTCTATGATCTTCACGAGTATAGTGAGGAGCTTCAGCCGGCTCACGTGCAAAACGTGGCATCCCGATGTGTTCCCTGTGTGGATTTGAAGGGGAAGAAGCTGGTGTTGTGCTCCGGGGAACGAGTGTATCCGGATGATAAGCTTCTTGGAGATCAGGATCAGGAAATTTGTATGGATCATGAAAGAAGCGAGAATTCATTTCAAATCTTCGAAATTCAGAATTAATAATATTCATGTACTTGACTTTCATCCACTTTTACTATTGCATCTTCGGTCCCATCCCGGTACGGCTTAAATTCAGCCTATTTTTAGCTACGGACCAAATTAGTATTACATGTGTGTGTGTGTAATATTTTGTTATTATTCACTTTGTTCATTGTTGTTCTCATTTATCATTATTACAATAGTTATTTTCATTAATACACCATTCCAATATATATAAGCATACATTTCACGTGAGTGTCTATTAGTCTAACATGCAATACTAATTTGGCCCGTAGCTTAAAAGGTATTAGGTTGTCCACTTGGTTCTGAGGGGGTACTGGTGGCGTATAAATCTCTTTTAGACCGAATTTATGCCGTACAGAGGCATTTCGGCATTGTGATTTTTTTTTCCATCAAGTAGTTATTCCAACGGAACGAGCTTGATAGGAAAAAAATCACAATACCGAAATGCCTCTGATCCCGGCGCGGCTTAAATTCAGTCTGGAAGAGATTTATACGCCACCAGTATTCCCTCTGAACCAAACGGACAACCTAAGACCTTTTAAGCTACGGGCCAAATTAGTCTTGCATGTTTGACTAATAGACACAGTCTTGAACAGATTTCCAGCAGTGAATTGTTTTTTTTTTTGCAGATGTGATTTACTTTGTTCATTGTTCTCATTTATCACCATTATTACAAAATAGTTTATTTTATTTTAATACACTCCAAATATATAATAGTCACTACTAAGCATACATATCACGCGATGAACTCCCAATCTGATGTAACTGAATTGGTGGCATCATTCCCGTTGCGTCATGATGAACGAATCGACTGGTGGCCGGTGGCGATAATCTGCAAGGATTTCGGAATTTGTCGGTTGTGCGGAAAATTACGAAAAGTTTCGAAAACCCTAATTTTCGACAATTCAACCATGAGGAATATTCCGATAGCAGAATTTCGAAATTTCGATAATTTGGTCAAACCTCAAAATTTTTACTATTCCGTCATCGAAAATTTCCAGCAATGACCGAATTATCGAAAACTATGCGAAATCCCCGGGCCCCCCTTACTCTGAAGAATCGCAATGCTGCTTGTGCATTGGCCTCTGCTGCCGGTATGGTTGCCGTTGCCGATGCTTCGTGTCGTTTTTCCGTTTCGACTTCTTCTTCCGCTCCAGCTTTTTCTTGAACAAATACAAGAAGAATATGCAAATGAGCACAAATGTTATACCGCAGAACACCGCCGCAATCACCACCGTCCGATCGCCGGTTTTCTCTTTTAGTGAGCCTGAAAGAAACTATGTTTTCAAATGTTTTCTGAATCAACTGCAAATAATTTTGAAAAAAATTTAGCGTTAATAAGATGAAGCTCACACAAAGTATTGCAGGAAGCACAAGCATTACGATTATTAGAATTGTTAAAGCAACTGTAGCAGAAGAGGATGTTGCCATGAACTTCGCCGTGTAGAACGTCCGTGGAGAGTAGTTTTGACCTGTGAAATTGCAGAAAAAGCGATTAATAGCACATCAAGCACACACCAAAAATTTAGTTTTATAGTTACTGGGTTTAATTTGAGTTGATTAAAGAATTCCCGACTGGCAAAATATTAGTATTACCGGTACAGAGAGTGCAGCATCCAGGACCCAAGGGGCGGGAGACGATTTGTGTCAATTTACAGAGTTTTCCTCATTGTCATCATTTCGTAAATCGACAAAAATCGCTTCTTCTCGCGCCCCGCCCCTTGGGTTCCGGGATGTCTGTGTTTCGTCAACTATCTACACTCTCTGTACCGGTAATAATATTTGCTATAATTTCGAAATTGATAAAATAAAAAATAGCTAAGCGTTTGTGGTTTTTCTGCTCTTTTTCGAGAATTAAAAAAAAAACCCGAAAAACCAGAAAAGGTGCGTTCTTCTGGTCTAAGCCGAAGCCTAAACCTATGCCAAAGCTGAACCCTAAGCCGAAGCCTAAGCTTTAGCCTAAACTCAAGTCTAAGCCTAAGCCTAAGCCTAAGCCTAAACCCAAGCCACACCTAGCCTCTACAAAACTTACAATGCTGTTCATCAGTATCATCCTGAACTCCATATCCACAATTATCAAGCCCATTGCACCTCAGCTTGGCGTCAATGCACAGCTTCGAATAAGTGCACAAGTACAGCGAATCCGATTTACAAACATTTTCATCCTTCCCACTGAGATTCTTCACCTCGGTCCACGACAGATTGAACCCCTTCAGGCCGTTCACTTTGTCCGGTGCTGTTAAGAAGCTTATCCTCACAGAGTTACTCGGGGATAGATAGGCTTCGAAGAACTCCCTCTTGGTCCCACAGTACTCTGATCTAGGCCCTCCATCAACCCGAATCACGGCCTTCTGACAACTCGCACCATTTGACGTCATCTCTCCTTCCACATCAATCGCTTCCATCTTCAGGAGAACCTGGTATCCTTCCTTAACATTAATCTGCCAGTCACAATGAACATCCTTGTTGTATTTAACAGGGTAATTCGGGGAGATGATAAGGCCATTGGGCTTCTCAGAAGTCGAATTGATAACTGAACCGCAGCGGTAGGCTCCACGTCGGATATGGGCTTCTGGAATAAGGGGTTTTGGTTAGTTTTGGCCCTTAATAGAAGGTTATAGTTCTTCAAGATATGCCAAGAACTGTAGAAAATATAGTCTAAGGTCCTAACTAAGGGCCGAGAACTTGAAATCAGTATATCTAAGTTTGCACCTAAAACCCCTAGAAGCTTCAGCTTCTTGTCGCCTAGGCACTGGGTGGGGGGGGGGTACTGTAGGATTACTGTAGTTATAGGAAAATTTGTATGTTTGAGTTTTTGAAGAGATATTGTATTGTTGGGGAGTAGTGCCTAGCTACTAATGAGACTGTAGTGATACTGTAGGGTTACTGTAGGTCCGATGTAGGATATGATGTAGATAATCTTTATGTTAGTCTCTAAGATCCTCACCTCCCCTCGGTACATCCTCCTTCCTCGCAGTCCGTATCTCGAACAACGCCTTGAACCCATTCGCAGTACCACTTGACCCCGAGGTGAACACTACTCTCATCTCATGCGACCCGAATGCAGATACAGAAGGTCCTGGGAAGGTGTCCGCACAGTATCTTTCTTTCCGTCGCAGCTCCTCTTTCCCATTCTTCACAAATACATCATACACATCCAAATAGTCATTACAATTGTTGTCGGTGTTCCCGCTGAGCGCGAATTGCTCAAAGTGCAGTAGAATTTCCTTTCCAGGCTGACCAACGATGTAGTAGGTGCAGTTTGTGTCGAGGGGGTACTGGAATGATCATTACTTATATATAAAAATAAAATTTCTGTCCGTAGTTTGTAGTCTGTGACGTCACACTTTTCAGAGTCAAGGCGTTCAGGCGATTGAAGGGATATTGCCTAGGGGTTAGTGGGGGATATGCTCGAGGTACTGTAGTGGTACTGTAGGAGTACGGTAGGAGTACTGTAGTTTTGGAAAAATTGACTTTTCGTCTTTTGAAGTAATATTGCCTAGGGGTAAGTGGGGAATATGTTCGGGGTACTAGAGCAGTACTATAGGAGTACTGCAGGGGTTCGGTTGGATTACTGTAAATTTGGAAAAGTTTTCGAATTTTGAAGGGATATTGGTTTGGAGTTAGTAGGGGGGGGATATGATCAAGGTACTGTAGTAGTACTGTTGGGGTACTTTAGGTATAAGGTAGGATTACTGTAGTTTGTGAAATTTTGACTTTTTAGCTTTTGAAGAGGCATTGGGTTGGGAGTTGGTGAAGGATAATGTCAAGATACTGTAGTGAATACTTACATTAGCAGGATACCTGGGACTGTTGAAAAACCCAGTAGACGAGGTAAATCGGAACTTGCACTCATTGGAAGTTCCCAGCGACTCTCCAGTAACACCAAAGTCCGTCTTAAACTCGATAGTCGCCTTGAACCCAATCGGCGAGATATTATCATCCCTTGTCTCAGTACTTCCGAATTGCATGACCATCCTGGGGCCTTCACTGATATACGGCCCGAGGAGTGGAGAATTCGGGGGGATCCGCTCACAAAGTGTCACATCAAAGGTAGAATCGTCAGTTGATGACATCACAGCTTTCATATTTCCTTCTCCGATTGCGATTCCCACCCACGCACTCGGGCATGCAATGTCATCGATGTCAGCTGATGGTGGGGCTGTGGCAGGTCTAGAAAGGGCTATATATATATAGGCTTCAAGCCTAAAATATCCAAACTTACGAGGTATCAAACGACAGAACCGCTATAGAATCAAAGGTAAGTATAACCTTCTCCAGGTTCTGCTCTCCCTGAAGTCCATGAATGATGTAGGTGCAGGTGGTGTTGGCTGGATAGACTTCGGGGTACTGAAATTCTGAAATTTCTTCAAAAAAAGTGCAAAAACCATACATTAGGGCTGGAAATCGTGTGGAACGTCTCTCGATTGCTCTCAACTCGAACGTCACACTCTGTACCCCGGATGTGGGTAACACCACGCTGCTTGTTGAGAAGCTTGTCAATGTTGACGAATCTCGTGGAGAACTCGTAGTCCATGATGAAGCTGGAAAAAGGGTTGTGGGGATATTTTGGAGAGTTGGTCCAGAGAGCCCGGATTTTGGTAGAACGGACCGGGCCTTGGTTGAAAGAGATCGAATTTTGACCCAAATGGTCCCGGATTTTGGTAAAAAGGGCCTGGATTATGGTCGAAAGTGTCCGGATCTTGGTTCAAGCTAGCGGTCTTTGGGTGAAAGAGTCCGGATTTCGGCCCGACGAGTACGGATATAGGGCCAAAAATCCCGTATTTTGGTCCAAGTAGGGCCTGAATTTTGGTTCAAAGAGGCTGGATTTTGGTCCAAAATACCGGGCTTTAGTTGAAAGTGTCCGTCTTTTGATCCAAAGGAACTTGTTTTTGGCCTAATGGGTCCAGATTTTTTAATCTAAAGGATCCAGATTTCGATCTGAAGGGTCAGCATTTTAGTCAAAAAAGTCCTGATCTTGGTCCAAAGGGTCAGAGTTTTTGTTTAGATAGTCCGGATTTTAATTGAAAAGGACCGGATTTTAGACCTGTTTTTGGCTTAATGGGTACGGATTTTGTGATCTAAAAGATCCAGCTTTCGTCTTAAAGAATTCGGTCAAAAAGCCCGGATTTTGGTGCAAAGGGTTAGGATTTTGTTTCAAGAGATTGAATTTCGGTCTAAAGTGCCCAGATTTCCGGATTTTTGCTTGAAGGCTAGATTTTGATCAGACCCTTGCGATGCTCCTCTAGCAAAATTGGCCCAGGATAGGTGAAGGCAGGCCTCTTTCTCCTTCACCACTCGAGGGCCTTCTTTGCTTGCGAGGCTTGGCAGATGGCATGTCCAAGGTCTAGAAGGCAACTTTACCTACCCCCTCGGATCCGACTTTGCTGGATGTGTCGTATTGAAATGGATCAGCAAGCTATTACCCATTGAGTACACCTCCATCCTCTGCTGCAACCCGCAAACTTTCCGAATAATCGGCGACGCAGGTGTCGGACCGTCGAATATCGTGACACTATCGTAAGGGCAGCTGCAACAAATTCAAGGTTTCCCACTTTGCAAAGGCAATTTGCAACTCACTGCTCTCCGCCAAAGAAAATATCAAAATCAGTAAAAAAGAGACGGATTCGTTCGCCTCTTCCTGCCTTCATCAGGTAGGAGCAGTGCATATTGTGGGGATAAGTGCCGGGGTAGGTTGGTGAGTAGAGGGTTCCGATTTTACGATCGGAAGAGTCGATTATGAAGCTGCACTTTTTGCCGCCAACTGGCTCCCCGGCAATGAATTTGTCTGGAATAAACGGGATCATGGCTGAGTTTTCATTAATTTTTTTTCCAGTTTTTGATCGTTTTTTAAGATTATAATAAAATTCTCGTTCAACTCTCGTGATCCGCAAAATCAATTTTTTTAAAAAAATTTTATTTTTCCGTGGATTTTTGCTCCGAAAAGGAGCATTTTCGGATGCAATTTGTTGGGATTTTAGAAAGGATTTTATGAGATTTTGGGATTTTTACGGTCTTCGGACCGAGTTAGTGACATTTTCACAATTTTTCCCATTTTTCTGGTAATCCCTTGAAAGTTGGAATTGTTCTCCCTAAGCGTAAGCCTATGCCTAAGCATAATATTAAGCATAAGCCTAAGCCTAAGCCCAATCCTAAACCTAAAAAAAACATTTAAAAAAACTAGCAAATTTTTAATTAAATGGGCTTGAATCGGACAATGTTTTGGTCAAAATCGGAGTACTTTTGGTAAAAAATGGGACTATTTTTTGGTCAAAATCGGACTATTTTTGGTCGAAATCCAACTATTTTTGGCCAGAATCGGGCAATTTTTAGTCACAATTTTTAGGCAATTTTTGGTCAAAATCCGACCATTTTTGATCAAAATTGGACTATTTTTTGCTCAAAATCGGACTATTTTCAGATCAAATTCGGACTATTTCTGGTTAAAATCGGACTATTTTTTGTTAAAATCGGACTATTTTTGATCAAAATCGGACTATTTTAAGGTCAAAATCGGACTATTTTTGGCCGAAATCAAACTATTTTTTGAAAAAGCGGAATATTTTTAGTCGAAATTGGACTATTTTCCGTCAAAATCGGACTATTTTAAGGTCAAAATCGGACTATTTTTGGCCGAAATCAAACTATTGTTTGTTAAAATCGGACTATTTTTGATCAAAATCGGACTATTTTAAGGTCAAAATCGGACTATTTTTGGCCGAAATCAAACTATTGTTTGTAAAATTGGAATATTTTTGGTCAAAAATGGGACTATTTTTGTGCCAAAATTAGGCAATTTTTCGTCTAAATTAGACTATTTTTGATCAAAAGCGGACAATTTTTTGATCAAAATTGGACTATTTTTGGCCAAAAAATAGTCATATTTTGACTAAAAATAGTCCGATTTTGACCACACTTACCTTCTGGAATAAACGAATATTTGGCTCGAAATCCATGATTATCCTCATGATTTGTCGAACGGGAATGTAAAACGAGTTTCATGACGCGTCGTAGGCTGATTCTAACGTGAGGCGCCACAGTACCACAGTAGCGACCTCCGAGTGCGGATGAGAGAATATCCTCGTCGACCGACTCGACTTCAGAGTAAATATCTACATATTCTATATCACAGCTGAAATTAAATTACGGGTTTTTTAGGGAGCCATATTTGCACTTTGATCTACGAAAAATTCGGGAGATTTCTCTGAAATTCCCGCATTTTTTGTAGATCAAACCGTGTATTTGGCGAAAAAAACTCACTTCTCAGAACTACCCGATAGGAGAAAATGGTCGAATTCGAGCCTTACACGCTGCCTCGATCCCGCAACAAACGTGTATACACACTGGAAATTTAGGGAAATTTAGGAAATTTTAAATTAAATTTTTTTTCGATAATTATAAATTTTGAGGTTTAAAAATTTAAAATCCCCCCGCGCGTACTTGCAAATTATATTGCTGCTCTGGTTTCGAGTTGTTCACCCCATGGCTCAACGCCAACTGCTTCGGCAGGCTCGGGAACTCGATGACACCTTCCGGTTGAGACTCGTCAAAGTGTTGATCGCATTCTGGAAAGGTTGGGGGTGGGTGGTGAGGGGTATCTGAAGCTCGCGCGCAGAAAGTTTGTCGAAAAGTGTGTGTGAAAAGCCTAGTTTGGACTAAAAAAAACCACCAACTTGTGAGAATTTTTTTTTCGATTTTTCCGGAAACCCCCCTTTCGTTTTGAACATGGTGCATCGATTGTTCAACTACAGAACTATAAAAAAGGCAATTTTTTTTTAATTCCGAAAATTTGCCGGAAATTTTCAATTCCGGCAATTTTCCGAAAAAAAATGTGCGAAACCACAAGTTGCCAGAAATTCCGCCAGTTGCCGTTTTTCCGGCAAATGCGGCACTTTGCCGATTTGCCGGATATCTCAATCCAAGAAATTTACCAATTTTCCGGAATTTCAAAATCCAGCAGTGTGTCGATTTGCCGGAAATTTTCATTTTCGACAATTTGTCAATTTTCCGAAATTTTTCAATTCCGACAATTTACAGGTTTGCCGATTTGCCGGAAATTTTCAATTTCGGCAATTTGCCAACTTGCCGGAAATTATCAATTCCGGCAATCTGCTAATTTGCCTGAAATTTCAATTCCTGAAATTTGCCGATTTGCCGGAAATTTTCAATACCGGCAATTTGTCGGTTTGTTGATTTGCCGATTTGCCGGAAATTATCAATTCCGGCAATTTGCCAGTTTACCAATTTGCCGGAAATTTTAATTTTCAGCAATTTGCCAATTTTCTGCCCATCCCTGGTTCAGATTATCCTTTTTCAAGGTTCGAGTTTGTTGTATGCTCATAATTTGTTCTGAACATATAATTCGGCAAATCGACAGTTTGCCGGTTTGCCGGTTTGCCGATTCGCCGGAAATTTTCAATTCCGGCAATTTGCCGATTTGCAGAAAACAGTCTATTGCCGCCCATTCCCCGATCGATGCACCATGATAAAAACTAGTTTGACATCGGTTTGCCGACTTGCCGGATTATGTAAATTCCGGCAAATATACCGATTTTCCGGAATTTTCAAATCCGGCAATTTGCCGATTTGCCGGAATTTTCAAATCCGGCAATTTGCCGATTTGCAGGAGAAAGCCGTTTGAAATAAAGAATTCCCTAGCCCAAAAAAAGTAAAACCAAAAACTCACTCCTCATACTGCAGGACCCCTTTCAGCCAGAACACCATAATCAAAACTAGCAAACAGGCAATGACAATAGTGAATAAAAGGGCAAAAATAATATCACAATCCAGAGCCCGACATCTGGCACAGTCCTCCTTAGTCTCCTTGGAGTCCCATTCCAAAAGTTCTATACGGGTCTCAACGATTCGCTCCAGGCTTCGCATGGCTCTGCGGGGACCGGGGGGACAGTCGGGGCCTGGGGGGACACAGTGGGGGACAGGGGGGACAGTGGGGGACTGGGGGGACACAGTGGGGGACAGGGGAACACAGTCGGGGTCTGGGGGGACAAAGGGGACAGGGGTAAATAATTGTGAGGGGTAGGGGAGGGGGGGGAGGTATGGAATATTTGGGGGGGGGGGGGTATGTATTGGGGGAGGCGGTATAAGAGCAAATATTTAAGAGGGAGAGAGTTAGGAAAAGAGAAAAATAAAGTTTGCTCGGAAGAATAGAGGAAAAGAGACGGGGATGGATTTAAAACTACGTTTCAAAATGCTAAAAAAGAGGGCCTTAGATGTGTGTGTACGAAAAAAGAAGATTAGAGTGATGGATTGGAATTCTGTCTCCCTCTTGGGAATTTTGGAGCAATACCTACCTAAAACGGCACTAGAGGGGGCTGCTGAACAAGTTCTCCCCCACTTAGAATCCACTTAAATACACAGACACACACACACTTTTCGATATACTTTTTGCGCTGCGAGGCTCCTAAGCTTGTCTGAGCATTTTTCGAAGAGTTTGATTTGAGGGGAATTGTGTTACATAGTTGGACGAAATTTGGTAATTTTGAGAAAAACATTTTTTAGAAAAAATTTTTTTTTTTTTTTGGGTCACTGTTGGCTTCACAATCAGGCGAGTATTAAATTTTTACATATTTTTTTGTATTATACAGTCTTAAATTAGTAAGTTATAGTTGAATTTTAAACTATTTGAAAAATTTTATGAAAAAAACATTTTTTTGAAAAAATTTAAGGGGAACAATTCCAAAAATTACCAAACATTTTTTCCAAAAAAAAATTTTTTTTTTTGAAATTATTTTTTAAGAGGTGAGTCGGATATAGTCGGATAGTTATAGCCTCAAAATTTCAAAATTCTTACAAAACCCCGAAGCTCTTTTTTCTGTTGAAATTTCCAATTTTCCAAAGATTTTCGAATTTTTGGACGATTTTTCTGAAATATTTCGATAGTTTTGAATATTAAATTTATTATAGAGTTTAAATTTAATTTTTTCTGATTAATAGTGAACTATGGAACAATTTCAAAAAAAATAAAAAATTTTTTTTGGATTTTCGAAAAGAATTTTTTTTTTTATATTTAAAAATTTCCAAAAAGTGCAGTTTTTCGAAAATTTTTGTTCTGATAAATTATTTTTTAACATTTTATTAACGAAGTGAAAAATCAGGCGTAAAAATATTTAGGAAAAAATCTAGAAATAATCGAAAATTTTGTTTTTTTAATTTTAGATTTTACGGATTTTCTGGAATTAAAATGTTTTGTTTAAATTAACTTTTTGCAACTTTCTACTTTTCTAGTTGAATATTTGTTTTAAAATATATTAAAAATTTTGTGTTTCAAAATTTTCGAAAAATTAAATTTTCTTCAAATATTTTGGAAAAACCTATGTTCTCTCAAAATGCCCTTCTTCCATTTTTCTCTCTCCAAAATGCTCATTACAACAAGCTTCATATTAAAAAAATGTCAAAAAAAAAAAAACTCACGAAAAATAGTTTTTCTACTATTACCGTCTGCCTTGGAAACGAATATGGACAGTAGGAATAGGTAGATCAAATGCATATTCATTCATTTCATCAGGGAACACGTAATATGGAGAATAAGAGTGTTATCTGAAAAATATTTATTAATGAAAATCGTTAAAATAAAGTGCAACAGTCTATTTCAGCAAGATGTTCGAAAAAGTTCAATTAAAAATACGGAAAATCAGCTAAAAATGCAAAAAATCGATGGTCAAAGGTGTGCGGCAGGGGTGTGCGGCAAACTCGCCGAATTTGCCGAATTTGCCGTTTGCCGAGCTCGCCAATATGCCGAATTTGCCGAGCACGGCAAATTTCAAAAAAGTAGATTTGCCGAATTTGCCGAGCTCGGCAAATTTCGAAATTTGACACACACCCCTGGAGTGCGGCATTATTATATAAGGTTATATATATTTATGGTAAGGAAATCATGTTTATAATAAAGCATACAATAAGTAGAACGATTTTTTAAGGCTAGTCATCAGTCCATATAAGGTTATATATATAAGGTTATATAAGGTTATATATATATTTTTTTTTTATTCGTTCACGTTTTAAAGAAATGGAAAGAAGAAGAATCAAAGGATTTAAAAAGGACAAAACATGTGATCGATAAGATGATCAAGTAACCGAATAATATATATATATATATATAAGGTAAGGAAATCATGTTTATAATAAAGCATACAATAAGTAGAACAATTTTTAGGCTAGTCATCAGTCCATTTTTTTAAAAAGTTCACTTGCAGAATATCGCTTCACAACAATTTCACCAAATTTTACCAAATTCTGAGAAAATGGAGGTCAAAAATAAGTAATGGTTTCTCAATGAGCATTGGTTTATATTAATGACCCTATTCAGTTATTAAACGCTCCACTGCTCAGCCAAAAAATAACCTACTTACTATTGGAATACTCAGTCCTAAGTGAGTACCCTAAATAAAATAAGTAAGTATGAATGATCCTATCTTGTTTTTAGGCACAAAATACATCTCAGGTTCTATTTGAGGCTACTAGAACCTAGATCCTTCAAATATAGAATAAAAACCTTAGATTTTCATTAGAAACTCTAACTACACTATTACAAGGTGGGTTATATATATAACTTAGCTACTTTTCTTTTTATGAATTAAGGAGTTTTATCTAAAGGTCCTATAAGCCTTTTAAATAAAAAAGCTCATTTCCTAACCGAGTAGTACATGTTGGAAAAGTTCGAGAAAAAGAGAGAAAACCGGGGTCACTGCAATCTGAGAAGACGAGAAAATTAAATAATGAAATTCCGAAAATGAAAGAAGGAAACGAATGGAAATAGTATCCTCCAAGGGGAAAAACTAAAAGAGTCCCCTCTTCCGCGCAAAAAAGCGGGGAATAGATTATTATGAGAGAGAGGGCGGCGAGGGGGCAGAGAAGAACATATGTGACGGGAAAAATGCAGAAAATGTTGAGAAGGGGGAGCAAGAAGGAAAAAGCAAGAAGAAAAAGAAGAATTCCATTATTATGTCTTCTGAAGAGAAGTCGTGTAACCAGTGCGCTGTCTAATCCATGATGATGAGGGGAGAAGGAGAAGAAATATGAATGTGTAGATTGCACTAAAGCTTATATGATTGTTACTGATGTTGCACGAGAAAATGGAAACTCCAAAAATAACAAGTATAAGGAAATAACAAGAGTCTTGGAATTGAAGAACCGTTGTGCTAGTCTGATATTACCTTCTTGCCAGGCCACTAGTACCTGATAGTAGAATAGGAATGCATTAAATTTGTTTCGAGGGATAATATATTTATTCCATTTATACTCAAATTAACAAAACTTGATTTTTTTTGATTTTTTCGCGCTCCATTGACCTGGACAACGCGTGGGAAAATCGTGCACTCCACACGGACAACTACATTAAGTTTTACAACTAAAATCGAGCCGCGACGCGACACGCAACGCGCCGTAATTCTACCCCAGATATGGCCGAGCCAAAATGGCCTTGTTCGGCAAACTCTTCCATCTCAATTTATGAGGGGAGCCAGAAATCCATGTAGGCGCTACTTTACACTCAAAATAAAGAAACTGCGTGGCGTGTACTGCAGAAAACCTAATATTTAGGCCGCGCCTTTTTCTCGTCCACTTACGGAGAAAAGGCAAAAATTTTTTGACCCCAACCAATATCAGGCCGCCGACTTCTCACGGGTTCCGCGCGCCGCTATGTTTAACTCGCAGCAGGCGGAGACAGCTCGCCACGCCCACAGCGAGTTAAACGCAGCGGCGCGCGGAACCCGTGAGATGTCGGCGGCCTGATATTGGTTGGGGTCGCGAATTTTGCCTTTTCCCCGTGAGTGGACGAGAAAAAGGCGGGGCCTAAATATTAGGTTTTCTGCAGTATACGCCACGCAGTGTTTCTTTATTTTGAGTGTACATCAGGGGTGTGCGGCAAATCTCAAAATTTGCCGAGCTCGGCAAATTCGGCAAATCTCTTTTTTCAATATTTGCCGAGCACGGCAAATTCGGCAAATTTGCCGTGCTTAACAAACTCGGAAAATTTTGATAATTTTTGATGTTTTTTGGAACACCAAAACTACCGCATTCTTAACACACATCTGGTTTCTGAATTAGTTCCGTGTAGTATGTCTGCTTAAGCATAAAACTAACTCAATTTTGTGTCATTTTACTAAATTTTTGGCGAAAAATCAATAATTTTAGTCAAAATTGTACTGTAAAATTTTTGACGTGTGCGGCAAATTTCGAAATTTGCCGAGCTCGGCAAACGGCAAATTCGGCAAATTTGCCGCACACCCCTGGTGTACATCCTGACTTTTGGGAATATACCGTATTTGAATTATTTGATGGCACCGTTTAAAATATTAAAAAGAAATTCAGGCTGTCTCATTGCGGTTTGATCTACGAACAATGCGGGAATATTTTTCCAGAAAAATTGTGACGTCAGCACGCTCTTAACCATGCGAAATCAGATGAAATGTCTGCGTCTAAATTCCCGCATTTTTCGAAGATAAAAGCGAAATGGGACTTTCTGACTCCACGTGGATCGATCTAAAAGTGGAACACATTTCAAACATTTTAATATTTTTTAAAGTAGGGTTCACAGTTTTGACGTTAGCATAAAAATCACTTAAGTTTCGCGAAACAGGAATCACACACAGAAAACTTATTGTGAATTAAAGTCAAAAATTGAAGCTACCGTATATTCTCTATTATAGCGGCACGCCTCAATATATAATCCTATTTCAGAAACAGTCAGCGGAAAAAATACGAAATATCATGGTGGAATGACTAATCCGCTAGATAATTGAAAAGAAAATGTATATTTGGATGAAAATGAGGATTTTTGTTTTGAGGATATACCATTACTACGGCCAGATTGGATAAATAACATTAAACAGAATGATTACGTTGTTATAATTGTAAAAGCCAAGATCTCTGTGGACCAGGGGTGAGCGGCAAACGATTTGTTGCAGCAAAATTTTTTTTGTTGAAAATATCAGAATTTCAATTTTAATCGGAAAAAATGTGTTCCTACATCTATTCATGTTCCTACATCTATTCTGAAAAGCAGGCATATTCTAAGAAAATATCTTTTAAAAAACCCGGAAAATTTTCAAAAAGACACATTATAAAAAAATTGGGTCTAAAAACTTCTGGCAAGTTCATATCCGGCAAACCGGAAAATTGCCGGAATTGAAAATTTCCGGCGAATCGGCAAACCGGCAATTTGCCGACAATGAAAAATTCGGGAAACTTGGCCAACCGGAATATTGCCGAAAATAAAAATTTCCGGCAAGTCGGACAAACCGGCAATTTGCCGGAATTGAACATTTTCGACAACTCGGCAAATTCCGAAATTGAAACTGTCCGGCAAATCGGCAAACCAGCAATTTGCTGAAATTGAAAAATTCGGGAAACTTGGCAAACCGGAATATTGCCGAAAATAAAAATTTCCGGCAAGTCGGACAAACCGGCAATTTGCCGGAATTGAACATTTTCGACAACTCGGCAAATTCCGAAATTGAAACTGTCCGGCAAATCGGCAAACCAGCAATTTGCTGAAATTGAAAAATTCGGGAAACTTGGCAAACCGGAATATTGCCGAAAATAAAAATTTCCGGCAAGTCGGACAAACCGGCAATTTGCCGGAATTGAACATTTTCGACAACTCGGCAAATTCCGAAATTGAAACTGTCCGGCAAATCGGCAAACCAGCAATTTGCTGAAATTGAAAAATTCGGGAAACTTGGCAAACCGGAATATTGCCGAAAATAAAAATTTCCGGCAAGTCGGACAAACCGGCAAATTGCCGGAATTGAACATTTTCGACAACTCGGCAAATTCCGAAATTGAAACTGTCCGGCAAATCGGCAAACCAGCAATTTGCTGAAATTGAAAATTTTCGACAAATCGGCAAACTGCCGGAATTGAAAATTTCCGGCAACTCGGCAAACCGGCAATTTGCCAAAAATGAAAAATTCTGGAAACTTGGCAAACCGGAAAATTGCCGAAAATAAAAATTTCCGGCAAGTCGGACAAACCCGCAAATTGCCGGAATTGAAAATTTCCGGCAAACCGGCAAATTCCGAAATTGAAATTGTCCGGCAACTCGGCAAACCGAAAATTTGCCGATTTGCCCAGTTTTTTTTGCTATTACCGCCCACCCCTGAGCTATATACAAATGTTGTTTTAAAAAATTTATAAGACCGTGTAACAAATTGCTTGTCAGTTGGCAGTTTTTGGGGATTTTGTCTAAATACACTTATATCATAAGAAAAAAAATCCAAAAAATCCAAACATATCATAATAAAGCACTCCAAAATTTTTTAGATTTTCCATAATTTCCGGTCAAAGTTTTGGCACATTGCCAAAATTTTGAAAACTACGAGATTTTGAGGAAATTTATAAAAATGTCGCATGTTTCGACCCCTACAATGTTTTAATTCAAATAATTTAAACAAAATTGTATTAAAAAGTATTAAAAAAATTGGAAATTTTTTTTTTTTTTTTTGAATCAATCGACCTCCAAAATAATGAGTGGCAAAACTGAGTAATCACTACAGTCACTACTTTTTGACAGTAAATAAAAAATTTTCAAAAATTTTTTGAAAAGTTTTATCATGATATTTGGTCATTTTTGGACCAAAGGAGTGGTTTTTAATAATTTCCCCACTGGCGCTACTCCACCTTTAATTACCGTATAGTATACGTGCATAGTATTATGGTACTAGTTAATACCCTAACTCACGGTAACAAATTCAAAAAAAAAAGAGCAAAAAATTCAAATAATTTCAACAAATCGATCTTTGTAGACTCCTCGATCTTCGTCTCTATCTCTCATTCCTCATTGTCTTCTCCTCACCATCATCTGCCGGGCAGATTCTGCCCCCGCAGTAGCCTGCTCTCTTCTGCCGGTGAGAGCATATGTTGTAATATATTTCTGTTGCTGCTTCTTGCTTTCCTCTCCCTTCATACACATCAGTGTACCACTGCTGTGTCGATTTTCCTCTACGTTTTCCTTTACACGAATTTGAACTAACACGATTTTTTTCTTTATTTGTTGTATTATACTTTTTTATTTAGACACCTAGAATTTAGGTGCACACTAGTTAAATATTGAAAATGCCATTATTAACCTCTTACTCAGTCTCACAGAAAAACCCAAAAATGTTCACCTCCTCCTCCTACTCAAAATTCCAGATGACTATATCCCCTCAACCCAGCCATCAACAATTCGAATCTTATCAATGGACTACGGAATCTCGTAGTAGTCAACAGAGACATGGCACCGGGACCCCGTCTCAGGATGGTCGGCTCTCTGCGATTCCGGATCCTGTGGAGCGCCACGTGGCCCGGTGGCGTAGTGAGAGCAGGAATTCCAATAAGGATAAGGTGTTCCGTAATGATGAGGAGTTTAGTCAACGTGAGTCGAAGTTAGGGGGTCCTCTGGGGGGGGGGGGGGGGGGTATGTTAAACTAATGGGAAATGTTAAACTAAAGAATTGAGGTGTAATACTCAATTAACTTTGAAAATAACAAAATTTTGTGTTAACTATACTAGAATGTCAAAATTAACAGAAAATGATTGGATTTTACCCAAAAATGGTCCAATTTTGACTGAAAACAGTCGGATTTAGACCAAAAATTGTCCAAAATTCGCCCAAAAATCTATCATTTTTGGTTTAAAAAGGTCGGATTTTGACCGAAAATAGTCCAGTTTTGATTGAAAATAGACCAATTTTAACCAAAAAATGGTTTCATTTCGATCACAAATTATCTAATTTTGACCAAACAATTGTTATGTTTTTACCAATAAATGGTTTGAATTTGACCAAAATGGTCCAATTTTGACTGAAAACAGTCGGATTTAGACCAAAAATTGTCCAAAATTCGCCCAAAAATCTATCATTTTTGGCTTAAAAAGGTCGGATTTTGACCGAAAATAGTCCAGTTTTGATTGAAAATAGTCCAATTTTAACCAAAAAAATGGTTTCATTCCGATCACAAATTATCTAATTTTGACCAAACAATTGTTATGTTTTTACCAATAAATGGTTTGAATTTGACCAAAATGGTCCAATTTTGACCAAAAATTTACCGATTTTTAACAAAAAAAAGCCGGATTTGAACTAAAAATTGACCGATTTTAACCAAAAATTGACCGATTTTAACCAAAAATTGACCGATTTTAACCAAAAATTGACCGATTTTCACCAAAAATTGTCTGATTTTGACCAAAAATTGACCGATTTTCTCCAAAAATTATCTGATTTTGACCAAAAAGTAGTCCGATTTTGACAAAAATTGCACGTTTTTGACCAATTTTGACTGAAAACAGTCGGATTTAGACCAAAAATTGTCCAAAATTCGCCCAAAAATCTATCATTTTTGGCTTAAAAAGGTCGGATTTTGACCGAAAATAGTCCAGTTTTGATTGAAAATAGTCCAATTCCGATTTTGATCAGAAAAGTTGGATTTTGACCAAAAATTGTACGATTTGGATCAAAAACGGTCCCTATTAATTTGCTAGTTTTGAGCAGTTAAGCATTAGGTTTAGGCTTAGGCTTAGGCTTTGACTTCGGTTTAGGCTTAGGCTTAGGCTTTGACTTCGGATTAGGCTCAGGCTTAGGCTTAGGCTTAATTTCTATACCTAATTTTCTTATTTCCGTGCCATTTTTTAGCTAGACCTTCCCACAGGAATTTCGGATTTTCAGCTAAATTTTGATTCTCAACATCAGATTTTATTCAAAATTTGCTTATAAAAGAGTCATTTCCAACTTTCTTATGCAGCCGTTTTTTAAGGAAATACCCAAAAAAAAAGTGGTGCACATTTTTAAGCAACAAACCTCTCAGATCATCAAAATCTCTCTGTCTCTATCCCTTACATTTTGCAGAAGACGAGATCGTTAATGGAACACTTACCGCGTTGAAAAACGATGTCGAGCAGACGACCGAGATCATTCGTCGCAAACAAGAACAGATGGTATCGATTTTTTCAGATCTTGTGCGGGAATACATTGAAATTTGTTTCAGAGAATGGAACGTCGTCAATTCCAAACCGAGATGGAAGTCAATGGTAGAATCTCGATTGATCCGACCGACGATTGGCTGGCCGCAAGGTTGAAAGCTGTTAGCTCGGATGACATGAATCAGCAGCTTGTCAAGCTGAAACAGGATCAGAGTAAGATCTCGTTAGAACCCTTAATAGGTTCAGATCGCATCTATAATCTGCTACATAATTCTTTCTAGGCTTTAGGGCACATCTAGATTCCAGCTAGGTCTATCCATAGCATTCGATCATATTTAGACTCCGTATTATGCTTCAGACATTATCCAAAGCCTATGCTAGGCCTCAGACTCCACCTAGACCCCATGTAAGCTTCAGAAGCCATTTTAGCTTCAGTCCCGTCAAGGCCCTTCCTAAGCATCAGATCCAACATATGCCCTATCCTAAGCATCAGAACCACTTCTCCCCCATTCTGAGCCTTTGACTCATTTAGACGTTGTCCTTGGCTTCAGGCCCCTCTAGACCATATTCTGAGCTCTAGATTCCAGCTAGGTCTATCCAAAACCTTCGATCTTACCTAGGCTCCGTATTATGCTTCAGTCCTCATTCAAGTCCTATCCTAAGCCCCTGATCCCATCTAGGCCCCATATCAAGCTTCAGGCCCCTCTATGCCCTTCCTAAGCATCAGATCTCATATAGACCCTCCCTAACCCTTTCTAAGCTTCAAGCCTAATTCAGACCTTACCTAGACCTCCAACAATAGCTTTAGGGCCCAACTGGACCTCCTCCCCCAGCTTCAGGTCTGTTCTTAACTTTCACCGAATCCATTTTCAGGACAAAACGCGGTGACCGACACATTGGCGGCCCTTGTTTACGATGTCAACGCCACGACTGAAGTTTTGCGTCGTGGACAACGTGGACGTGACGGTGAAGATGGAAATAAGAAGAAGAAGGAGGAAATCGAGTACACCTTGAGACTTACACCGGCACCAGAGGAACAAATCCCGCAGAGGCCAAAGATTCGTGAGTTTTCAGAACTTGGACCAAAAAATGTAGAATTCGAAAAATTCCAGCAGAGGACGACAATATGGAGACAGACGACTACTCCCGCCAATACGGAGTCCAAATGTCCGAGGAGACCGATAGCCTGCGCCGCCGCCGCGCCCGAAGCACAACTCCCCGCCGAACGCTCCACATCTCCGGCTCCCCACCGCCACCGGCCGCCGCAGTCTGCGCTTACTGCAGTGAAGAAATCGACGGCGCGATTCTGACAGCGTTGGCGCCAAACTCGGAACGGGCACAGAAATTCCATACCTATCATTTCATGTGCACATATTGTCAGAAGGCACTCAACATGCATGGAACCTACAGAGAACATGATCTGAAGCCATATTGTCATGATTGCTTCTACAAGTTGTATAATGGATTGCAATACGCTCCGGATGATCATCAAGCTTCCATTGAGAAACTCATTTAAATCACTACACATTTTGTTTAGTAATGATATATATGTGTGTTTATCTGTTATCTTGCAAAATATACACGAATTATGAAAAAAATCCTAATAATAATCAAAGATTTTCTTAAATTCAGATTCATGTGTGTGAAATAATGGGGAAAACCATCAAAATTCATTGAATTCTTGCAAACTATGTGTTAAAATAGTAAAGGTTATAGTTCTCTTAACTGATCTGAACTATGTGGAAAATTGAGCTAGGCACTCTAAAGCGAGCAAGCGTATTTTAAATACCTACTATGTCGATATTGAAACATATGTATAGCTTATATTAAATACCAATAGCAATGTTAAAAACTTATAGCGTATATTAAAATTCATAACGATATTAAAGATCTATGGCGTATATTATGAACCTATGGGGGTATTTAGAACTTACAGTGTATATTAAATACTTATGTATAGCGTATATTAAAGAACTATAGCAAATATAAATACCTATAGTGTATATTAAAAACCTATAGCGAATATAAAATACCTAAAGTGTATATTAAGAACCTATAGCGTATATTAAAATTTATAACGATATTAAAGACCTACAGCAGTGTATATTAAATACTTATGTAAAGCGTATATTAAAGACCTATAGCAAATATAAGATACCTATATTGTATATTAAGAACCTATGGCGGTATTAAAAACTTATAACGTATATTAAATAACTATGGCGTATATTTAGTACCTATGAAGGTAATTAGAACTTACAGTGTATATTAAATACTTATGTATAGCGTATATTAAAGAACTATAGCGAATATAATCCCTATAGTGTATATTAAGAACCTATGGCGGTATTAAAAACTTATAACACTTTAATCTAAGCCTATGCTGTGGTTTTTGTTCTAGTTTCAGTTTAGGAACACGTTCAGTGGTACAATATGTACTCGGCAGTTTGCTACTCCTGGCGCGCGCACGTTTCGCACCGGGCGCGCCGACGGAGCGCGCTAGTAATAATGTCTCGAACGCCCGGCGCACTCTTTTCGCGCGCCCCGCGCATTTGATACAAATTTTGTCACGGCTCGTTCCCCATCCCTTCATTATTTTATCAAATACATTGGCAATGTGGAATACTGAGTATATTTAGATTTAATTTTATTAAAGTGAAAAGCTTTAAAAATTTAAAAACTTCAATATTAAAAATGTTTCCGTTGTGCAGCAAGTTCTCTTCTTCCTTTGTTGGAGTTGCTGAAGTTCTTTTGATGGATCTGAAAAATAAAAAGTTAATTTCACTCATTGAAACTATATAAAAATGTTTTGCGTTTGCAGAAACTATTTTAAAATTTTTCAAAAAAAAATGTTTTTCTTCAAATGTTTTTTTGGCTCACAAATGTGCATGCATGTAAATTAAAAATTAAGAAAAAAAGAGAAAATCATCAGAATTGAAAAATTTCCTTAAAAGTGTTTTCTCTGCGTCTCTAATGCTTTTATGGTGTTTTGCAAGTTTAGAAACAATTTAGAATGTTTTCGGAAAAATTTAATTTATTCGAAAAAAAATCGGGAATTTTTTTGTCAAAAATTTTCAGTCAAAGTTTTTCTTTCTAAAATTTTTCTGAAAATCGAAAAATTATTATATAGATAATTTTAACATTTTCAAGCGCAAAATTAACGTATTTTATCGGTTTCTTTCTAAATAAAATTAACGGTTATCATTTTTTTTATAAGTTTCAGAAAAATTTTCAAAAAAAAAATTCCGCAAAAAACATTTTTTTCGAAAAAAATAATTTTTTAAAAACGTCCCAAATTGCTCCAATAACTGCAAAACAACATAAAAACGTCACTAGATTCATTCATAAGTCCAAGAATAAGTTCAAATACTTCCATTTTTAGACTTCCGCAGGTTGATCTTTCGGTCAAATGTGTAGTGTGGCCACTCAATGACCAAGATTTTTTTTCCTTCAGAAAAGCCTATTAAAACTGGAAAATGGAGACAGATGTTAGTCTCCGCCTTTTCGGTATAAATTTTTGATAGATGATCTACCGTGTACTTAGGATGATGTGGCTTCTCCTGCTAGTCCTGCCCTTAGTGCAATCTTGTATTCCGATGGTGCCACCGGAAGCGCCAATTGTTCCTCGTAAGTTTTCCAAGGAGATTTTTGCGCTCCATCGACAATCGGCCGCCGGGAAAGTAGTGTACTCCACACGGCCAGATGAACTCGAATCTGAATGGGTTTGAGAGCAATGCCGAGTTGGCGGACTTTATTGGTGAGTGATGAATAGAGCTGAGCAGAGCTAAATAGCTGAGTAAAGCTGAGAAGAGCTACAGTGCATTTTTTTCCACTTCTACGACTTTAAAGGAAGACACTTTTACGCGGAATGGTCTTGACGCGCATTAAGCCATCATTTTCTCAGCAATTTCTGTGCAAAATTTGCGTAGATCACGCGTAGATCACAATGATTTTGTAGATCACAATGAAAAGGCAACAGAAATACGAAATATGAGATAAATATTTTATGATCTACCCGCAATCTACACGAATTTTTCACAGAAACTGCTGAACATGAGACTTAATGCGCGGCAAGACCATTCCTCATAAAAGCGCCTCCCTTTAGCGCGTAGAAGTGGAAAAAATGCACTGTAAATAGCTGAGTAGAGCTTAGTGGAGCTGAGTAGATCTAAGTAGAGCTGAGTGGAGAGCTGGCTCATTTGTTAGGTACCAACTTCACCTGTACTTCTTTGTTCAGTTATTTTTACTTATTTTCAGCCAAACTCCAAGCCGACCCCAACATTGACCCCAACACACGCCCACGCATTTTCATTGGTGCAAGACGAGTTTGCGCGGCTCCCCCGTGTCCTGCAACTGTTATGGTGAGCAATTACCTAGTAACTTAAAAACTTTGCTGAATAAATTTCAGATGACATGGCAAAACGGTGTCTCTACGGTACCTGCCCTTGCAAATCCTCCCAATGTATTTGATGCGTCAGGAGATTGTTTGTCACTGGTCACTGGGCCTGCTGGAGGTGGATATGATGATACTCTATGCACATTTCCGGTGGCCTATAGTTGTGGGCAGTATGCGGATATGTTCTAAATTGTTGTATATGTATATGTTTTTTTTGGAAATGAATATTTTGAATCATATCTGTGATACCAAGCTATAGGTCTTAATATCTCTATAGGTGCGCAGTAGATTCTTAATATACATCATAAGTTTTAATATACTCTATATATATATATATATATATATATATATACGTAATTAATATATGCTATACGTATTTAATACCGTTGTATGCCTGAATATCTCTACAGGTGCATAGTAGATTTTTATATACACTACAGGTAATTAATATAAGCTATACATATTTAATATTGCTATAGCTCTTGATATCGTCGTATGTCTTAATACCACTATAGGTATTTAACATACGGAAAATGTCTTACAATTAGTATACGCATTATGTCTTAATGTATGTCTTAATATAATTTGTCTTAATACATTTATATATGCACTTAGTATATAATGCTAATTTCTAAATCCAAGTGCGCTATCAAAAATGACAAAAATCATATTGCAAAGAAGCACATCAAAAGTGTGTCCAAACATTTTTTTTTTGCAAAAAAAAAAAACTTAAAAATATATATTATTCACAATATTGAATATGAATTTATAAGGCACATTCCTAGACATCAACAAATTAGGGCAAATTGTCACTACAGTACACCGTAGAAGCCAATATGATCAACCCGCCTAAAGTGTTTTCAAACACATGATTCCCCCCGATCAAATCACAAACAAAATGTATATCTTCTGTCTTGATCAGTGAATAACAGGAATTCACCGCAAGCAAGTACACATTTTTAATCGGAAACAGGCCGGGTGGGAGGCAATTGCCAAACATTTGCAAAACTGCAAATTGCCTATTTGCAGAATTGCCGGCACTTTGAAATTTCGAAAATTTTCCGACTATGTCGTACCAAAATTTTAAAAACGGCAAATTTGCTAAAAAAAATTTGAAAAAAGGCATTTCGCCGGCTTCCTGATTTTCTGAAAACTTGGAAAACAGGCAATATGTCACTTCTGCCGAATGACCAATATTTTTAATATCGATATCCGAAATTTTGAGCAACGGAAATTTGCCAAATATTTGAAAAATTGCCGTTAGCTGGAGTTGACTAAAATCTGAAAAAAAGGCTTCCGAAAAAGACAAAGTATCAGGAATAGTATCAGGAATATTTCACCATCTGATTTTTTTTTGTAATGTCCCAAACTGATTTCTAGGAAATATCTCCTTATTTGAACACTCTTGTTAGTGCCTTACGCAGCCGAACAAATCATAAGTGAATACAGTAGACTAATCATGAACGAGTAAAAAACCCGACTTAGAGCATGAACAGACCCAAAAGTATTAGAATTATTTCAATTTTTTTACGCTAAATTCCCAAACTGATTGAATCTACAGTTCATGTTCAATATACCAATGATAGAGCACAGTGTGTACTAGCTTTAATAGTACTCACGGCGCGAGCTCTCATTATACATCAATATGAAACTATAATTTCAAAAAAAGAACCCCAAGAAAAGGACAGTGTATAAAAATCACTGTAAAACCAACCGAAGTTAAGATATTTTGATACCAATTATTTTTGAATTTACAGTTTCCGTTTGATATACCAATGAAAGAGCACAGTGTGTACTAGCTTGAATAGTACTCACGGCGCAAGCATTCATTATACATCAAAAGCTCATATTTTTCAAAATTTTGGTAATTTGCCAAAACTTTGACCGGAAATTATGAAAAAAACTAAAATTTTTTGGAGTGTTTTATTATGATATATTCGGTTGTTTTGAATCATAATTTTGAAAAAAAAATTTTGAAAAAAATCATGCTTCTGGTCAGAAAAATTTCAGATTAAAAAAAAAAAAAAAAAAATTTCAGAAAATTTCCAAACTTTCAGTAACACAACCAGAATTGTATGGCTTAGCAAAAAAAAAACAATATTTTATCCTGATTCCGCTAACACAGCCCTCCCGAGATTGCGCCACTAGTGCTGTTCTGAGCATCTTTAACTGCTCACCCTGAGCTCAATTCTGAAATTTCGCAGCTAAAAATTCACATCTCACCGTTTCTAAACATGGGCTTTCGAATGAAACATGTTTCGCTCGAAAAGCCGCTGGCACCTTCAGACCCTTCCCTAGTTAGACAAAATCCCCACTACTCCACCTTTAACCTGAAAATCTGAAAATCTCTAGGCCTATTCTCAGCAAAATTATTTCTGATAATCTAAATAAAAAATTATATTCAAATTCCCCCGTTTCTATAACAAATCAATACTTCTTCCTGTGGTGTCCCCCCGTGTTCCCATAGCAACCTGCCAAGCCTCCCCCTCTCTAAACATTCCTCCTATTTCTATTCATTTTTTTGTCCCTTCTTCTGTGCTCCAAAATTAACAAAAAATGGCCAAACCAGTGAATGTTAACCAGAGCAAATGGACGGTCCCAGTTCTTTTGAAGGAATGCGAAATATACTGCCCATCGACATGTGTCGCTTTTGGGCCAATACTCTCGGATAATGATTCTAAGCTGATAATTGCTCATGGAGGACATCGTGGAGTGAATATGAAGCTTAAAGTGTTTCAACAATTGGAGCAACTCTCCGAGAGCTCACTGGCTGATATGCCGACGGCTCTTGTTCATTTTATTAATGACTTGGTGAGTTTTTTTAAATTTTGTGTTGGAATTGGTGCCAGGCTACCCCGCTACGGGTTGATCTACAAAAAATGCGGGAATTTTATTAACGCTATTAACCATGCGTAGTTTGTTGAGAAGTCTGCGTCTAAATTCTAAATTTCCGCAAATCTCATAGATTTAGGTAGATCAAACCGAATATTTTGAGAAAAAAGTTTTGGCGGGAAATTCAAATTTTCAGAGAACAAAATTTTGGCGGGAATTTCAAATTTTACGAGAAAATCATTTTGGCGGAAATTCAAAATTTATGAAAAAAAAAGTTTTGGCGGGAAATTCAAATATTCTAAGAAAAAAATTTTTGGCGGAAATTGAAATTTTCTGTTTAAAAAACATTTTTGGCGGGAAATTCAAATTTTCAGAGAACAAAATTTTGGCGGGAATTTCAAATTTTACGAGAAAATCATTTTGGCGGAAATTCAAAATTTATGAAAAAAAAAGTTTTGGCGGGAAATTCAAATATTCTAAGAAAAAAATTTTTGGCGGAAATTGAAATTTTCTGTTTAAAAAACATTTTTGGCGGGAAATTCAAGTTTTCTGTTTAAAAAACAGTTTTGGCGGGAAATTCAAACTTTTGGGAAAAAAGTTTTGACGGGAAGTTCAAATTATCTCAAAAAAAATTTTTAGCGGGAAATTCAAATTTTACGAGAAAATCATTTTGGCGGAAATTCAAAATTTATGAAAAAAAATTTTTGGCGGGAAATTCAAATATTCTAAGAAAAAAAAAATTTTTGGCGGAAATTGAAATTTTCTGTTTAAAAAACATTTTTGGCGGGAAATTCAAGTTTTCAGGGTAAAAAACAATTTTGGCGGGAAATTCAAACTTTTGGGAAAAAAGTTTTGGCGGGAAATCCAAATTTGCTGAGAAAAAAACATTTTGGCGGGAAATTCAAATTTGCTGAGAAAAAAACATTTTGGCGGGAAATTCAACTTTTTTGAGAACAAATTTTTGGCGGAAAATTCAAATTTTATGATAGAAAAAAGTATTGGCGGGAAATTCAATTTTTTTTTTGAGAAAAAAGTTTTGGCGGGAAATTCAAATTTTCAGAGATAATAATTTTTGGTACCTACTAAATTTCCAGACAAGATCCACCAATTTTATCTATTTCAGTCCTCCATCCCATCCATCGCAGTTGCCGCAGGACCTTCCCTTTTGATCTACAAGAATTTGAAGCCATTTTACAAGGTACATCCATTTTTTTAGCTACATCCCCTTTACCATTTTTACCATTTTCACTTAGTTCAACTCTCCCACACGGTCAAATTTTTTTACGAATTTGTTCAACTCTATCATTAATTCCAATAAATACCCAATAATTCCAGTTCACAGTACCCAGCTCAGCAATCAATCCTACCGAAAGCGAGGCCTGGAAGGCTGTTGTGAACAAAAAGATCAATGGAGACACCCTCCTAACAGTTCTAAAACGACTCGAGGACGATGTGGCGTTCTCCAAGTTGACACCAATTTCCCAGACCTACTTGAGAGCTGATAAGGAGACACAGGTGGTGCTGGTCGAGCATTACGGGACGAAGATCGCTAATTCGGTATGTTGCGGGGGAAGGTTTGGGATGGCCGAAAGGTTCAAGTTTTCCAGGCCACCATAACATGCATCGCAAAACTGACAAAGTCGACTGCGGAGCCCCTTGACATCCTGGTAATTGGCACAGAGCACTGCGAGATTTTCCTGATTGACAGTCAGGCTTTTACGATTTTGGAGACCATCAAGATCGGATCAGTTCCAGTCAACATATGTGCTTATGGTAGGTTGCCTCCTTTTGAGGTTATTATAGAAATGAGCAACTGCCTACTAGGCCTACTACTTCGGCACGCCCGTGCACCCACACACTCTGTGTACTGCGGCCGACGCTGCGCGGGACCTCGCGCCACGGGGTGTGCGGCGTCCTCGTGGAAGGCCTACTACCTACCTACCTTTCTTCCAGGCACCTACGACGTGGATTACCGGCTCTTTGTGCAAACGCGAGCTTCATTGATCTTCTGTATGAAACGAGGTGAAGCTGATTATCAGCCAATTGTCATTTCACAGAGTATGATTACTTCGATGGTATTGGTTAATAAAATGGTAAGATTTTAATTGACATGGTGGAATTGACTGCACTTTTTGCTCTAAAATCCGATTTTTGTGGAAAATTTTAAATAAAGTGTTGCTAAAATTTCTCATGATTTTCAATTAATGTTCAGTTAAACCCCTAGAATACCTAAAAAAAAAATTCCAGATCGTTTACACAACCGTCGAGAATTTGATACATTTCGCAAGTTTTCGCGGAAAAAAGATGAACACCGTCAAGTGCCCGTCCAAGGTAGGAGCCTAAGCCTATGCCTAAGCGTAAGTCTAGGCCAAAGGCTAAACCTGAGCATAAGCCAAAGCCCAAGCCTAAGACAAAGCCCAAGCCTAAGCCTAAGCCTAAGTCTAAATCAAAGCCTGAGTTTAAGCCTACGTTTTAGTTTAAGCCCAAGCCAAAGCCTCAGTCTAAGCCCAAACTTGAGCCTAAGCCTACACCTAAGCCTAAGCCTAAGTGTAAGTCTAAACCTGAGCCTAAGCTTGATTCTAAGCTTAAGCCTAAGCCTAGGCTTATACATATACATATTTTTTGTAAAAATCCGACCGGCCTATTTCTGGAAAAATCCGCCCTATTTCTGTAAAAATCCGACCATTTTTTTGTCAAAATCCGGCCATTTTTTGCTAAAATCCGACCATTCTCGGTAAAATCCGACCATTTTTGTCAAAATCCGTAAATTTTCGGTAAAAATCCGGGCTTTTTTTTGTCAAAAGGGCCTAAGCCCAAACTTTAATTTTTTCAGATAAAAATGCTCGAACCCTTCATCTACCCCCTAAAACAGCTGGCTGCAGTAATTGCAGTTTTCGATAAGGAAATTCGAATGTACAATGAACATTACCTTCTGGATACTGTACAATACGAAAAACCGCTTGCATGGGTCAAATATGGATGTTATGGAAGAGAGGATAGCACTCTGGTAGTGGCATTTAAAGACGGCTCCATCGCTATTCAGATATTCCGGAGAAAAGCGAATTTCGATACAAAATTGGATTATAACCAGGTCCCGCAGGCCCATGCTCTGAAGCTTCAGATTCCGAAAAAGACTAAAGTTTTCATTGATCTTACTCAGCGGGAGGTTCAGCTAGGGAATAGAATCCATAAGGTAGGCCTGAAAAATAGGTCCAAAAGCTTATTAATCGCCCAAATTTCCAGGTGTACCAAAAAAACCTGTTCGATGTGAAGTACCGGCTTGCCGCCAGTTACCTAGAATTGACATCCAGCGCATCGGCCACCGTATCCACGACTACTGTACTTCCAGTCGAGATTTCTGTGGATATTCATGGATTTGGGCCTACGTTCAGGATGACCATACATCTATTGTCCTCTAGGTAGGGCTGGGGTGTAGGCTTAGGATTTGGCTTGGGCTTAGGCTTAGCTCGGCACGGGCTTAGGCTTAGGTTTAGGCTTAGGCTTTGGCTCAGGTCTAGCGTTAGGGTTAGGCTGATGGTTAGAATTAGGCTTAGGCTTAATCCTAGTCTTAGGCTTAGGCTGATGCTTAGGCTTAGGCTAAAACTTAGGCTTAGGCTCAGGCTCAGTCATAAGCTCAGGCTTAGTCTTAGTCCTAGGCTTATGTTTAGGCTTAGGCTTAGGCTTAGGCTCAGGCTTAGGTTTAGGCTCAACCTTATGCTTAGGCTTTGGCTTAGGCTTACGGTTTGGGCATAGGCTTGGGCTTAGGTTCAGGGTTAGGCTTAGGCTTACGGTTTGGCTTAGGCTAAAGCTTAGGCTTAGGCTTGGGCTCAGGCTAAAACTTAGGCTTAGGCATAGGCTTAAGCTTAGACTAAGGCTTGGGCATAGGCTTGGGCTTAGGTTCCGTTTTAGGCTTAGGCTTAGGGCTAGACTTAGGCTTAGGCTTACGGTTTGGCTTAGGCTAAGGCTTAGGCTTAGGCATAGGTTCAGGCTTAGGCTCAGGTTTAGGCTTAGGCTTAGGCTTACAGTTTGGCTTAGGCTTAGGCTTAAGCTTAAGCTTAGGCGGAGGCTTAGGCTAAGGCCTAGGCTTAAGCTGATGCTTGGGCTCCTCCTAGACAGGCACCCAGGCCTACATGCCTGCCTACTTCCACTTCCAATTCATTTTTCCAGCAAGCAAAACCTGTACGACATGCATCTTTCGATAATCTCTGACCCGGAACTCTACGATTTTGACACTCCACTAATCCCAGTTCACTTACTGGCTTCCGGACAATCATACTCTTTCACAACATTGCTCTACTGCAAGGATCCGGAGAAGGCCGCCAACTGCGATGTCCGAGCCCTCCTAGTCCATGCAAAACGGGCCACACCAATTGTGACTGCGGTCATCAAGATGCCCTTCAGCGAATTTCCACTTGATTAGTTCCAGTTTTCCCCTTATTGGCTCCGATTTGTGTGCTCGCTGAGCCCAGAATCATGCCATGATGTGTTGGTGGTGGTGTGCTCCTTATCACTGAACTCTTATCAATTTTTCTATTTTTCCGCTATACATATAAAAATATTGAATAAACCAGACTCCGGCGCGGACAACGACTGGCACCGTTTTAACTATTTTTTGAAGTAGATGTTTTTTTAACGTTCAACAATTCTTACAACAGACAAAAGAAACTTTGAAAATTAACAAATCATTGAGTTATACCAAATAGTTATTCATTCAGAAAAAAAATCAATTAGGCTTATTGTGAAACTTTCGGAAATCCAGATTTCTGTGAAAATTTTCGGAGAAAATTGAAGTTTCAGAAAAAACCCTTATAGTACTACCATATCTCCCACTAACCCCTAAGCAATAACCCTTCAAAAGACGAAAAGTCGATTTTTCTACAACTACAGTAACCCTATCTTATACCTACAGTACCCTACAGTACCACTACAGTACCTTGATCATATCCCCCCACCAACTCCCAACCCAATACCTCTTCAAAAGCTAAAAACTCATATTTTGCCAAACTACAGTAATCCTACAGTACTCCTACAGTATCCTTACAGTACTACTACAGAACCCTGACCATATCCCCTTACTAACTTTAAGTCAATATTCCTTAAAAAGATAGAAAGTCAATTTTTCTACAACTACAGTAACCCTGCCGTATACCTACAGTACCCATACATTACTACTACAGTACCTCGACTACGACCATCGGACCAATATCCCTTCAAAAGATAGAAAACCAATTTTTCCAAAACTACAGTAATCCTACAGTACTCCTACAGTACCCCTACAGTACTACAGTACCCTGACCATATTCCCCTACTAACATCATGTCAATAATTCCCAAAAGGGCAAAATATCAAATTTCCCAAACTACAGTAACCCTACCGTATACCCCTACAGTACTACTACAGTACCCTGACCATATCCCTTTACTAACTTCAAATCAATAATCCTAAAAAATACACAAAGCCAATTTTTCTATAACTACAGTAACCCTATCTTATACCTACAATACCCCTACAGTACTACTACAGTACCCTGATCATATCCCCCACCAACTCCAAACCCAATACCTCTGCAAAAGCTAAAAACTCATATTTTGCTAAACTACAGCAACCCTACCGTATACCCCTACAGTACCACTACAGTACTACTACAGTGCCCTGATCATATCCCCCTACTAACTTCAAGTCAATATCCCTTCAAAAGACGAACAGTAATTTTTTTTTTTCCATAACTACAGTAATCCTACAGTACTCCTACTGTACCCCTACAGTACTACTACAGTACCCTGCTCATATCCCCCCCCCCCCCCCACTCACTCCAAACCATCATCCCTTCGAAAGACAGAAAGCCAATTTTTCCAAAACTACAGTAATCCTACAGTACTACTACAGTACCCTGACTATATCCCCCGTTTTTTGTCCAATTTCACAAAGCCAAAAGTGTTGTCAATTTCCAATTCCACTTTTTATTCCAGATGATTACCCTCTCACGTACCGGAGCCGCCGAAAACGTTGCACTGATCACTCTGAACCGCCCGAGTGCTCTGAATGCTCTCTGCCGTGAGCTTATGCTGGAATTGTCTGAAAATCTGCTGAAAGTGGAGAAGGATCAGTCGTACCATGTGATTGTGCTCACTGGAAGTGAGAAGGCATTCGCTGCCGGAGCCGATATCAAGGAGATGGCCAAGTTGGAGTTTGCAGATGTTTTTGAGAATGAGTGAGTTTTGGTGTAGGCGCCTGCCTGCCTACGTGCCTACATGGTGTCTATTTGTCTTGAGGGTAGGCAGGCAGGCATGTAGGTAGGCACGCAGTCAAGTACAAAGACCGGAAGATAGTCAGGTAGGCCGGTAGGCATAATACAAATATCTAGGCAGATGCATGTAAGCATGTAAGCAGATATGATTATGCGGTAGGGACCAAGGTAGGCACGTAGACTCGTAGGTAGGCGTGCATGCAGGTAGGTAGGTAGGTAGCCAGGTATATAGGGTAACAAGCAGGCAGGTAGGCACATTTAGGCAGGCACACTGAAGACAGGGCCGGTAGAGATGGCTGAGCAAAAATCGTGTAGGTAGGCATGCATTAGATAAGCGTGAGGTAGGTAGGCATGCTTGCAGGTAGGTAAGTATGTAGGTACGTAGGAAGGCAGACAGATGTAAGTTGATAGGCACGTAGGCAGGTAGGTTTGAAGGAGGCAGGCACAAACTAGGCATCTAGGCATGGAGAAGGCACAAAGGCAGGCAGACATTAGGCAGGTATATGGACGTGTGGACAGCGAGCATGAGGCCCGCATCAACCTAGGTAGGCAGACGTATAGTAAGCATGTAGGCAGGTAGGCACAAGCTAGGCATCTAGGCAGACAGGCAGGCACAAAACATACCTAATTTTCAGCTATTTCACGAACTGGGACACCTTATCACACATCACAAAACCTGTGATCGCCGCTGTCAACGGATTTGCCTTAGGCGGAGGCACGGAACTTGCCTTAATGTGTGATATAGTATATGCTGGAGAGAATGCAATATTCGGCCAACCGGAAATCACCATCGGAACCATCCCCGGATTAGGTGGTACCCAACGATGGCCCCGGTATGTGAGCAAGTCAGTTGCCATGGAAATATGCCTATCAGGCGACCGACTAGGCGCTCAGGAGGCGAAGGAAGACGGCCTGGTGAGCAAGGTGTTCCCGGTGCAGCAGTTGGTTGGGGAGGCTGTTCTGTTGGCTGATAGGATCGCTAAGAATTCTCCTCTTATTGTGAAAACTGTCAAGGTACGTTTTCGGGAATGCCTACGCCTGCTTACCTGCCTATTAGGCATGGAATAGGCACGTAGGCAGGCAAGATGTAGGCACGATGTAGGGCCGATGTAAGCACATAATCATAAGGTAGGCACAAATTAGGTATGTAGGTAGGTGTAAACTTGGTAGGCATTAGGTAGGCAGGCAAGCTAGAAGAAAATAAAAGAATAGGTAGGCATGAAATAGGCACGCGGGCAGGCATATTTTAGGTAGGTATGCGGTAGGCAGGCAGATAGGGAGACATAAATAAGGTAGCTATGTAGGTAGGTAGAAATGAGCACCTAGGAGTAAGGCAGGTAGGTAGGCAGAGGCATAACATAGGTGTGTAGGCATGAAGTAGGAGACAGCCATGTAGGCAGCTAGGCACGTAGGCAAGAAGGAATGCATGTAGGCACCTAGTCATAAGGTAGGCAAGAGGCAGGCAGGTAGTCGTAAAATATGTAGGCATGAGGAAAACAAGTAGCTAGGCAGTCAGGCATAAAATAGGTAGGTAGGTATGAGGTAGGCGCCTAGGCATGAAGTAGACTGGTAGGCATAAGGCAGGCAGGATCGTAGGCAGCAAAAAGGCTGTGAATAGTCAGTGAATAGGCAGGTAAGCAGGTATGAGCTAGGGGCCTAGGTATGTGGTAGACATGTAGGCATGAGGTAGGCACATAGGCAGACATTATATTCCCAATTTCTTGCAGAGATCCCTAAACTCGGCCTACCAAACCAGCCTAAATCAGGGCCTTGAAATGGAAAAGCAGTTGTTCCAGTCGACCTTCGCCACCAATGACCGCCGGGAAGGAATGTCAGCTTTCGCAGAGAAACGGGCTCCCAAATGGACTTCAAGTTGAAAAAAAAAAACGTTTTTTTTTTCTAAAAATAAATTAATTTCATTAACTCTTTGAAGGAACTTTGGGGTGGTTTTTGGGGGAGAAAAAAAGGGAAAAAACACACAAAAACACAATAAATTATCCCGAAATGTAAAGCAAAGACACTAGAAAAAAAGGGGAAAAATGACTATAAATAAGTGAATTTCAGAAGAAAAAAAATACTACTGGAATAAATTAATGATGATGTCCGCTGTGATCGTCGTGTGAATGCCCGTGGTGATGTGAATGATCATGCTTCTTCTCTCTTATCACACTTCCGCGGACTACCTGAAATTGGAGAAAATTTGAATGTTTACCCTTTTTTTCAATTAAAAATGCTCAACATTTGAGAAAATTTCATAAATTTCAGGAACAATTTTTTAACAATTTTTTTCAGAATTTTAGCATTATTTTTTAAATAACGATTTTTTTTTATTTCTGAAATTTCAACTTTCTCTCATTTTTATAGTCGAAAATTAACTGAAAATTCCGAAAAAAATTAAAATTAATTTTTAAAAATTACGATTTTTTTATTCAGAAAATGTTTTATTTGACGAAATTTAATAATATTTCTAAAAACTGCAAATTTCAGATTTTTGTTGAAAATTGGAAAAAAAATTCATTTGGAGCATTTTTTGCCGTTTTTATATTTTCGATAGTAATAAAGTAATTAAAAATTTCTGAAATTGGAAAAATCTACAATTTCAGATATTTTTAATACTTTATATATTATTACTATCGAAAATATAAAAATGGCAAAAAATGCTCCAAATTATTTTTTTTCGAATGAAAAAATTCAACAAAAAAATCAGAAATTTGTAGTTTTTAGAAATATTATTAAATTTAATCAAATAAAACATTTCCTGAAAAAAAACAACTTTTTTTTTGAAAAATTGTCATTTTTAAAGATATTTTGTCCTCTAAGCAACAAAGCATCCCGTACCGTATAACCAGCTTTATATCCAGGACACACTTGTTGTATCCTGTGTGCAAATGTCTTTTTCTCAACTTGTACAGTTGAGTGGGTGGCTCCAGTGCTCTTCAGGATATTCGAGACACGGTGTCGAATCATTTGTGCATTCGCTTCTTCTTTCACTTGAACGTGTACACTTGCCACGTTGATATCCGATTTGTGCTGCCACATGTGTGCATTTGAATACGATTCTACGTGCTCGATCTGTGCAAAAATTAAGGGGTTTTTTTTCAGATATTTAAATTTTTTGTTCAGAAGCTCAGAAAGTTTCTTAAAATTTCCAACAGCTTTCTAGAACGTTTCAGAAATTTTCGGACAGTTCTGAAGGAAATTCAGAAAATTCTTGAATTTTTTCAAAAAGTTGCAGAAATTTCCACGATGTTTTTTAGGAACTCGCAGAAACTAAAAAAAACAATATTTCTAGAACTACAGTACCCCTACAGTACCACATACATAACGATAACAAATGCAGTACCTTCATAGTACCAATACACTACTTCTACAGTACCCCTACAGTAGTAATGCCAGAGACTGTTGGAGTACTGTAAGGATATTGTTACTTATGGGGATATTTTAGGAATATTGTATTGGTACTGTAATAGTATTATAGGGGTATCATAAGAATACTCTACTGTTGAAATTAATTCATCGATCCTTGAATTTTGCGAACATTTTTGTCACACAGACAGTGGGGCGGAGCGTAACTTTCGCAATACTGCCGCACGGTGTTTTTGTACGCCTCTTTTCTAATGATTTTGATTTTTTCAATAAAGTTTCAATTTTATTTGTCTTTCTTCGTTTGTTTTTTTTTCGAATGAGAACGTTATCCAAATCGAAAAAACGAAAAGACAAGTAAAATTGAAACTTTATTCGAAAAAATCAACAAGAAAATCATTGGAAAAGAGGCGTACAAAAACACCGTGCGGCAGTATTGCGAAAGTTACGCTCCGCCCCACTTTCTGTGCGACAAAAATTTTTGCGAAATTCAAGGATCGATGAATTAATTTCAACAGTACAGTATTCTTATGATACCCCTATAATACTATTACAGCACCAATGCAGTATTCCTAAAATATCCCCATAAGTAATAATATCCTTACAGTACTCCCACAGTCTCTGGCAGTACCAATACAGTATTCCTACAGTACTCCGTCAGTATTAATACAGTACTCCTACGATACCCCTATAATACTATTACAGTATTCCTACAGTATTCCTACGATATCCCTACAGTATCAATACAGTATCCGTACAGTAGCCCATACATAACCATAACAAATTATGTATTCCAACAATATCACTACAAAACTCCTACAGTAATCCTACACAACCAACGCAGTAACCCTCCTACAGTACCCCTACAGTACCAACAAAATATTCCTACAGCCCCCCTATAGTTACAGCAACCCTACAGTAATCCTACAACACCCTACAGTACTCCTATAGTACCCCTACAGTACCAATTTCCAAAAAAAAAAACAATGATATACCTCCAAAATCTCATTAATATGATACTCGAACTCCTCTTCCTCCGGAACATCTTGCAACAACGTACTAATCGATGAAACCAACAATGGATACACTGATCCAATGATCAGAAGTGATAAGATCAACGAACACAACGGATCAACCCAAACCCATCCGAACCATTGAATAAGTAACGTCGAAATGATCACAAATACAGAACCAAGTGTATCGGCAAGAACATGAAGGAATACACCCTGCATATTCGCATTTCCTCCTCCACCATGAGAGTGTCCATGACTACCACCTCCACCATGGGAATGACCATGACTCGATCCACCACCATGAGAATGTCCGTGTTCTCCGAGAGAATACATTCCGAATAGATTCACGATAAGTCCGGAAATTGCGACGAATAAAAGACGATCAGTGTTGATGTTTGGTGGATCGAAGAGTCGTTCGAGTGCTTCAATAAGGATGAACAACGCGATAACACATAGGAATAGGGCATTGATGAAGCCGGAGAGAATCTGCATCAAAAAAAAATTATATAGTTAGTTATCAAAATTTGATAGAAATTGTGTATTTTACACTAATATTTGTAGGTGACTTTTGCACCACTTTTGCAGTGAAAGTGTGCATTTTTGCATATTTTTTTGTGAAAAGCAACAAAAATAGTCCAAAACGTCCAATTTTTGTGTGCAAAATGTTGTATGTTGTTTTTTTCAAGTGAAAAATGCTTATATAAAGCGAAAATTCTTTTTTAAAAATTGTTGGTCGAAACGGTCATTAAGCAATTACAAAAAATCACTATTTTCACAAAAATGAGGTCAACACGTGCAAAAATGCATGTTTTCCTAACGAAAATAGTCCAAAACGGCCAATTTTTGTGCAGAACCCCCCCCCCCCCCCCCCCTAGGGCATTATTAATAACTGTAACACAATTTTTATTTGGTTTTTTGCGTATTTTCCGGATTTTTATACACTATAGACTCTTTTTTTACCGAAAAATGTTACGATAAATGAAAAAAAAAACGTCTTTAAAGGTGGTGTAGTCGAATTTTTTTTTTATTGCTTTATCAGACTCAAAATTGTTTGAAAACACCGAATTTCATAATGAAACTTCTTGAAAACTTTTCAGAAAAAAGTTATGACGCCTCAAAAAATGGCCTAAAATTAGTTAAAATCGGAAATTTGACCGACTTGTCAAGCGGCTGGAAACAATTTTTTTTTGAAATCACCATCAAATTTTGAGTATACAATGTAATTGTCTTGCGTTTTAAACTTGATTAAAGTATTTAAAAGTCGATGGACGGCAAGATTTTTATTTTTTTTGAACCAAAACTCGCCGTCCATCGACTTTTAAATACCTTAATCAAGTTTAAAACGCAAGATAATTACATTGTATACTCAAAATTTGATGGTGATTTCAAAAAAAACAGTTTCCAGCGGCTGCGACATTGACAAGTCGGTCAAATTTCCGATTTTAACTAATTTTAGGCTATTTTTTGAGCCGTCATAACTTTTTTCTGAAAAGTTTTCAAGAAGTTTCATTATGAAATTCGGTGTTTTCAGACAATTTTAAGTCTGATAAAGCAATTTTTTAAAAAAATTCGACTACACCACCTTTAAAGACGTTTTTTTTTTCCCATTTATCGTAACATTTTTCCGTAAAAAAGAGTCTATAATGTATAAAAATCCGGAAAATACGCAAAAAAACCAAATAAAAATTGTCTGCACAAAAATTGGCCGTTTCGGACTATTTTTGTGGCTTTTCACAAAAATCGTAGTTTTTCACCACATTTTTGAGAAAATAGTAGGCTTTTTTCTGCACTGAAAATTGCCGTTGCAGCCGAGTTTTCGATTTTTTTTGCTGCTTTTTTCACTTTTCGCTCTAAAATTGATAGTTTTTATTCGAGTTTTCTGAATTTTCCGGTGAAAAATCCAATTGTTCTACCTCAACACGTCCAAAACCAAATGTAAAGTGTCTCGTAGGTGGCCACCGTGCCATAACCGACGCAACAAGTCCCATGACAAGTGCACTACAATCGAATAGCATATGAAACCCGTCAGAAATCAATCCTAAACTGTTCGTCCAGAATCCATAGAGAAATTCGACTCCGCAAAAGCCAAGATTCACACAAAGAAACCAGAATATCCGACGGGAATCGTTGTTCATAAGGATTTCATTTAGGGTTTCCTTCATAAAAAGCATCAAAGATTTGGAGGTTCTCTGCAGGAAAGCTTCTCCATACGTGAATAATGGTAGTCCTGTATTCGAGATTCCAACGAAATGACCACCTCGGTGTTTTGGCTGATTCGAGTGTGTCAGCGAGATTGAGGCTGCAAAAATTTGGAAAATTTTGAATTTTTCAGGTAAAAAACTGGAAACATTTTGGAAAAGTCGATTTTTTTTTTGGAAAAATAATGTGGGAAAATTCGATTTTTTTAAATTTTTTTAAAAAATTTATAGGAAATTCCATTTTTTGTGGTTAAAAATTGAAAAAATACGAATTTTTCGATAAAAAACTTTGGAAAATTCGATTTTTGAAGTAAAAAACTTGGGACATTTGATTTTTTGGTTAAAAATTCGTGAACATTCGAATTTTTTTCGGGAAAAAACTTGAAGGAAATTCGATTTTTTTTTGGTAAAAAAATATGGGAAAATTCGAATTTTTCAATTAAAAAAATTGGAAAATTCTTTTTTTCAGGTTAACAATACGAGAAATTCAATTTTTAAAATAAACATTTTGAAAAATCAATTTTTTGAGTAAAAAACTTGGGAAAATTCTAATTTTTAATTAATAAATTAGGAGGAAAACTTGATTATTTTCGGTAAAAAATTTGGGAAATTCGATTTTTTGCTTAAAAAAAATGAGGGAAAAATCGATTTTTGAAGTAAAAAAAAATTGGAAAAATTCAAATTTTCAAGTAAAAAAGTTGGAAAATTCAATTTTTTCGATAAAAAACTTGAAATATTCTATTTTTTTTTCGGTGAAAAATTCCGAAAAATTTAAATTTTTAGGTAAAAAATTTGGGAAATTCGATTTTCTATCAAAAAATTGGACAATTTCAAATTTTTAGCTAAGAAAGTTGAGAAATTCGATTTTTTTTCGGTAAAAAACCCGACAACAATTTAGATACATTTTTTTTCAATTTATTTTCTGGAAAAATCTCAAAAATTTAAACTTTTAGAAGCAAATTTTGCATTTTTCATTATCTCTCTATTTTAAAGTCGATTTTTCGTTAAAATTATGCTGAATTTCACAAAAAAAAAAAGGATTTTTGATGCGAAAAATCCAGATTTTCGGGATTTTCTTCAGCATTTTTTAATTAGAATTTCGAGAAAAACGCACCCAAAATAAAGCAAAAGTTACACTTTTAGTGAAAAAAAATTCAAAATTCAAAGTTTTTGGTGAGGCTGTGACGACTACAAACTACAGTTTTTCATAGCCTCAACCAATTTTTGGTTGAGGCTAGCCAATAGTGTAGTTTGTAGTGTGAGCCTCAACCAGTATTTAACGCAAAAAAATGGGTTTTTCCTAAATTTCGAACGGAAAACTTAAATCTAACAAGAAACCCTAACATTTTCAAGATATTTTCGACAAAATACGGGTTTATGGAGCTTAGTTCAGGCTCACAGACTACAAACTACACGACTCTCTAAGCCTCACCCAATTTTCTTTGGTTGAGGCTATCAAGATTTGTAGTTTGTAGTGGGGGGGGGGGGGGGTCTCAAGCGAAAATCCGGTTTTTGATGTTAAAAAATTGCGAAAATTCGATTTTTAAGGTAAAAAAATAATTTTTTCAGCCAGAAAAGTCGATTTTTTTCAAAAAAATCGGATTTTGGTGCGAAAAATCCCAATTTCAGGGATTTTTCAGCATTTTTTTGATTAGAATTTCGAGAAAAACGCACCCAAAATAAAGCAAACAACAGTGATCGAAACACCGCCAGTCAACGCATGATCTCCGAGATTTTGGCTTCCATACCAAAGGTATGCGAGCCCAAATGCACACGAGAACATGGTAACAGAGGACCAACGAGCTGCAGCCATAACTGGATCAGCAACGTGTTGGAAGCATATACTTTCAGCGTAGAAATCGAGTACAAACACAAATACAGCAATGATTACGAGAAGAGCAGCGTAGTGGAAATAGCCTATCGAAGCTCCGGAGCTTGAGGAAAGAGCCCATGATAGTACGGCTACAGGCGTTAGGCAGACAGCACTTCCAGCCTGAAAATTTAAATTTTCATTATTTTTTATTTAAAAATTTGAATTCTTTCAATTTTTTACTTCAAAAATCAAATTTTCCAAAATTTTGATCGGAAAAAAACGATTTTCCCTAATTTATTACGTCAAAAATCGAATTTTTCCAATTTTTAACCAAAAAAAAAGGGAATTTCCTATAAATTAAAAAAAATCGAATTTTTTCCCCAAAAATTCGAATTTTCCCTAATTTTCTACTTCGAAAATCGAATTTTCTAAAATTTTGATCGAAAAATTCGTATTTTTCGAATTTTTAACCACAAAAATGGAATTTCCTATAAATTAAAAAAAAAATCGAATTTCTCAGTTTTTTCACTAAAAAAAATCGAATTTTTCCAATTTTTAACCAGAAAATTCCTTTTTTTTTAAATTTTCTGCTTCGAAAATCGAATTTCCCTATTTTTACCTAAAAATTTGAATTCTTTCAATTTTTTACTTCAAAAAAAAACGATTTTCCCTAATTTATTACGTCAAAAATCGAATTTTTCCAATTTTTAACCAAAAAAAAAAAGGGAATTTCCTATAAATTTTAAAAAAAATCGAATTTCTCAGTTTTTCACCAAAACTGTCGAATTTTCCCTAATTTTTTCCAGACACATTCCGCGAAAAAACTTAAAATTTTACGTAAATTTATAACTTTATAGCAAATGTTTTTTTCGGTTCATGAATTTTTAAAGGAATAATATCTTAGAAACTATTACAGAAAAAAAAATCCAGCAGAAAATGTGTGATTCTTTCGGAATTTTTTATGCTTTTTCGGGTTAAAATTCACGAAAAATCCATAATTTTTATTACCGTAACAAGTGTGTGAAGCCTCTTTGCACCGCCAACTTCTACAGCTAAATGCCGGAAAGACGTCTCGTAGCCGGTACGGAGAAGCAGTGAGATTAGCAGAATACATAGACCTCCTTTATGATCAGCCATTCCGAAAAGTCCAATTAAATGATAGAAGAGGTGGTTGAGGCCACTGTGGTGGGCGTGGGTGGTGTCTGGAAAGTTGGAAATTTGAAAAAAAAAATTAAAATGTAAAAATTTTATAGCGATTTTGAACGAAAAATTGGTTCATTTCTCGGTTTTTTAACTAAAAATCGCGATTTTTGAAGAAAAATGGGTATTTTAAAGTTTGGGTGAGGCTCACAGACTACAAACTACAACTGTTTATAGCCTCAACCAATTTTTCACACTGATTTAATGAAAAAAATTTTTTTGGAAACTAATAAAAAAAACCTTTTACTCAATTTCCGATGAAAAAAAAATGATATTTTTTGCAGTAAAATCGGAAATTTTAAGCTATTTTTGAGTGAAAAACTGATGTTTTAAAGTTTGGTTGAGGCTCACAGACTACAAACTACAACTTTTTATAGCCTCAACCAATTTTTATTTTTTTAAATGTTTTTTTTCGGAAATTATTAAAGCTTTTTGTGCATTATTTTTGATGAAAAAATGAACATTTTCGCTGGGAAATCGGAAATTTTAAGCTATTTTTGGTGAAAATAGGTATTTTAAAGTTTGGTTGAGGCTTACAGACTACAAACTACAACTCTTCATAGCCTCAACCAATTTTTCACACTGATTTTCAGTGATTTCTTCGAATTTCAAGCGCCAAATCCTTACGATGTGGATCCTCAATAGTTCCGTCTCTATCCATAAGGAAAAGCGCCACAAATCCGACAATTAACAGGAAAAATCCACGTGTTTTGGAGGGAGTTGACATATTTCCGCCCTTGAAAAATGAGACAACCGCCGATAAAAGCACAGTTGAACTGAGCTCAAAGACAAGAACACTCCGTAATGGTCCACAAAGTGTGATTCCATAAAACCAGAATACTTCGATAACGCTATTCATCAGGGAAAGCTTCAAAACCATGGGCATTATGCCTCTTTTCAGTGATTTTCCGGCTGAAAGAGGCTTTTGCAGGGGGAATAGGATACATGTACATCTGAAAATCATTAAATAAATTAATAATTGCGTAAAATATTTTAAAAAAATTTTTAAAAACCGTACATTATTTTACAAAGCCACAGAAGATTCACAATATGCGAGCTTTTCGCGAGAATATCCACGAAAAAGACTCCAATACATCGTAGAATTTTGGTGAGCACTAGCACAACGAAATATGACGCTGATCTGTAATTTTCAAAACTTTTTAATATTTTTTTTAATCAACAAACCTCGAAGATTGCGTTGGAGTGAAGTTTCTGTCGTCTTTTTTGACGAAATCGTGGGCTAGCATCGTGGATAATGGCGATTTTTAGGGTTTTTATCGAAATTTATCGATTTTCGGAGAAAAAAATCAAAAATTTATACAGTTTCCATCCCGAAAATGTTCAAAAAAGGTTGAAATAAATTGGAAATTTCCGAAAAAGGTTCCAAAAATTAAAAGTGTGCATTTTACCGTCACGGTGTCTGCACCAAATACACCCTATTTGACGACAATTCGCGTTGAACATTATTTTTCTATTACACTATTACACGTGTTTTAACCGAAAATGAGCATTAAAATGGGGTTTTCCGTTTAATTTTTTTCACTGAAATTATCAAAAATATGCTAATAAATCGATTTTTCAGGTGATAAACCTTCAAAAAATGGTTTCAACAGGCTTATTTCGGCCGACAAAAGCTATCCCGCTATTATTTCTTCTCTTTTCTCTTTACAAAACTGAGAAAATCGATGATTCTATTCACTATTATGTGTCATTTACAAGTGATTCGGTGACAATAAAAGATCCACCAACACTGGAAACAGGGAACACTGAGCTATCCGATGATTATGTGCGAATTATGTCGAAAAACAACGAGCGATTCTTGTGTAAATTGCCGCAAATTGATGTGGAAGTGAAGAAAAACGTGGAATATTCGGGAGCGACGGCCGGGAAATTGCTGGAAACTATGCTGTATAAGGATAAAATGTGCAGCTATTTGATCGATGTTTATTGGACTTATCAGGTAAATTTTTATCATAAAAATTGATGAAAATGCTTTGAAAACCTAAAAAAAATCAGAAATTTTGCGCATTTTTTACTTAAAAATTTTTTTTCGAAGGTTGGTTGAGGTTCACAGACTACAAACTACAATTTTATTAGGCACTGAGGCTCACGAAAGTTGTAGTTTGTAGTCTGAGCCTCCCCACAAATTAAAATTGTTTTTTTTGTCTTATTTAAAACCCCAACTGGTGTAAATTCAATTTAAAAAAGTATCCAAAAAATTTTATAATTTTTCTCTGAACACGCTGAGGCTCAGACTACAAACTACAAAATTGGCTAGCCTCAACCATGAAGGTTGTAGTTTGTAGTCTGTGAGGCTCACCCAAAACATAAATGCAGTTATTTCGACTGAAAATCGCTCGTTTCTCGTGATTTAAAAATGAAAATTTTGCAAAAATGACTACAAGCTACAAAATTGGCTAGCCTCAACCATGAAATTTGTAGTTTGTAGTCAGTGAGCCTCAACGAAACTTAAAAAATCCCGTTTTTTGCGGAAAATCATTTAAAATTCCCAATTTTACTTCAAAAATCCTTTTATTCATTTTTTCATCAAAAAGTGAATGAAAAACTAATTTTCGTCACAAATTTGAGGCTCACACTACAAACTACACTCCTTGCTAGCCTCAACATTGGTTGAGGCTATGTATAGTTGTAGTTTGTAGTCTGTGAGCCTCAGCCAAAACATAAATGCAGTTATTTCGACTGAAAATCGCTCGTTTTTCGTGATTTAAAAACAAAAAAAAAAGACTACAAACACTACAAAATTGGCTAGCCTCAACTAAATTTAACTAGTTTTCAACGTGTAAAATTGCAAGTTGTAGTTTGTAGTTTGTAGCCTCACCCAAAACTTAACATCGACGCTTTTTAACTGAAAATCGCTCGTTTTTTTCGTTTTAAAAACGATAAATTTGCAAAACATGACTAAAAACTACAAAAATGGCTAGCCTCAACCATGAAATTTGTAGTTTGTAGTCTATGAGCCTCACGGAAACTTTAAAATCACCGTTTTTTGCGAAAAAACCGTAAAAATTTGCAGATTTTACTGCGAAAATCTCAATTTTTGTCAAAAATCAATCAAAAATTAAATGTTCGTCACAGATTAAAAATTGACTGACACACTCACACTACAAACTACAAAATATGCTAGCCTCCATGAGCCTCACCCAAACTTTACTCGATTTTCGCTGAAAATCACTTAAAATTCCCGATTTTGCTTCAAAAAATCCTATTTTTTCATCAAAAAGTGAATAAAAAACTAATTTTCGTTAAAAATTAAAAATTGGTTGAGGCTCAGGCTACAAACTACACTCCTTGCTAGCCTCAACATTGGTTGAGGCTATGGAAAGTTGTAGTTTGTAGTCTGTGAGCCTCACCTAAACTTTCAAATCCTGGTTTTTTGCGGAAAAACGTATAAAATTTCCCGATTTTACTGCGAAAAACTCAATTTTTGTTTAAAAAAATGGTTGTCACAAATTGAAAATTGGTTGAGGCTATGGAAAGTTGTAGTTTGTAGTCTCTGAGCGCCTCACCAAAACTTGGAAATACATACTTTTCTCCAAAAATCGCTTGAAATTCCCGATTTTACTTTGAAAAATCCAAATTTTTCATCAAAATGTGAATAAAATAATAATTTTCGTCACAAATTGAAAATTCGTTGAGGCTCACACTACAAACTACACTCTTTGCTAGCCTCACCATTGGTTGAGGCTATGAATAGTTGTAGTTTGTAGTCTCTGAGCCTCACCCAAACTTCAAAATACCTATTTTTCACCAAAAATACCTCAAAATTTCCGATTTAACTGGGGAATTTTTTAGTTTTACATCAAAAATTGAGTGAAAAGCTTTTGTAAAAAAAATGTTTTAACTGAAAATCTCTCTCTTTTTTTCGTTTGAAAACGATAAATTTTTAAAAAATGACTACAAACTACAAAATTGGCTAGCCTCAACCATGAAATTTGTAGTTTGTAGTCTGTGAGCCTCACCGAAATTTTAAAATTCGCGTTTTTGCGAAAAAAAACGCTTAAAATTACCGATTTTACTGCGAAAATTTGTAAAAAAAAAGTTCGTCAAAAATTAAAAATTGGTTGAGGCTCAGGCTACAAACTACACTCTTTGCTAGCCTCAACATTGGTTGAGGCTATGTATAGTTGTAGTTTGTAGTCTGTGAGCCTCAGCCAAAACATAAATGCAGTTATTTCGACTGAAAATCGCTCGTTTTTCGTGATTTAAAAACAAAAAAAAATACTACAAACTACAAAATTGGCTAGCCTCAACCAACAAAAAAAATTCCAGGTTTGCCACGGCCGATACGTAATCCAATACCACGAGGATAAAATGTTAACCGGACAAGTCTCGCGTACCGAATTCTACCTCGGAAACTTTGATTCCGCACTGACAGCCTCCACAAATGAGCAAGTAAAGCCAGCGACCCGCCGAATCGAAAATGAGGATTACCCATACTATTCAGTGTCCTATAATCATGGAACCTCATGCGATGTAACCGGAGGAAAACCGCGTACCACAGATGTCGTGTATATTTGTGTTGAAAAAGTACAACATAAAATCCTCTCGGTCACTGAAATCTCATCATGTCATTATGAGATTGTTATAATGACTGATTTATTATGCAAACATCCCGAATATCAACTTTCCGAGAAAAAAGATCATAAAATTGTTTGTTGGAATGAAGATGCGAAGAATGAGAATGAAGCGAAACCTCAGACACTTCAGAGACTTGATGATTTTCATGATTCGACTTTTAAACGGGAATATACCGTTTTTACGGATCAAGATCCTCAGTATTCAGAGAATACTGAGGAAGAAGATGGTGGTCTTATTGATGAGAAGGATTTTGAGAAGCTTAAAGAGACTCGGCAGGCTGGGTACATTTTGGGCGGTGTTAAAAGGTGCCTGAATGTTTTTTTTTTTCGTTCACTGCAACTTTTTCCTCACGAGGGACGAGGAAAAGTGGTTTCTAGGCCATGGCCGAGGGGCCGACAAGTTTCAGCGGCCATTTATCTTGCTTGGTTTTCCGCCTGTTTTCTTTCGTTTTTCATAGATTTTTTTCGTTTTTTCTTATTAAAACTGATAAATAAATATTTTTTGCAGATGCTAAAACAATTTCCAAGTAAAAAAATCATGTATTCAGTGGGCAAGCAGCGGTGAAAGTGGGCATTGTAATATGATGGATTACGGGAATACAAAACCTAAACTTTTTCTGAAACATGATACATATGCTGCTTAAATGCTGAGACTACCTGATTTTCATAACGAGACCGCTGAAAAAGTTTTGAAATTTCCAAAATTCAACTTTTTTGGTGAAAAAGTCGAGATTTTCGCACAAAGAGTTGAATTTTGAAAATCTCAAAACTTTTTCAGCGGTCTCGTTATGAAAATCAGGTAATTTCAGCATCTAAGCAGCATATGTATCATGTTTCAGAAAAAGTTTAGGTTTTGTATTCCCGTAATCCATCATATTGCATTGACCACTTTCACCGCTGCTTGCCCACTGAATACATAATTTTTTTACTTGGAAATTGTTTTAGCTTCTGCAAAAAAAATATTTATTTATCAGTTTTAATAAGAAAAAACGAAAAAATTCGGTAAAAAACGAAAGAAAACAGGCGGAAAACAAAGCAAGATAAATGGCCGCTGAAACTTGTCGGCCCCTCCTCGGCCATGGCCTAGAAACCACTTTTCCTCGTCCCTCGTGAGGAAAAAGTTGCAGTGCTCCACTTTTGCCGATTTTTGAAAGTCCAAAAATAATTTTTTTTTCTGCCCAAATTTTTTTAAGAAGAAAATTTAAATTTCCCGCCAAAAAAGCCGAAAAAACTATTGTTTCTTCTCAAAAAATTAAAAATTAAATTTCCTGCCAAAATTTTACCAAAAATTTTGAATTTCCCCGCTAAAATGGGGTTTTAAAAATTTTAAATTTTCCGCCAAAAATTCGTTTCTAAAATAATTTTAATTTCCCGCCAATATTTTACCAGAAATTTTGAATTTCCCCGCTAAAATGGGGTTTTAAAAAATTTAAATTTTTTTGAATTTTTTAAAAATTTCCTGCCAAAAACTTGTTTCTAAAAAAATTTTAATTTCCCGCCAAAAAATGTTTTTACAAAAAATTTAAATTTCCCGCCAAAAATTCGTTTCTCAAAAAATTTAAATTTCCCGCCAAAATGGGATTAAAAAAATTTAAATTTTTTTGAATTTTTTCAAATTTCCTGGCAAAAACTTTTTTTTTTATAAAATTCAAATTTCCCACCGAAAAATGTTTTCTAAAAAAAAAACTTTAATTTTCCGGCAAAAAAATTTTTCCCAAAAAAATTTGAATTTCACGGAAAACTTCTAAAAAAGTAATTTTGAATTTCCCCGACAATATTTTTTTAAATTTGAAATTCCCACCAAAAATTTATTTAAAAATTTTTTAATTTCCCGCCGAAATGTTTTTCAAAAAATTTGAATTTCCCGCCAAAAATTTTTTAATTTCCTACCAAAAACTTGTTTCTGAAAAAATTTAAATTTCCCGCTAAAATGTTTGTTTCTAAAAAAATTTGAATTTCACGGAAAATTTAAAAAAAAAGTAATTTTAAATTTCCCCTACATTATTTTTTTTTATTTGAAATTCCCACCAAAAATTTATTTAAAAAAGCCAAAATTTTACCAGAAAATGTAAATTTTCGCCAAAATTTTACCGGAAAATTTAAATTTCCCGCCGAAATGTTTTTCAAAAAATTCGAATTTGCCGCCAAAATGTTTTTTTTTTTCAAAAAATTTAAATTTACCGCCAAAAAATGTTGTTCAACATTTTTTAAATTTCCTGCCAACAGTTTACCAGAAAGTTCGAATTTCCCGCCAAAAAATGTTTTTCCCAAACAAATTTACCAGGAAATATATATTTATGGCAAAAATTTTTTTCAAAAAAAAAACTTAAAATCCCGCCAAAACGCCGGAAAGCTCAAATTGCACGGGGAGTCAGAATGTCTTATTTCGATTTGATCTTCAAAAAAATGCGAGAGAAGAAACGCAGACTGCTCATCTTATTTCGCCTGGTTAAGAGCGTGCTGACGTCACAATTTTCTGTGGAAAAATATTCCCGCATTTTTTGTAAATCAAACTGTAATGAGACAGCCTGACACCACCACGTGAAATTGTATTTTTTCCAAATTTTGGCACATTCTCTGAAAAAAAAAACTCATTTTTGGCGGTAAATTCAATTTTTTCCAGAAAAATTTGGCGGGATATTCAAATTAAATAAAAAAATTCCCGGCAAATACTCTTTTACTACCTCATCTTTTACTACGTTGCTCTTTTACTACGGTTTACTCTTTTACTACGGCCGTATTTTTTACTACGTTTTCCGATTTCGATTTTTTACTACGAAAGTATTGTATTGTATTTATTACGATTTAAATCGTGATCAAAAATAAATAGTGAATAGACATGAATAAGTTAAGACGAAATGTATCTTTTACTACGGTCGTTTTTTTACTACGCTTTCCGAATTTGATTTTTTACTACGAATCGTATCTTTTACTACGGTCGTTTTTTTTTAATACAATGGCAGGTTGGATTTATTACTACGTTTTGTATCGATTAACGATTTTTATTACCTAATGAAAAGAAGACTATCAAAAGTTGGAATTTGAAAGTTACCTTGTAGCAGATTTCAGGTATAATTACAATTTCATTTGAAACTTTCATGTTGATTTCAGAATGAAATTGTAATTATACCTGAAATCTGCTACAAGGTAACTTTCAAATTCCAACTTTTGATAGTCTTCTTTTCATTAGGTAGTAAAAAATCGTTAATCGTAGTAAAAGATACAAAACGTAGTAATAAATCCAACCTGCCATTGTAGTAAAAAAAAAACGACCGTAGTAAAAGATACGATTCGTAGTAAAAAATCAAATTCGGAAAGCGTAGTAAAAAAACGACCGTAGTAAAAGATACATTTCGTCTTAACTTATTCATGTCTATTCACTATTTATTTTTGATCACGATTTAAATCGTAATAAATACAATACAATACTTTCGTAGTAAAAAATCGAAATCGGAAAACGTAGTAAAAAATACGGCCGTAGTAAAAGAGCAAACCGTAGTAAAAGAGCAACGTAGTAAAAGATGAGGTAGTAAAAGAGTATTTGCCAAAATTCCCAAAGTTCGAGTTATCTCCTAATTCTCAATTTTTTTGCGCAGATTCAATACAAAAGAATCGCTTGCAAATAACCCAGCTGTCGTTCATCATACAGTAAATCGAATTCTAACAGGAGAAGATTGTATTGTTGGTGGAACTGGATGGTGGAAATATGAATTTTGTTACGGAAAACACGTTATTCAATTTCATGAAGATGCGAATGGACAACGATCTGACATTCTTTTGGGAGTTTTTGATGAAGTTGTACATAAGGAATGGGTTAAACTGGATAGACATGCTCGCGGAGCTATTCAGGTATCCTCTGTGTGTATTACGGGGGGATCACAAAATCTCTGAAAATGCGTATTGCACACAACATATTTGACGCGCAAAATATCTCTCGTAGCGACACTGCAACTTTTTCCTCACGAGGGACGAGGAAAAGTGGTTTCTAGGCCATGGCCGAGGGGCCGACAAGTTTCAGCGGCCATTTATCTTGCTTTGTTTTCCGCCTGTTTTCTTTCGTTTTTCATCGATTTTTTTCGTTTTTTCTTATTAAAACTGATAAATAAATATTTTTTGCAGATGCTAAAACAATTTCCAAGTAAAAAAATCATGTATTCAGTGGGCAAGCAGCGGTGAAAGTGGGCATTGTAATATGATGGATTACGGGAATACAAAACCTAAACTTTTTCTGAAACATGATACATATGCTGCTTAAATGCTGAGACTACCTGATTTTCATAACGAGACCGCTGAAAAAGTTTTGAAATTTCCAAAATTCAACTTTTTTGGTGAAAAAGTCGAGATTTTCGCACAAAAAGTTGAATTTTGAAAACCTCAAAACTTTTTCAGCGGTCTCGCTATGAAAACCAGGTAATTTCAGCATTTAAGCAACATATGTATCATGTTTCAGAAAAAGTTTAGGTTTTGTATTCCCGTAATCCATCATTTTACATTGACCACTTTCACCGCTGCTTGCCCACTGAATACATAATTTTTTTGACTTGGAAATCGTTTTGGCATCTGCAAAAAATATTTGTTTATCAGTTTTAATAAGAAAAAACGAGAAAAAGCTGTGAAAAACGAAAGAACAAACCACTTTTCCTCGTCCCTCGTGAGGAAAAAGTTGCAGTGAGCGAAAACTACTGTAGCGCTCGTGTCGATTTACGTCGGCTTGATTCTCGGAAAAAAAACCAAATTTTTCGAATTTCGACAGCGATATTTAATTTTTCTTCGTCGTTTTTTTTTCCAGATTCCTTGGTTTTTTATTTGTGCTTAATTTTAATATTTTATCCATTAGTAAATATTAATTTAATTGAAAAATGCCCAATATTATCGTAATTTTGAAGATAATACTCCCACAAGCGTTTTTTTAAACCGTAATAGGCGGGAAATAATGTAAAAATACGCATGTAGGAGTTTACTCATCATAATAGCGCCTATATTAGACGTTTTTCAATTAAATTAATTTATTAATGGATAAAGTATTAAAATAAAGATCACAAATAAGACCAAGGAATAAGAAAAAAAAAACGGAGAAAAATTGAATATCGGTGTCAAAATTCGCGAAAAATTCGGTTTTTTTCCGAGAATCAAGCCCGTCGTAAATCGACACAAGAGCTACAGTAGTTTTCGCTACGAGATATTTTGCGCGTCAAATATGTTGTGCAATACGCATTTTCAGAGATTTTGTGTTCCCGCCATAATAGAGTTATCTTATATAAGTGAATAATGATTTCAGGGAAACAATCAAATTGATCAGATTAGTCAAATCTATGCGAAAGGTGACATTTGTGATGAGACTGGAGCACATAGGTAAGGAAATTAAAAATTAACAAAAAATCAGTAAAATTACAAAATTTACAAAAAAAATTTTAAATAAAAAAATCGATTTCCCATACGATTATTGCATAAATAATGGGAATATATCAATCTTCCAAAAAAAAATTTTTTGAATTAAAAAAACATTTATTTTAAATACTATTATTGCATAAGTAATGGAAATACACAAATTTTCCGAAAAAATATTTTTTCGCAATTTCAAGAAAAAGTCGATTTTTAATACAATCATTGCATATGTAATGACATTAAACCTATTTACCTAAAAAAAATTTTGAATTAAAACAAATTGAGTTTCAATACGATTATTGCATTAGTAATGGGAATATACAAATTTTCCAAAAAAAAATTTTTTTTTTTCGAAAAACTCTTCCCACTTGTTAAACACCAAAAATCATAGATAAATTTAAATATTTCCAAAAAAAAAAATTCAATTAAATTACTTTATTTTTTGGAAAACACTCCGAGTACGTGCTTAAAACTTTAGAATTTAAAATGTTTTTTATAATTTTTTTCAAAAATCGATATTTAATACTATAGGCTTTTTTTTAAAATAAACATTTTTTGAGTATTAAAAATATAACCCACCAGTGTTTATTTAATGATGCTTCAAAATTTTTCAAAATTTTTCAAAATTTTTTTTTCGAAATTTCAAGAAAAAGTTGATTTTTAATACAATCATTGCATAAGTAATGACAATAAAACCTATTTCCTTAAAAAAATTTTGAATTAAAACAAAATGAGTTTCAATACGATTATTGCATTAGTAATGGGAATATACAAATTTTCCAAAAAAAAATGTTTTTTTCGAAAAACCATTGATAATTTCTAATATTTCTCAAAAAAAAAATTATTTTGAATATTAAAAATATAACCGACTAGTGTTCAATGATGCTTTGGAAATTTTCAAAAATTAAAAAAAAAAAAACTTTTTTTTCGAAATTTTGAAAAAATTCGATTTTTAATACGATTACTATTAGGTCTCCAAATAAGTTCCGGGTCAAAAATCATAACTTTGTTCGCTGCAAATCGATTTTTATGAAACTTTGGGAATTCATGTTATCAATTATGATCTTTCATTTGACAATAGTCACAAAAGTTGTTGACCACCCCAAGTGTCCTAACTCGGAGCCTATTTTTTCAGGCATTTTTCAGATCTCGCTTCTTTTCAGCTTTGAATTGATGTTTGTGTGTGGATTTTTCTTTGTTTAGAACACATTATTAGAAAACGACAAAAGTTTGGAAAAAAATCCGTCCAAAAAATTTTTGTCGAAAATTCTAGATTTTTTCTACAAAAATGATGTAACCAAGTGTAAACTATTTTTTACACATAAAATTCATTTTAGTTTGAAATTTGAAGCTCAAGAAATATTCAAAAAACTCAAAAATTATCCGAAAAAATTATATTTTCTATTATCATTTTAGTTTATCAAACTAAACTGATGTGTTTTGTGTGTGTAAAAAATAGTTTACACTTGGTTACATCATTTTTGTAGAAAAAATCTAGAATTTTCGACAAAAAATGTTTTCGAAGATTTTTGGACGATCAACCAAAAAAAATTTTTTGGACGGATTTTTTTCCAAACTTTTGTCGTTTTCTAATAATGTGTTCTCAACAAAGAAAAATCCGCACACAAACCTCAATTCAAAGCTGAAAAGAAGCGAGATCTGAAAAATGCCTAAAAAAATTGGCTCCGAGTTAGGACACTTGGGGTGGTCAACAACTTTTGTGACTATTGTCAAATGAAAGATCATAATTGATAACATGAATCCCCAAAGTTTCATAAAAATCGATTTGCAGCGAACAAAGTTATGATTTTTGACCCGGAACTTATTTGGAGACCTAATATATATTTTCCGATATATTATCCTAATCCAAATTTCCTTTCAGAGACGTAGAAGTTCGAATCCGCTGCGCCACCGCCGATCACAGTGCTCTATCGTTTTCAATGCACCTAACAGAACCCAGAACTTGTCAATACGTGCTAACAATTGATAGTGAACGATTCTGTGAGCCACTTCAATTTGCCGATGATTATGGATTAATTGAGCTGACACAAGTTGCGTCGAGCTCTCAATCAGCAGCAGCAGCAGCAGCAGCTCCAGTGGAATTGAGCATTGATGAGGAGGAGGAGGATGAAGCTCATGAGCAATCTGATGAAGACGATCATGATGTTAAGATTCACGAGGACCTTTAATTCCAATTGATTCAATTCCCAAAATAATTTTCTTTCCAATTTTCCACTTTTTTTTACCTGTTACCGGTCATTTTTCTTGTTCCCTTCCATTCTTCGAGCCTTGCCTCTGTGATTTACCTGTACTATGGGGTTTTCATTGTTTCTAGTTTAAATTAAATTAAGTGTAAATAAATTAAATTAAGTGTAAAAAAAAAATTTTTTTCAAGAATTCAAAAACTTTTTTTTAGACTTATTATAAAAATATAAAATTAGTGAAATAGTTTTTTTTTAAATAAAGGTTTTTGAAAATTTCCAAACAAAAAATTTTTTTGAAATTTTTTTTTTTGAAAATTTCTAAACATTCCCGATTTGAAAAAAAATTGAAAAATAATTTTTTTTGAAAATTTTCCATTTTTCCCCTTTTTTCTATTTGCTTCTATTTTTCAAACATTTTTTTAGACTTATTATCAAAAATTAGTGAAAAAAATTTCTTAAAATAGGGGTTTTTGAAAATTTCCAATGTTTTCACTGAAAATCGATTTTTTGCTCAATTTTTATCGATTTTTCTCTTAAATTTCAACCTTAAATTAAGCTTACTGACTAATTATTGAAATTAAAAAAAAAAATTTCCAATTAAAAAATTTTTTTTCAATTAAAAAAAAAAAATTTTTTTTTTCAATTTTTAAAAATGTTTTTTTTTCACTTCAAATAAATTCCAACACTATTCTTAAACTATACATACATTCAATCTTGTCTTGGTGTGCCTCAAAGAGAGAGCTTCATCTCTCCCTTCTTTCCTCGATGCACCATGTTTCTTCTTCTTCTTCTTCTTCTCTTTCTCTATCTATCTTCAAGCAATGGCAAATGCTCTCGGGAGCCCTCCCCCCCCCCTCCTACACACTTGAAAACCCAGAAGCTTCAAAAAAAAAGATGAGAGAGATTTAGAGAAACCAATGGCGCCGCGCCTTTTTCTCCCGCATTAACTACACATCCCTGCCAACTGATTCGCTGAGAGAGAGAGGGTGAAGAGACGCAGAGAAATCAGAGACTGGTCCCCCCCCCCTCTTCCAAATACTGGGGTCCCTTGTGTGCATGTGTGTCCATGCTAGTCTCCGCACTTTCACTTTTTGGCTCCCGTCTTTTTTTTAAACCCTTCTTTCACCCAGAGTATATGGAATACTATAGGACCCGTTCAGTTTTTTCGATATTAAAAATTTGAGCATTTTCCATAAAAAGTTATCAGGATATTTGAATTCAGCTTATCAAATAACGTATTTTCCCATATTTTCATAACTTTTTCTTCCAAATTTAAAAAAAAACGGACAAAGTCCAAAATTAGACCGCTGCACTTTTATAGGACCCCTTTAATTTCTCCGATATCGAAAATTCGAGTGATTTTTATAAAAGTATATTGTAATATTCAAATTCAGCATGTCAAATAGCCTATTCTACCAATTTTTTACAAATTTCTCATCAAATTTGGAAAAAAAAACTGTCTAACTAAAGAATTACACCGCGTTCCTAATATAGGAACCCCTTAATTTTTTGAATACAGAAAATCTGACAAATGTCCATGAAATTTTATTGTGATATTTGAATTCAGCATGTCAAATAACCTATTGTACCATGTTTTCAGAAGTTTTTCATCAAAATTGAAAAAAAAAACTGACTATATTTCAACAGTTAGGCTGCGTCACTGTAATAGACCCCCCCCCCCCTCTCAATTTCTTCGATACAGAAAATCTGACATTTTCCATAAAAAGTTATCAGGATATTTGAATTCAGCTTATCAAATAACGTATTTTCCCATATTTTCATAACTTTTTCTTCCAAATTAAAAAAAAACGGACAAAGTCCAAAATTAGACCGCTGCACTTTTATAGGACCCCTTTAATTTCTCCGATATCGAAAATTCGAGTGATTTTTATAAATGTATATTGTAATATTCAGATTCAGCATGTCAAATAGCCTATTCTACCAATTTTTTACAAATTTCTCATCAAAATTGAAAATAATGGCTATATTTCAAAAGTTAGGCTGCGTCACTGTTATAGACCCCCGCTCAATTTCTTCAATACAGAAAATCTGACAAATTTCCATAAAATTTTATTTAAAAATATAAACTCAGCATGTAAAATTACACATCTTACTATGTTTTTATAAGTTTTTCACTGAAGTTGAAAAAAAAAACGACCAAAGTCGGAATTGAGACCGCTGCACTTTTATAGGACCCCTTCAATTTCTCCGATATTGAAAAATTGAGTGATGTTCATGAAAAGTTATTATAAAATTTAAATTCAGCATGTTAAATAGCATATTGTACCATCTTTTCATAAATTTTCATCGAAATTGAAGTAAAACAACGTATTTCAAGAATTACGCTGCGTTATTGTTATAGGACTCTCCCCCCTCTCTCTCTCAATTTCTCCAATACAAAAAAATGAGCAATTATCAGAAAAAATTATTACGATATTTGAATTCAGCATGCCAAATATCCTCTTATACCATGTTTTCATAAATTTAAAGTTTTCCAGGGTGCATCTAATATTAGAGAGTAATTATTGCATAAAGACTTTATTAAAGAGCAGTTAAGACTACTGTTTTGTATATTTTTCCGAGCACAAAATCCCCTGTAATTGAAAAAAATAACAAATCAACTATACTATTTTTTCCAAATACAGAGGTATTATTTAGTCTAACATTATGTTAATGCCTAGATTAGAAATATATGTGTTTTTTCGGTTTTTCAGAGATTTTTTTGCTTTGATTGCAAATTCTTCGCTCTTATATTGCCACTATTTCCTTTTTTCACACAATTTCTCTTAAAATCATTGCAGCTTATTAGTGAAACTGCCTGATCACGCATGTATTCCTACCATTCGAATAATAGTATGTATTCATATATGATTGTAGTATGCCATTGTTCGCTTGAATAGAAAACGTTAAATTAGGCATACTATTATCGCCAGGAAGCATACGCGGATTCGTATATTGTAATGTTAACGTTTTAGTTTTTGTACTAGAAGGCACGTATGTCGGTAGTAGGTAATACTATTTGAGATATACAAAATGTTTCAGCAAAGAATCCTCTCAGAATGTTTGATTGGCCTTAAAACCTGTTAAAATCACAAAGATCTGCAAACTCCACGTCAAAAAACTTTTAAAAACCTGTCAAGTTTGCCCCAGGTTCACAAATACTCTAAAGCTACATTTTCAACGGTTCCCCTTAAAAATTCCAAATTTTCATGAGTCATCCTTTTTCTTGGCCTATAATTTCCCTTTTTCTATTCTCTCGAACCATTTTTTCCCGAAATCTTTTTCCATCCCAAGAGAGAATCCCGGCTGACATCCGACTAAAAAAAGTCCAATTGCACTTTCACTCGTCTTTTTTTGGTATTTAGTTCATCCATGCATCATGGGACAGCCCCCACCCTTTGTCCTTTTCTAGTCAGATGCGCCCTTTGTACTTTTAGGCCCATTCAGAGCAGTTTTTCTTTTTTTGAAGGCTCTTTTTCTCAATTTTCTTTGGTTCAGTACAATTTTCTGCTCCGATTTTTGATTTTAATCCTATATATATTTATATAGTAGTCCTGTAATATAGTAATGCACACTATCTATAGAGTAGGTGTGTAAATGTATTTTTTTAAAAACGTACTACAAATGACTCGTTTTTGCCATTGTCTAATAGTGTTTGATGGGTTAAACCTAGATTTTCTGAATTCTGCATATACGACTTACCCGTTTTTAAAAAATTTAGACAACTTTTTATTTTTGCCCAAATTTTTTTCAGACATCAGCCATAATGACTGTCCTTTTTTTGGGCAAAAAAATAAATTTTATTTTCGAAAACGTAAAAAACTTCCTCTTTTTTGAACCTTATTACTCCATTATGCTTTCATTTTTCCTTAATTTTACCACTTTTCATGAAAATCCGTTTTCCAGATCTCCCAACATGGCCCCACTGAAAGTCTACGTAGCAAGTGCCACTGCAAACCCGGAGACTAAATATCGAGTACAGAGAACTCTTATGATCCTTGACGGATTAGGCATCCCATTTGACTCAATCGACATTACGAAACCAGAACATGCCGAGCAACGGAGGTTTATGCGGGAGAATGCGTCGAAGAAGGGTCCGAATGGAGCAGTCTTGCCTCCACAGTTTTTCTATGAGGACGAGTATTTGGGGGTGAGTTTTTTAAAGTAAAAAATTACTGTGGGGATATAGTCAGGGTACTGTAGGAGTACTGTAGGATTATTGTAGCTTAGGTAAAGTTGAGTTATTGTCTTTTGAAGGGATATTGGTTTGAGGTTAGTGGGGGGTATGGTCGGGATACTGTAGTAGTACTGTAGAGGTTTTGTAGATGTACTGTAGGGGTACTGTAGTTTAGGAAAAATTGACTTTTCGATTTTTGAAGGGATATTGGTTTGAGGTTAGGGGAGGGATATGGTCGGGGCACTGTAGTAGTATTGTATGGGGTACTGTAAGGTTACGGTAGCTCAGGAAAAGTTGACTTTTTGTCTTTTGAAGAGATATTTGTTTATTTTTAGTGTGGGAATATGGTCGGGGTACTGTAGGAGTACTGTAAAGTTACTGTAATTTGAGAAAAATTGAGTTTTTGTTTTTGAAGGGATATTGGTTTAGGGTTAGTGGGGGTATATGGTTGGGGTACTGTAGTAGCACGGTAGTGTTACTGTAAGGGTACTGTAGGAGTACTGTAAGATTACTGTAATTTGGGAAAAATTGAGTTTTTGTTTTTGAAGAGATATTAGTTTAGGGTTAGTGGGGGGATAAGGTCGGGGTACTGTAGGAGTACTGTAGAGGTACTGTAGTAGTACTGAAGGATTACTGTAGCTTGGGAAAAATTGAGTTTTTGTCTTTTAAAGAGATATTGGTTTAGGGTTAGTGGGGGATATGGTTGGGGTACTGTAGTAGCACGGTAGGGTTACTGTAGGGGTACTGTAGGAGTACTGTAAGATTACTGTAATTTGGGAAAAATTGAGTTTTTGTTTTTGAAGAGATATTAGTTTAGGGTTAGTGAGGGGATAAGGTCGGGGTACTGTAGGAGTATTGTAGAGGTACTGTAGTAGTACTGAAGGATTACTGTAGCTTGGGAAAAATTGAGTTTTTGTCTTTTAAAGAGATATTGGTTTAGGGTTAGTGGGGGGATATGATCGGGATACTGTAGTAGTACTGTAGGACTTCGCTACTGAAGCAAATTGTCAGACCGTTTTTAAAGGTGGAGTACCAAAGTCTGAGACTGCTTTTTTAAATCCAAAATGATCTAAAACTACCAAATTTAGTAATGAAGCGTTTCGAAAATTTCTCAAAAAAAAAACTGATAGCGGTTCAAAGTTCTGAAAAAAGCGGCCCATTTTCAGTTAAACTCAAAATTTCTGGGCTAAAAAAGCAGTCTCAAATTTCAGTACCCTTTAGACTTCCATTGAATTTGGCTGGAAAAGTAGTTGTACCCCCTGAAACTTTTAACATTGTTTTTCAGGACTACGAAGACTTTGACACATCTGTGGAAGCTGACACAATTACAGAGTTTCTCAGATTACTGCCAGATGCTATTGTAAGTTTCTTTTTTCTTATTCTAACAGTGTTTCTAATAACCCGTTTAACCAAATTAACAATTCCTTCCAGGGTAACCGAATCCGAGTGAATGATGCTAACAAGTGTGTGGCTGCGTTGTTCAGTAAGACGCAGGGCGCAGGTGTGTTGGTTTTACTGAACTTTTACAAGACTGACTAACAAGAATTGAGATTTTTATTCAAAAAAAAAAAAAAGAAATTTCCTTGAAAATTCAATGTTTCAGGAGTCAAATGTAACCACTAATGGGGCAGAGGCTGGCGGAGACGATACAGGTACAACAACAGCAAAGTCCGATGAGAAGAAGGCAGAGGAGGATGATGAGGAGGATGAGGAATGGGATGAGGATGAGGGAGAGGATGAAGAGGAAGGAGAGGAAGGATCTAAGGAAGAGAAGAAGAAGGAGGAAGAAGTAGATGCATCTGAAACGATAACTCTAGCGAAGCCAGAAGCAAAGAAGGATGAAGAGGAAGTAGTGGAAGATGAGGAGCTAGAGGGAGAGGACGAGGAATGGGATGAGGATGAAGAGGAAGGAGAGGAGGAAGAAAAGGCCTAGGGGGAGATGATTCAATTCGGGTTTAGCTGTTTTTTTCTGTCTCTGCTGTGTTTCCACCCATTACGGAATTCAAGGGTGATATGGTGTTATAACTTCAACGGTGGAGTAGCGCCAGTGGGGAAAGTTGTTAAAAACCACTCCTATCGTGCCAAAATAGGGCTGTACAAATCGGCGTCCGGTCGTCCGATTTTGACACCACCGGACGCACTGCGTCCGGTTTTGGGGTAGGTTTCCACGGCGGCCGACAATTTCCGAGTTTCGCCACTCACTATACTTAATCAGCAATTTTATAGTGAGTGGCGAAACTCGGAAATTGTCGGCCGTTGTGGATAGCTACCCCCAACCGGACGCATGTGCGTCCGGTTTGGACGACCGGACGTCCAGTTGTACAGCCCTATGCCAAAATGACTGAATATCATTTAAAAAAATTTGAAAATTTTTTGAAATTTTTTTATTTACTGTCTCACTCACTCAGTATTTTTCAGTATTTGCCACTCATAATTTTGGAAGTCGACCAAAAATGCATTTTTTTTCGACTTTTTCAAATACTTTAATTAAATTTTAATGAAATGTATCAAAACATTGTAGGGGTTGGAACATGAGGCATTGCTTTGTATTTTCTCAAAAGCTCATATTTTTTCAAAATTTTTGGTAAATTTGCCAAAACTTTGACCGAAAGTTATGAAAAATCTGAAATTTTTTGGAGTGTGTATTCCGACAAAATCCCACTGGCGCTACTCCACCTCTAGGTAAAATTTTAGATTATACAAAGGCTTCGGATTCAGTGCTGGTTTTTTCTATGTTTTTTTTTCCATCGGAACAACCTCTTTTTGACAAAATTTTATTCGTAGCACTGGAAAATTAATTCCGAAATTTTGAATTAGCTGTATACTCCTGATGCCTGAAAAACCTCACGCCATACCATCCTTGAAATTCACACATTGCTTTCACAATTTGTCTTCATATTGAACATAAATCGCTATTTCTTGCATAACAGTTGAATTTCACTCTACAAAAGATTTTCAGGTTATATTTTTTGCAGGTTGGAACGTTTTCAGTCAGACGATTGCGGTGTAAGACTTTTACGCAGGACTCCATAAATTGATTAAAAATTTTGGTATAAGTTTAAAGGGTTTTCAGGTTCTAACAAGTCCAAAGTAAGACCTTTTTCCACAATCTTGACCAAGATGGTTTAAAAATTTGTTCAACTGTATTGCTTCTATTAATATGATCGCAATACCATTACCGTTACTGAGAGTGTAGATTAGGGCTGTACAGAACGTAGTCCGGTCGTCCGATTTTGACACCACCAGACGCACTGCGTCCGGTTTTGGGGTAGGTTTCCACGGCGGCCGACAATTTCCGAGTTTCGCCACTCACTATACTTAATCAGCAATTTTAAAGTGAGTGGCGAAACTCGGAAATTGTCGGCCGCCGTGGAAAGCTACCCCAAACCGGACGCATGTGGGTCCGGTTTTTGCACAGCCCCATTGTAGATAGAGAGTGACAGACATCCGGGACCCTAAGGGGCGGGGCGCGGGAACAGACGATTTGTGTCGATTTACAGAGTTTTCCTCGTTGCCATCATTTCGTAAATCGACACAAATCGTCTGTTCCCGCACCCCGCCCCTTTGGGTCCCGGATGTCTGTCACTCTCTAACTATCTACACTCTTTGTACCGGTAATAACACAGAGTGCAATCTAATAGAAAGATCATGCTAATCAAAGAAATACGGTATCTGAAATTGCCGTAGTGACCGGAGAATACATTATCGAAATTTTCTTTATATGTATAAACCATAAAATCTGCAAAAAAACCAAAAAATCAAAAAACCAACTGAAAATCTTTACAAAGCACCTTCAACGAATGGAAAATAAGAGATATATCCGGTAGATCAAAATACGGACAAAGGTTTATGGTGATGGCGATGCCTCTTCCGTCTGTACAGTGTCCGTCTACGCTCATCCCATCTGCTGATCCACTTGCCCAGCTGGCCTTCATTGAGTTTTCGCCATTGGATGTTCAGCTCGATTTGCTCGTAAGTCATCTCCATTTTGATGAGACCGTCTTCGGCGAACTGGAAAATGGTAGGGGGGTAGGTAAGCAAAAAATGACTCGGCTAGGATCTATCAGAGCTTCAGAACGCTGGGCTAGCAAACTTCAGATCACGAGTAAATGTTTGCCTCAAAATATGATATCCTTACCTTCTGACTCTTCAGGAACTCCTTCACCTCCTCCAACTCGGTTTCAGTGCTCAATGGCTCGGCGAGACACTTCACACAACTGGCCATCAACGATCCCTTCCCGAGTCTGGAAATTTCTTATTTTTTATACCAAATTAACTTTCCAAACTAACATTCCATGAAACTGTTCAAAATGCGTTTTGAAAAATTTCCAGACAATGTTCCTTGTAGACTGGTTTAGTGAGAAGTAGGAGAACACACGTGGAATCAGGTTCGCCTTGATCTTCCCGTCCAGGCAGTACTTGAGGAGTCTGAAAGTTCCTTGAACTATGGATCACTAGCTGCTGAATATACCAAATACCTGTTAATCAGTGAAGCATCCTTGGTACTCGTCAATGCCCCAATAATATTATTCTTCTCCGATGGGCTTGTTGCAGTCTTATAAGCCTTCCATATCCGCTCCCAGGCCGTTGTTTCACCCTGCTTCACACCCTCCATAAGGGCTATCATATGATGCTCGGGGTTTCGGACTCCACTGCTAACCCATTGTAAATATCGTTGGTAGGCTTGTTTCGTGCAGTCTTTGATTTGAAGGCGGCAAGCGACCGCAAAAATGTCCACCTGAAGGGAATTGAGATGTTGGGGTAGGATTAGGTTGGGCTAGTCTGAACAATGATCTACAAGGCCCCGTTGATCTACAAGACCCCGTTGATCTACAATACCCCGTTGATTTACAAGACCCCGTTGATTTACAAGACCCCGTTAATCTACAAGACCCCGTTAAGCTACACTGAACAATGATCTACAAGACCCCGTTGATCTACAAGACCCCGTTAAGCTAGTCTGAACAATGATCTACAAGACTCCGTTGATCTACAACACCCCGTTGATCTACAACACCCCGTTGATCTACAATACCCCGTTGATTTACAAGACCCCGTTGATTTACAAGACCCCGTTAATCTACAAGACCCCGTTAAGCTACACTGAACAATGATCTACAAGACCCCGTTGATCTACAAGACCCCGTTAAGCTAGTCTGAACAATGATCTACAAGACTCCGTTGATCTACAATCCCCCGTTGATCTATAAGACCCCGTTGATCTACGATACCCCGTTGATCTATAAGACCCCGTTGATCTACAATACCCCGTTGATCTACAAGACCCCGTTAATCTACAAGACCCCGTTGATCTACAAGACCCCGCTGATCTACAATACCACGTTTTTTATGCCGCAAATGAATGTTTACCTGGTACACCAGAACCTGAATTGACAACAAATTTTGCTCAAATTCAGAAATTTTGCAATTTCGGTGCTTTTTCTATTAAACAGAGTACTGATAAATTTCCAAATTTTGCCAAATTTAGTTAAAACTCTATTTGGCACGGCTTCAGAAACTGTTTCCCCAAATAGCATGGGACAATCACTTCCATTTGCCCCATTTCAGTTTGATCTACTTAGATCTACAAAAATCGCGGGAATTTAGACGCAAACTTCTCAACTGATCTTGCGCGGAATTAATCCCGCACTTTTTGTAGATCAAACCGCTATGGGACAGCCTGACACCAAGTGGACAACGTAAACCACTTCTGTGGTTACTCTTTACATTACACATTACTCTAGGGCACCCGAGTAGGCGTTAAAACGCCTGCCTGTCTGCTTGGCCTCCACCTGCCTCTCGCCTCAATTCGCGCTAAAACGAACCAGACATTTTATTTTTGATTTCCATCAAATAGGGAGAAAATTGTAAATTCACGTAAAAATTTCAAAAAGAGGCGAAAGGCTGATAAGTTTCAGGCAGGCGCCAGGCCCTGAAACCGAGCCTGCCTACAATGGCCCTCAAAACCTTACCTGAAGTCGTTTCTGATTAGGATTTGCTCCCTGCTCATCCCAATCCAGGCTCTCATACAGCCTCATAATCAGGCTTCGTTGAAAATCTTGGTATATGTCCAAATAGTCCGACTCCTCGATTAACGCCTCAATGGTTCGCAATTGTTTGCCAACAATTGACCATGTCATTTTATCTGTTTCTTCTGGAAAATTTTCAACAAATTTTAGAGTTTTTTCCAAGTTTAGCTTACTCTCTACGTATTCTAGCAGGTCAAAGTATACACTAATATTGAGAAGTGATGTTTTGGAAAGATCAAATGAGTCCACGAGAATCATTGATCGATCAATTGGTGATATGGTCTGAAAACTCGGAAATTTGAGGCATAAATGTAATATCTGAAAAACCTACAGTATGGTTCCTCTGCAGCTGTTTCACAAGCTTTCGATAGGTCTCCGGGTCGTATAGAACTTTGAAGTATCCAACACCACCTGTGTTAAGGATCAGCCAGTCGTTGGAGGTGGTCTCCCAGGTAACTGGAATCAATTTGGATTTTTAGGTTACAACTACCCCAAATCAGCCAAACTTATCCAGAACTACTCAGGACTACCTGGAACTACTCAAGACTAAGAACTACTTGGAACAGAGCAGGTCTACCTGGAAATCCTCGGGACTACCAAGAACTACTCAGGGCTACCTACAGCTACTCGGGACTACCTAAAACTACCCAGAACTAAAGACTACCTACAGTGCGTTTTCTTCCCACTTCTACGAGTTTAAAGGGGCGCGCATTTACGCGCGATGGTCTCGACACGCGCCACCCATTGGTTTTTGAGGCGCGTGGCGAGACCAATGAGTGGCGCGTGTCGAGATCATAATGCACCCCTTTTGAACCCGTAGAAGTGGAAAGAAAATGCACTGTAGGTAGTCTTTAGTCTTGGGCAGTTTTAGGTAGTCCCGAATAGCTGTAGGTAGACCTGCGTAGTTCTAAGTAGTTCTAAGTAGTTATTAGTTTTGAGTAGTTCCAGGTAGTCCTGAGGAGTTCTGGATAAGACTACCAAGAACAACTCAGAACTACGCAGGTCTACCTGGAACTGTAATTCTGGATAAGACTACCAAGAACTACTCAGGATTACCTGGAACTACACAAGACTACGGGCTACATAGAACTACGTGGAACTACTCAGGACTACCTGGAACTACTCAGGACTACCTAGAACTACTCAGGACTACCTAGAACTACTCAGTACTACCTAGAACTACCCAGGATTACCTAGAACTACTCAAGACTACCTATAACTATTCAGATACCGCATACCATTCTTATCATCCGCTTGAATCCAGTGCTGCTTCTTCCGTCGGTGCTCGGAATCTCTGTAAAACCCGACGCTTCAGCAATCACCTCCTACCTGCCTACCTATAACTAATCGGAATTGGCCATTTCCAATCCCCACGCTTCTCCTCTGCCTTATCACCCTCTGCAAACAAGAATCGTGTCTGATTATGCACCAGAACCCCCTCATCCGTCCTTTCTACAGTAAGCAGGGGATATCCGACTTGGGTGGTGTAGGCCTTTGCGAGATCTGGGATTGACACGGTGCCTTGGAGGTTGGCGTGCTGAAAGGAGCTAGGTATGGATTTCCAAGACCGTCCGAATCTCAACTACCTTCTCTACGATCTTCCATAGATCCACTCCAATCGCATTACTATAGGCATACTTGTTCAAATATTCGACCAATGCATTCTGAAAGTTCTTCTGACCAGCCATCTCAGCAATCATGTGAATTATCGCCGCTGCCTTGTGATAGTTGATTGCATCGAAGAGGTTCAACAAACTATCATCATCATCCGACTCGATGGCTCGGGAGCTCAAGAATCCATCGGGTTCCTGGCTGAATGCCAGGTTTTCCGCGTAGAATCTGCTCATCTGAAAGTAAGTATAAGTCAGTGCATCAGTGTAATAATTGAAAATCAACGGAACACTTACAATACTCCAATCAGGGAACAAATGCTCTACACACTTGTATTCCATATAATTGGCGAATCCCTCGTTCAGGAACACCTCATTCCACCAATCCATCGTCACAAGGTTGCCGAACCACTGATGAGCAATCTCATGGCATATGATAAGAGCGATGTGCTCCTTGGCCACCACGCTAGCCTTTCGTTCGTTAAATAGTAGAGCAGAGTCACGAAATGTGACGAGTCCCCAGTTTTCCATAGCGCCCTCGCTGAAGTCGTCAAGGGCAAGGAGGTCTGAAATAACGGCAATTTTTATGAAGTACGGAGCCTACCATTTGTTTCGAAGCAGTTTGATCTTCAAAAATGCGGGAATTTTTCCCAAAAAAGTGACATCAGCAAGTCTTTAACTATGCGAAATCAGTTGAGAACACTGCGTCTTTTCTCTTTTTTCCCTCATTTTTCGAAGATCAAACCGAAATGGGACACTTTGACACCAAGCTCTTCAAACCCCACCAAGTACTTAAAGCTCAAACCTATGCCTACCTACCTAGAACTACCTAAAAATGTAAAATTCAAGCTCAAAGTTTTACAGTAAAACTGTTGTGCATACTATACAGGCATGGTTTTACTCTGAACTGAACCGGTTTTAGTCTGCAATACTCTATTTTTTTCTGCATAGGTGTAATTTAGAGTTACTCTGTTTTTTTCAGTCCTACCGATAAGCCTAAATCTCTTAACGTAGGCCACTTCAGACCTCATTTTAGTCCGAGTAAGCCTGATAGGGTTTGACTGATCTACTTCACTCACCAATTTTGTCCAATGGACAGCTGATATTATAACCGGTTTTAGTGAACAAAAACAAACATTTTTTCTGTATAGATTTTAATTGGAGCTACTCTGTTTTTTTTTGCAGTTCTGTTTTTTTAGTCCGAGTAAGTCTAATAGGGTTTGACTCTGAGAGGAAAGGTATAAAAGAATGCTCTATTTAAGGTATTTGATCTACCTTACTCACCAATTTTGTCCAATGGATAACTGATATTAAAATAGTCTTCAAAAAACTCCAGCGCGCGAATCGTAGTGTCCAGCCCGAACTCCGACTGCCCGGTGAGCATATCCTGAGGAGCATAAAGCCGTACTTCAATAGCTTTCTGCGTATTTCTGGTCAGCCTCTTGATGTATCCATAGCCATCCAAAACTGCCACGGCTAATAGGTACGTTGACATTTTTACAGACTTCTCGAATACATCCTTGATAAGTCCGTTTTTGTACTCCTTCGATATGAGGATGTTCATGTTGCTTCTTGCGATGTGGTGGGGGTTTCTGGAAAACGTGATAAATGTTACAGGTGTTAGTTTATGCAAATTTTAAGTTCCAGGATCACTGGGCTCTGCGAAAGATGCTGTAAGACCCTGTAATGCTAAACGGTTTATGTAAAGACTCTGTGAAAAAAATGCTTGCTATACACTCAAAATAAAGAAACTGCGTGGCGTGTACTGCAGAAAACCTAATATTTAGGCCCCGTCTTTTTCTCGTCCGCTCACGGAGAAAAGGCAAAAATTTTGACCCCAACCAATATCAGGCCGCCGACATCTCACGGGTTCCGCGCGCCGCTGCGTTTAACTCGCTGTGGGCGTGGCGAGCTGTCTCCGCCTGCTGCGAGTTAAACATAGCGGCGCGCGGAACCCGTGAGAAGTCGGCGGCCTGATATTAGTTGGGATCAAAATTTTTGTCCTTTTCTCCGTAAGTGGACGAGAAAAAGACGGGGCCTAAATATTAGGTTTTCTGCATAACACGCCACGCAGTTTTTTTTTTATTTTGAGTGTAACAGTTAAGGAAGGTCGATGCACCATGTGCGCGTTTCAAATAGTTTTCCACGCGGTGGCTATCCCATTACGGCTTGATCTACAGAAAATGCGGGAATTTTTTGTTCAAAAAACTGTGACGTCAGCACGTTCTTAACCATGCAAAATTAATTGAGAAATCTGCGTCTCAACTCCCGCATTTTTTGTAGATCAAACTCCTTTGTTTAGGCACTCTCATAGTCAAAATTGACTATGTAGCGCCAAATAGCAGAGAATTTAGAATTTCAAATTTCTGATTTTTCTGGTCTGCCACAGCAATTTAGCTGTTGCTAGGGTAAAAAACAATGAAAATTTCAAATTTCCCACCTTATAATAGCCACTTGGAATGTTGCCTTAAAATTAGGCTCGTCGAAACATGGCAACATCTTTCTGGCGAATGTTGGCTCAAACTGTGTTGCTGCTGATTTTCTGAAATACAAGTTTTCTGGTCTCTGTGCGTTAGAGCGCGCTTGCATTACGTTTTCTTCCCGTCCGTTCCAAGATGTGTGCTGAAGTATAGCCCTTGAAGATCGGATTTCATCTGAAAATGGAATTATTGAAATTGAGCCGCTAAGCTCTATATTCCGTCACCTGCGCACTATAATAAATTGTTAGAACGATATGATCTCCTTTATGCAGTCGTTTTGCAAGCTTCCAGGCCCACTGAGTCATCACCGCGCATTTTACCTGAAACCCAAGTAATTTTCCAAAAAGTTTCCACTGAAAAAACTCACAAAATCCGCCTTCACCTTGGCGCCCTTTTTCGTAATATCAAAACTCTTCATCTCCAAATTCTCAGCGTTCAATATCAACAGCTTTGTGTCGTTTTTAATCAATATTCTGATAGAGACCGATGCCTCAACCTCTCCATTCGTAAGATTCGGGTGGAGGGTCAAGTCGTAGTCGATTGGTTCAGCGGTGCGCGGAAGTCGTGAGGAGTACCACGTGATGTTGGTGCACTGGAATCATAGATCTTGGGGTTTTTTTTGGGCGGGAAGGTGTTAACTAGTAATGTGGTATGCCTTCAAAATTATGGCTTACCCGGCCGGAACTTGAAAATTTAAAGCAATACAGTTTCGAGCAAATTTTCTGTGAAGTTGGTACTATTCGTTATGGTGCATCAAATATGATCCTTTGGCCCTTATGGTGCATCTACAGTGGTGCTCTGAGATCCGTATGGTTCTGTGGTTCTTATGGTGCTTCTACTATAATCCTTATGGTGCATCAACTATGATCCTTATGATGCATCAACTAGAGTCCTTATGATGCATCTACTGTGATGCTCTAAGGTTCGTATGATTATGTGATCCTTATGGTGCATCTAAGCCTATCAACTTGGATGCCAAGTTGAGGCACATCTGACACATCTGCGATAGTTTTCATGACCCATGTTATGGTCCAGCCATGATCCTAATTTAGTCCTTATAGTGCATCCAAGCCTAAAAACTCGGATTCCAAGCAGATGGCCCCTTCTATTAGCCTTACCACGTACGAACCCCATGGAGACTGCGAAAAGCCTTTAGAAATTTTTCAGGCTAAAGTTTCTTTAAAGCCCCAAGCCTATTAGAGCCTATTAAAACATGGCCCTATATTTAATTACTCACCTCCTTATTAGCCTTGACAAACTTTTCTCCACTCTGCTCCTCTTCCTGCTCCTCAGTTTCTTCATGCTCTTCCTCTTCCTCTACCTCCTCTACGACCTTCTCCTTCTTCTCCTTCTTCCCCCTTCTCTTCTTCTTGATCTTCTCCTCTTCCTCCTCACTTTCTTCTGACTTTTCTTCAACCTCATCCTCCTCCTCATCTCCCTCTTCTACCATCTCCTCTTCCTCACTCCCCACCGTAGTGTCCTCCAGCTCAACACTACTCCCTAGCTCGGCACCAGCTATTCGAAGATTGATCAGAGTCGAGTTGTCAGCATCCATCGGAGCATCAGATTTTAAGAAAGACGGGAGGCTAAGAATGGACGGGGATCCATCAGGAAACATGACTGCGTGAAGGAATGCTCCAACTGAGACACCTAGTCCGAACATCAGAAGTCCAAATGTGATGGCGACACATACACGGGTTCGACGGTGGGATGAGGTGTGGCGGTAGGGGTTGCTGGGCGTCCAGATCGCTGAAAAAAGTGGAAATTGTAAAAATCTGCTTTAAAACTAGGGTAGGGTAAAGTTTCGGTTTAATACCACTACTTGATCCTCTGATCTATAATTGCTACCTTAGCTAAACTGGTTTTTTTAAGGGGCCCTGGAGCTTGAAAAATACTCACCCGGCGGGGCTCATGGTGCATACGCCTTCTAATCATTATTTTAGGAGAGGAGTTAATCTGGAGCCTACTAAAGCTCCAGCAACTACTTTTGACATTTTTTCTCAAAGTATCCTTATATATGGCTTCAGCTTAGCCACCAGCTTGATCTTGTGCCCTCAGAAATGCATTTTCATAAATCTTTGGCGGTTTTTCTTAAATTTCCTCAAAATTTCATACAGAGATCTCCAAAATTAAATTGAAAATTTTTAAGCTCAGCCACCAGCTATGCCTGTTGACCTCCGGAGTGAATTTTTCTGGATTTTCTCAAGATTTTAATATTTTTAGCACTCTTAAATCGAGTTTCACCTTATTTTAAACCCTAAAACCCCCCAAAAAATCAAAGCTTACTTGAAAAAAGGCACTTACTAAGCCCATCGTGAGTCTCTCCCTCTTCATATAGCATTTTCGACGTAGGCTGCGGAGGTGGAGGTGGCGGTGGTGATCCTTGCATTTAATCAGTTTTCGTACATAAATTCTGGAATTTTTCAGTTTTTTCTAGGACTCTAAGTAGCAAGGGGGTGAATTAGTTACTAGAAAATTGAACAAAATTATAAACAAAAACATTGGGGGGGGGGGGGGGGGCAAAATAAAAATATAAACATTTTTCGAAATTCAACAATACACACAAAAAACATTTTTTGGGGTAAAGCACTGATTTTTTGCGTGTTTGAGCCCCTTTGCGTAATTAGTGAGCGCAGCAGCAGTGGGCAAAAGAAATACACACAGACAAGAAGAAGAAGAAGAAGAAGAAGAAGAACTTTTTTAATTCTGTTGTTAAATAGACAGGCAAAGGGAAAAAGTACGGCGGGGGGACGGGGGGAAGTAGTACTACATACATTGGACATGTTTCGCAACTTTTTCTTAAAATTTGAAATTTTTGCGAGCCTATTAGGCCTAGGCTTAGGATTAGGCTTGGGCTTAGGCTTAGGCATTAAATTAGGCCTAGGCTTAAGTTTAGGTCTAGGCTTAGGCCTAGATTTAGGTTTAGGCTTAAGTTTAGGAGTATGCTCAGGCTCAGGCTTTGGCTTAGGCTCAGTCTTAGGTTTAGGCTTAGGCGTAGGCTTAAAACAAGTCTTAGGCTTAGGCTTAAGTTGAAGTTTAGGCCCAGGCTTAGACTTAGGCTCAGGCTTAGTCTTATGCTTAGACTTAGGCTTAGTCTTAGGCTTAGGCTTTGGCTTAGGCATAGGCTCAGGCTCTGGTTTAGGTTCATTATCAGTCATTTTTTCAGACCGGTTGCCAAAATCTGCTGATACTCGAAAATTGTATTTTTCAAGTACGCTCTGATGCATAAAATCGAAACTAGAATTTTTCCATCAGAGCGCACTTGCAACAGCTTCAAATTTTTATCTGACCTCGATATGCAAATGCGCTCTAATGTGAAAACATTCAATTTTCAAGATTTTCTCAATAGAGCGGACTTGCAACAACTGGAAAATTCAAACTTTTTATCTAACCTCGATATGCAAATGCTCTCTAATGTGAAAACATGCAGATTTTAAGATTTTCTCATTAAAGCGCACTTGCAACTACTCGAATATTCAAATTTTTATCTGACCTTCATATGCAAATGCGCTCTAATGTGAAAACATTCAATTTTCAAAATGTTCTCAATAGAGCGCACTTGCAACGGCTGGAAAATTCTAACTTTTATCTGATCTCGATATGCAAATGCGCTCTAATTTGAAAACATTCAATTTTCAAAATGTTCTCAATAGAGCGCACTTGCAACGGCTGGAAAATTCTAACTTTTATCTGATCTCTATATGCAAATGCGCTCTAATGTGAAAACATTCAGTTTTCAAGATTTTCTCATTAGAGCTCATTTGCAACTTATACCTTAATCCGACAACAACATCTAAACACGCTCTAATGACAAAAATAAAAGTTTCCTACAATTTCTCAATGGAGCGTACTTTTAATAATTGGAAAATTTGAATATCTCGCTTTGGAAATGTGGTCCTCAAATTTTCTCAATGTAATGCGCTTACACGTGGTGTAAGAGAGTCTCATTTCGGATTGATCTACGTTGATCTTCAAAAAATGCGGGAGTGTGCGGGACTGATTTCGCATGGTTCAGAACATGCTGACGTCACATTTCATCGGGCAAAAAATTCCCGCATTTTTTGTAGATCAAACCGTAATGGGACAACCTGGCACCACGTGCGCTTGATAATCACAATTTTTGGAATGGAAAATCCTAACGCTCATTGATCACTTTTTCGTTGGAGCGCATTTGCAATAAAGTATAAAATATCGAGTTTTTGTTAGAAAAGTTAAAAAGCCGAAAAATTGAAAATTGGACTCAAGAAAGCACCAAAAAATGCGAAAAATTGCTAAAAAATAATAAAATTCTTCAAGCTTTTGAACTAAAGCCACTTCCACTGTTTGTGTGTGTGTGTGTGAATTTGAACTTTTTACCTAGACCCCCCTCCTCTCCTCGATATCCCTCTTAATATTTGCCGATCATAAAGAAATGTTTGAAATGTGATCAGGTTACTCTTACCTGGATCTTAAGCCTGGATCATAAGAAAAATCAATAATTTATTAAAAAAAAAACAGTATTGAGCAAAAAAGAACACACACAGACAGAAAAAATCACAAAAAAAACCCGTAGCTGCTGTATATAGGCACCCAAAAGTTTCTCTCTCTCTCTCAGAAATTTATGCTGGCCTCCTTATACTCGGAAGAGTCCAGATTGAACAGATCCTCCAACTTCCATTGGAGGGTCTCAAAGGTTGGCCGTTTGTCCGGGTCGCTTCTCCAGCACTGTTGCATTATGTCGTAAAGGGTGACTGGGCACCCGGCTGGGCACGGCATACGGTACCCGGCGTCGACTTGTTGTAGGACTTCGGCGTTTGTCATACCTGGAAATGGTAAAGAGGTGTCATTGTAGTGTGATCTACATAAATTGCGGGGGGATTTTCGCTTTAAATTTGCCATTTCATATTCCCAAATGGTTCGTAAAGGACCAGTTTAGTAACCTAGACGTGGTGTCAGGCTGCCCCATTTCGGTTTGATCTACGTAGATCTACTAGAATTGCGGGCATTTAGACGCAGACTTTTCAACTGATAAACGTGCTGAAGTCACATTCTTTTAAGGGAAAAATTACCGCATTTTTTTGTAGATCAAACCGCAATGGGACAGCCTGACACCATGTGCTCGTGTGACCTCCGGAAATGGCGGGAAATTTCTTTTTTGAAATGTGTGGCGTGTTTCTGGGGTACTACACGGTTTGATCAACAAAAAATGCGGGAGTTTTTCGTTCTAAAAATCACTTTAGAACTCTGCGTCTCAACTCCGCGCATTTTTTGTAGATCTACGTAGATCAAACCGAAATGGGACACTCTGACACCACGTTCTACAGTAAAACTTAGGCTACATCGCATTTTTCAAAATTTGAATTTTCCGCGATTCCCGGAGATCAAACGGCGAAGGGCGCAGGAATATTCCACATTTTAGTTGACGCGACCTATTCCCAAAGTTTTGCGAAATTTTCAAGGCCCCTTCAATAAGGGACTTAATTTTTATAATTAGCGAACTGGTACCATTTTGTAAAAAAAATAATTTGACCTCAATAAAAGGCGGGATGTTAGTTTTCAAAAAAGCTCATATGACGTCAAAATTTTTAATTCAAATTCCCGCCACTTCTGGAGGTCATGCGGCAATGAGACCATCTTACGTTGTGTCAGGCTGTCTCATTGCGGCTTGATCTACAAAAAATGCGGGAATTTTTCTCCCAGAAAATGGTGACGTCAGCACACTCTTAACCATGCGAAATCAGTTGAAAAGTCTGCGCCTAAATTTCCGCAATTCGTGTAGATCAAACGGGTCGGTTCAAATCCTCACCTGGATAGGGTAACCGTCCGAACGTGACAATCTCGGTGAGCAGGATTCCAAAACTCCAGACATCCGACTTGGTTGTGAATCGATTATAGTTCGCCGCCTCGGGCGCCGTCCATTTTATCGGAAACCGTGCTCCGGTTCTTGCTTCGTACTCGTTCTCCTTCATCAATATCCTGGCTAACCCGAAATCTGCGATTTTTACAGATAGGGAGTTGTTGATAAGGATGTTTCGTGCTGCTAGGTCTCGATGGATGAAATTCATCTCCTCTAGGTAGGCCATTCCAGCGGCAACCTGCAAAACTTTTTTTGAAATTTTTTTTTAATTTCGAGGAATCCGAACGTGAACCTCACCTGCGCCGAGATCTCCACCAGCTGAGGCATCTGACACTGCCGACCTCGTCGCTGTAAGAATGTGAGCAGATTCTCCTGCATTAGCTCGGTGACTATAAGAATCGGCTCATCACGTGTGCAGACTGCATACAGGGACAGAAGCTTCGGATGCCGGAGCTTCTTCATAATCTGTGCCTCGGCTAGGAAATCCGTAGGATCTGCGGTTCCGGCCTTTAGCTTTTTCACAGCGACGGGGACGTTCACATTCCATCGGCCTTCCCATACCTGGAAATTGATGGTTTATGTAGTACATCCAGGATCTGCAAGCTGATTTGCAAGTGCGCTCTAATTAAAAAATGACAAATGTTCTCACTAGAGCGCACTTAAACATGCAAGCATAAGGGGGGGGGGGGCGGGGTTAGGTAAAAAGTTCAAAGTTCAAACACACACTTTAGTAAGCTGTAGTAAGAATTTTCGTATGTTTAGCCATTTTTCGCATGGTTTTGAAGCTTCATAGATTAAATTTCTTACAAAACTCATATTTTCGTTCATGCTTGCAAATTTAAGTGCGCTCTAATGAGAACATTTGTCATTCATTTTAGGGCCTTGCTATCTATATTCGAGGTTGAGTTTTTACTCATGGTGCATCGACATTTCCTTATAACCCTAGTGGTAAATCTCTATGTTCCAGATCCCTTCGTTTTATGAGATCTCCTAGCGGAACTGATGTTTGTAGGGGAGTGATATCATGTTTCAAACCGGTCCTATCTGTTTCAATATTGGCGGCTGTAGCTGCTCGGATCAGGAGATGGAAAAGTCAATAGAAAAAGGGGAAACCGTTTTATCCGGTTGTTTTAGGATCTACACTAAAAGCCCCTGGATTAAGAAAAACACGGAAAAATAAAAGCCTGAAGTTTTTTAGTCCATAGGCTGAGAGGTTTCTGGGAGTTACACTCAAAATAAAAAACTAATATTTAGGCCCCGCCTTTTTCTCGTCCGCTCACGGAGAAAAGGCAAAAATATTGACCCTAACCAATATCAGGCCGCCGACATCTCACGGGTTTCGCGCGCCGCTGCGTTTAACTTGCTGTGGGCGTGACGAGCTGTCTCCGCCCGCTGCGAGTTAAACGCAGCGACGCGCGGAACCCGTGAGATGTTGGCGGCCTGATATTGGTTGGGGTCAAAATTTTTGCCGTTTCTCCGTAAGTGGACGAGAGAAAGGCGGGGCCTAAATATTAGGTTTTCTGCAGTACACGCCACGCAGTTTTTTTTTATTTTGAGTGTAAAGTAGCGCCTACACGGATTTCTGGCTCCCCTCATAAATTGAGATGGAAGAGTTTGCCGAACAAGGCCATTTTGGATCGGCCATATCTGGGGTAGAATTACGGCGCGTTGCGTGTCGCGTCGCGGCTCGATTTTAGTTTTAAAACTTGTTGTAGTTGTCCGTGTGGAGTGCACGATTTTCCCACGCGTTGTCCAGGTCAATGGAGCGCGAAAAAATCAATAAGGAAGGCCAGAACCCCGTGCGCCTAGAAATATCAAGAAAAATTCTTGCTCATGCGATTTTTTGGGGTTTTTTTTACAAAAAAACCTAAAATTTTTCAGGCTCTACCCTAACAATTGTAATTTGGGGCTACACATGGTGCATCGGGGACCCACCCCCCCCCCCCCCCCCCTGCAATTTTCCCCTAAGATCATCTCCTTACCCCCACTCAATTAGCATATCTTCTCCTGTTTATCTCGTTCTCCATCAATTCTCTATACACACACACACACACACACACACACACACACAAATATACATCAAACACGAACGGAATAGGCAACAGGAGGAGGAGGAGGAGGATGAGCCTGTGCACACTATTTGGCGGGCTGTGGGGCTGGCGGGCAGGCAGGCAACGTGAATAAGCAAACAACCGAAAGAGAATGATGATGCTTACCTCTCCAAACTGCCCGGCTCCAATTTGTCGAATGAGACGAACCGAACGGCGGTCCACTTCCCATTGGTCATCTGGAATGGGAATTTTGAACATTTTTAAAGGTAACTGGGCGCCTTGTGGGTCCCTGGAATTGTTTGGCCTAGTAGGTAGGCACAATAATGCCTGCCTACCTTTAAGTCAACTTTGGCCTGAATTAGGTTCGCCTTTTGCCTACTGGATTTACCTAGGTTTGTAGTAGGTATCTAAGCATGTAGTAGGTATCAAGGTATGTAGTAGGTATCTAGGCAAGTAGTAGGTATCTAGGCACGTAGTAGGTATCTAGGCATTTGGTAAGAATCTAGGCATTAAGTAAGCACCTAGGTATCAGGTAGGCATCTAGACACGTAGTAGGTATCTAGACATGCAGTAGGTATCTGGGAATGTAGTAGGTTAATAGGCACGTAGTAGGCATCAAGGCATTTGGTAGGCATCTAGACATCAATAAGTTACCTAGGTATATAGTTGGTATCTAAACATGTAGTAGGCATCTAGACATCAAGCAGTTACCTAGGTATGTAGTAGGTATCTAGGCACGTAGTAGGTATCTAGGCATGTCGTAGGTATCTAGGCATGAAAAAGGTATCTAGGCATGTAGTAGGCACCGAGGTATCTAGTAGGCATCTAGGCAGATGTAGGCACCTGTCAGGCATAAAAACTTCCAGCTTACCATATGTGAATGTCGTTGTCTGTGGGGCTTCTGACTTGGCACAAGGAGCTCCCAGATTCACACAAAGACCATCGGCTTCTCGTTGGTAATGTGCAATCAGGTCGTGTAACGTGGCAAACGGGCGCCTCCGGGCGATAAAATACCCGCCGTGGTCCAGTTGACGGATACGGTAGTGCTTTACGCTGTCGTTCTCTCGGACTGCAAGAAAATTGGGATTAATAGGGGGATTTTGGACTACAAACTACAATCTTCAAATTTAAGAAAACTTGGAATTTGATGAGTTTGTTTTTTTTTTGACAGTTTTTGGAATGTTACAAAGGAAAAAAAAATACTGAAATATTATAAATTTGAAAAATTCAAAATTCCCAAAAAAACGTTTTTTGGTAACTCTCAAAAGAGCTTTGAAAGGTTTTCTACAAACTACAAACTACAAACTACAAACTACACACTACAAACTACAAACTACAAACTACAAAGCACGAAATACATATTTTTTTATAATTTTTCAGAATTGTAAAATTGAAAATAAAGATAAAAACTTTTTGTAATACTTTCAGAAAAAATGAAATCTATCAGTTTTTCAAAAAACATTTATTAAAAAATTAGAAAATTATTGGCAAAAAATTCAATAAAATTTTTTTAAAAAAATCGAAAATGATTTTTCGAATTTTTTAAAAAAAGTTTTAAAAATTAAATAAACATCTATGTATATTCCATCTATTTTTGACAGTTTCCATCTAAATTCCCCCATCCCAAATTACCCATCTAAACCCATCAAAATCTCCCAATTTGCCTCCTTTCTCCCAAATTCCCATTACTTTCGGAATCATAAAAGGTCGGGGCGAGCGGGGATAACCTCTTTTCTGCCTCTTACTGTCACCGCGCCTTTCTCATTTTGTTGTATCCGACCTTGATTATCTCTCCCAGAAAACCGGTTTTCGCCCGCCATGTGCCCTATGGGGCGCCCTTAAAAGTTCACTGACCTGATAATGATAAATCATGCTGTCGACTTTCGGAATCTCTCACTAAAAATGCTCCGTGCTCATTTAAAGTGTGCAATAGACATTTTTCCGCATCGATTCGCCGCATTTTTCCAAAGTACCACCTGGAAATTTGTAAAAATTTAGATTTTCGGATTTTTAAAATCTTATTTTTTGAATCCCTGTAACTCTGCAATAAAGCAAGCTATTAAAAAGTTGTCAACTATTAAATTGTAGCAAATTTTATGTTCTACAGTTTGCTAGTTGCCAACTTTTTGATATCAATCAATTTTAAAAAGTTATCATAGTTTTAAGGCCTACACGGATTTCTTCTAGAAATCCCTATAACTTTTTAATGGTGTTAGCTATAATATTAAAAAGTCGCCAACTAACAAAATATAGGGAATATTAAGTACTTGATTTTAGGTACTACTACCAGTGAACTACAAAATTATTCGAGTTTTAAGGTTTTAATGTGAGTTGGAATTTTTCTAAGTTTCGTAAAAATGTTATTTTTTTCAAAATTTCGTTAAAGCTATGTAACTCTACAAACATTAAGTTACTGAAAAGGTTCAAAATACGAAAATGTAGTAAATTTTACAATTAACATTTTGTCAGTTGACAACTTTTGCCGGTAAAAATACACTTAAAGAGTTGAACCATTTCTACGCCTGCTCTGATTCCCCGCTGACACCTCTAAAGTGCTATAACTCTTCACTGGTGCTAGCTATCAAAAAAGTTTAAACTAACAAAATGTAGGAAATTTTCTGCTCTACAATGTGCTAGTTGACAATTTTTTTGTATCTCACAAGCCAAAGGAGTTATGACAGTTTTAGTTACACCTGATCAAGCCCCTGTGACAACTAACAAAGAGGCGCTGGATAGCTCAGTAGGTAGTGGTAACCACCAGCAATCTGGAGGTCACAAGTTCAAGTCCGGCCTCTCTCCCTAGGCTGGCTAAAAATTCAAAAAAAAAAAAACTTACGGCTGTGACTCGATACTTTTCTCCCTGGCAACATAATTCGACGGGATATACCCAGTCCGTCCAGTTGCCTTGTGCCTGGCGAACCACCAGTCTCCTTGGGTATCATTTAGAATTTCAAGGATCTGAAAGAATGAGATATGGAGTTTCAAAAAATAAAATAAAAAACTAACATCATCCTTCTTAAAACTCAAATCATCATCTGTCCGTGCATCATATTGGAATAAAGCGACAAAATTCGCAGATTGCGAGATATTCTGATTTTTATCAATCGTATTTCCACTGGAAGACGCCGCAATCGGACCGATGGACGGAATTCGTGGATGACTTGGCAGTGACTCCCTTCCCAACGTGGATGACGTGTGGACTGGTGACGTTGCACCAGGCGGTGGATCCTCTTTTCCAATACAGGATCCCATGGGGAGGAACGGACGATCCTGGTGTCGTCAGTTTTTTGATTTGGGAGGTTCTGGAAGAAATTTAGATAGTTCTGGTTCATTAGGGTTCGCTGGACAAAATATAGCGTTTTAAAATTGTCAATTAGCAAATTGTAGATCAAAAAAATTAAATTTACTACAACTTGTGAGTTGACAACATTTTGATAGACACTAGCACCAATTAAAGTTATAGTTATAGGGGTTTCCAGGAGCCAGGGCAAAATAGGTGTGGGCGTTAAACTGCCATGAATCGTTTAAATATATATATATATATATATGCCAATTTGTTTTTTGATATGCCAATTTGTTTTTTGATATGCCAATTTATTTTTTGATATGCCAATCTATTTTTTGGTATGTCAATCTATTTTTTGATATATATATATCAAAAAGTGGTCAACTAAAAAATTGTAGATTTCAAAGCTTACTTCGTTTTATCAGTTAAAAACTTTCTGACTACTTGACACGCTGGGGAGCTACAGGGTTTATAAATCCAGAAAATTCATTTTTAGCGAAACTTTAGGTGGGAATTTGGAAAAATGCAGCGATAAATGTCTGCTGCACAATTTAAAGGAGCCTGGAGCATTTCTTTGTAAGCGATTAAAAAAAAGGGCCCAAGAAAACTTGCAAAAATTTTTAAGATGATCAGTCAAGTAAAAATAATTTTGGACTAGTTTCAAAAAAGAAATAACACAAAACTTGTGAACCAATAAAATACTTAATGCGAAATTTTCTTATATTTCTTCGTTATGGGGTTTCAGGGGCAAGCTAGGACTAACTAGCTGTATTAAATCGACTATAACACCTTCAGATTAATAAATATAAAAAAGTTGTCAACTAACAATACATTACGCATAAAATTTGCTACATTTTTTTAGTTGACAACTTTTTGACATCTAGCCCCAATAAAGAGTTGTATGGATTTCTAGGAGCCATAAAAATAACTTTCTGGACTACTACTATATCTATTTTATCCTGAAAAATATGAAAAGTTGTCAGCTAATAAAAATCAAAAAATTTGACCGTAAAATTGGCACTAAATTATAATATATGAGTTACAACTTTTTCAATATATCAATCTTCTAGAGTAGAAAATTCAGTTTTTAAAGTAAAATTTCAAGCTAAAAGGTTACAATAAAGCAGGAAAGGAACTCATAGTATTAATCGAGAACTATTATAATTTCAGTGCCTAGAATTTAAACTGAAATTTCTCTCGAATAAAGTGAGCAACAAAATTTAGGGATCAAAGTTTTTTAGGCTAACAATATTCCGACAAGGTGTCAGAGTGTCCCATAACGGTGTGATCTACAAAAAATGCGCCAACTGTTGTCGCACGGTTAAGAACGTGTTGACGTCACAATTTTCTGGGCCAAAATTCCCAGTTCCAGGAGTTTTTCAGCCAAAGCTAAAAAATCTTTTAAAAAAGGCCTAAAAACTATGTTCCAAAGTAGTAGTATAATCTAAAATTGGGGGACCTAAAAGGAAAACTACATTTTCTATCTTTGGCGAAAATTGTATAATAAGAACTATGAAAATACAAAATATTAGGTAAAAAACCCAAAAGCCGGAAAGAAATTCATTTAGCCGGTTGCTGGCTAGCCCACCGTCTTTGGGGTGAAAAAGAAGAGGGAACTGTTTTTGTCTCATTCTCTCTTCATCCCTCTCACTATTTGTCCACCGAGGTCAGGCATCTCTCTCTCTCTCTCCCTCTCTCCGCCGCGCCGTTTAGCAAACATTTGCGGAACGCGCGTGCCTTAAACTCCCAATTGCAGGTAGCATACTGATCCCAAGAGACGCAGACCTACAAAAATGGCAATTTCGACAGCAGCGGAGGCGCCCGCGCGCTGGTGGGAAAACATCTTTTTTTGCGCGCGGAGAGGACAGGGAGAGAGAGAGGATGATGAAGCTGTCATTATCAAATTAGATTTGATTAACAGGCTAGGGATTTAAGCTTTCATTGGATCGGTAAACTTTTTATTAAAATTTTTCAAATTTTTTGAGAAAAAAGAGCGAATTTCTGGAAAATTCTGGAAAGTTGCAGTAATTTGAGAACGGCTCCAGAAAAGAAAACTTCAGGAAAATGTGTAACTGCTAAATTTTTAGTTTTAGGAGTGCTTTGGATTCTAGGATTCTACAAATCTAGAAAAGATGATATATTTGCTAGTTAATAATATTTTGGTCGAACAACTCGGTGTCACACAGCATTCTCGTAGATCTAAGTAGATCAAACCGACATGGGACGGCCTGACACCACGTGCGACTCAGTTATTCAAAATTAGTCGATAGAGCGCACTTTGCCGACTTTATAGTTTTCTGTAAAAGCGGGCTACATGTAGCGACAGACAATTTGCGGGCGGGAATCTAATGTGCTTTATTCAAAATCTTTTTTATAATATTCCAAAGAATCAATAATTTTCCAAAGGATCAGCCACTTGAGATGTTCATCCGTATAGGATGGTTTCGGGATTTCCAGAGGGGCTACCCTTTGGGGCATCTCATCGGAAATCTGAAAAAAAACAAGAAATTGAATTTAAAGGTGCCCAGCTGTCCCATCACGGTTTGATCTACAAAAAATGCGGGATTTTTTTGCTCAAAAGTTCTCTGAGCATGTGTGAGCACGTGAGCACGTTCTTAACCATACAAAATCAGTTGAGAACTCTGCGTCTCTTCTCCCGCATTTTTTGTAGATCTACGTAGATCAAACCGAAATGGGACACTATGAGAGATGTGAGCCTCAACCAATATAATTACGTCTGAAAGGGTGTCATCGTCGCGGACTTCTGAAAATTAAAAAAAATATATAAAAAAATTACATATTCAACTCACTTCTCGGCTTCTTCTTCTTCTTCCTATCCTGAGCTACTGGAACCGGCTGAGCTAGTTTCGTAGCTTTCTTCTTATTGACTTGAACATATATTGGCGCACTTTTTCCGCTTCTCAGTTGATTCTTTTCAGTCCGCTCATCCTGAGCCAGTGGGACCCCGGGAGCGAGTAGCTTGTCATGACGATTCTCTCCTTTTTTACTCGACCCAACTGCACCTTCCTAGAATGAAAAACCTGCCTGCATACCTACTAGCCTATAATTGACACACCTTACTCATATTAGCACACCTTCAACACAACGCACAACCAAACAAATTGAAAATTTGTGAAATGATTATATTTTTTTAGATTTCAATAAAGTGAGTTTTTTTTTAAATCAAGATTTAGAAAAAATTTTAGGAAAAAAAAATTGACGTCATTTTTTTGAAGTTTTTAAATATACAAATATTTTAATTTTTACGCCAACCGGTTTTGCTTGGATTCGGGCGATTTATAGCGCCTGCTTGCCTACATGCGTGCCTTCTTGCCTCAATAACGCATTTTTTCCTACATGCCTATATTATGCTTGCCTAGCTATGTGCCGTTTTGCCTACATAGTGCCTGTTTGCCAACCTGCCTATAAAGAAGCTCTCGCTGTCCGTAAAATTGCTGCAAGAGTGAATTTTTACATATTTTTGGTATATAAAAATTTTCAGAACGTCTCATTACTTACGAAATTCGGTAGTTTTGAACCCCAATGGGACTAACAAAAGCGAACTCTCAAATTTCGGTACTCTATTTTTTTATAATTTTTCCAACAAAAAAAAATTATCATAAAATTTCATTTTACTTCCAGAAAATAAATGTTAAATTTTTTAAAAAACATATTAGGCTTGCAATATAAAAAAAATAAATAAAATAACATACATAGGATTCACAAAACATCAATTCAGCACAAAAATCTCCACAGTCTTCCTCGCATGAACAAAAATCGTAGCGATTTTCTCATCGAACCGTCGAATATCAACCCCCGAGCAGCGGCAATTTTTGTGCTCCAGTATCACTTTAAGTTGAGAACGTGTTTCTGAAGGTGTCTCCTCAAACTTAATGAACCGGAAAATATCTCCTTCAGTGGTAAGGGTGAACTCCAAACGGACCAGATTCTCGTGTGATCCAGCGATCCAGTGTCGCAGGAATAAATTAGCGTCAGTTGGGCTTATTGTTAGGCTCTTTGGAAGATCAATATTGTTCGCATTAATAAGCAATACGTCATCAAGTTTAAGCTGGAAACTTTTGGATAAGCTGAAGCACCGGAAATTTTGAATCAAGATATCCCTTCGATTAGACAGGTATGATATTGTCACATCGCTTAAATCCATACAGTCCACATTAACTCCATACATTCGGATTATACTCTGTAATTCAAAAGGACTAATCTCTTGCAATGTGATATGCTTGATTCTATCAAATTCTTGAATGATTGTTTGAAATGTAGGCCCAAAGTTAACGTAATCCAGATTTTTCAGTCTTGTCTGATGGAATATTTCCAAGAGATGCTCAAATCGGTGTACAGCTTGATCTAATTGCACTTCTAGACTCTCGAAATTATCTTCAGAAGTACATAGCCAGATAGTTGCTTTTGAGCGTTGCTCTCACAGTGGCTTTTAATCCTGCAGATATCACTGAATTCTTTGCGTTTTGAGTGGTTAAGGAGAAGTTGACTCTGAAAATTTAACAATTTTTTTATTGCAATGTGTGTTTTTTTTTCGTTTTTCGCGCTCCATTGACAATTGCCCGCCGGGCAACGCGTGGGAAAGTCATGTACTCCACGTGATCTACGTAAAATGCGGGAGGTGAGACGCAGACATCTCAACTGATTTCGCATGGTGTGCTGACGTTACAATTTTTCTGGGAAAAAATTCCCGCATTTTTTGCAGATGAAACCGCAATGAGACTTTCTGACACCACGTGTGTACTCCACACGGACAAACACATTTAGTTTTACAACTAAAATCAAGCCGCGACGCGCCGTAAATCTACCCCAGATATGGCTGATCCAAAATGGCCTAGTTCGGCAAACTCTTCCATTTCAATTTATGAGGGAAGCCAGAAATCCGACCAAATATCATAATGAAACACTCTAGGGTTTTTTAAAAAAGATTTTTTATACTTTCCAGTTAAAGTTTTTGCAAAATCCATGTTTTTTAGTATGTCAGGATGTCCCATCACGGTTTGATCTACAAAAAATGCGGGAATTTTTTTCTCAAAAATGTGACGTCAGCACGTTCTTCATAATGAAAAATCAATTGAGAATCCCGCATTTGTTTGTAGATCTACGTAGATCAAACCGAAATCGGGCACTCTGACACCAATCTCGCATGTTCTGACCCTTACAATGTCTTAACACAAATAATGAGATTAAAATTAAAGTATTTAAAAAAACATTTTTTGATCAACTTTCGAAATTCTGAGTGTTTGCCAAAACCAAGTAATTGTCACTTTTTGACAGTAAAAAAAATTTCAAAAAAAATTTGGCACCATAGGAGTAGTTTGGCGCTACTCCTTCTTTTAAAAAAATTTCGAAAATTTTGCACAAAGGTTTTTTGGTATGCTCAATCCGATAGACACCTCAGATTTTAAGAAAAAAATCAAAAATTCCTTAAGCTACTTAAATTCAGGGGTCCCAAGCTCAGCTAAATTTTGATCAAATTTTCAAATACAACTACTCAAAATAACTCACATATCCAAAAGTTTCATGCATTTTATAGCATTTTTGCGGGATCTTTCAGGAAGTGACAGTATTGGGAAGGGATGCATTGCAGAATGTGCAAATGGAGACAATAAGGTACAGGTGGGAAGACGGCATCTTTCTAATAGACTAATTAATGGATAATCCCAAAGAAGGCAGTTTGCCCCGGCTCTTTTTCTTGCGCACCATATGAACAGGTGGTTTTTGATTTTGAAAGATTATAGCGCGATAATTATGTTTTTTGGTAGATCCCTACCTTATATGCCTACTTAACAGTTTGCTTGAGAGAAAAGAAACTAATTATTTTCGAATAATTTTAATATCAAAACCCATTCTTATGAAAACTTTCCATTCTTGAGCTACAGATTTTTCAAGAGAAATGACCAAAATTGGACTCGCGCTGTGTCGGCCGCTGTATCTCTTTTCCACAAAGTTTTAAAATGTTGAAATGTTTCTATGTGTTAGCATCAAGGGTGTCAGTTTTTCGATTTTTTCAGAAAATCGAAAAATGAAAAATTTTTCGATTTTGAAATAAACTTACAAAAAAGCTGATAATGTATTATTTGTGGGCCTTTTTATCTCCATCATTCATTTTAAGAATATAAATGTGAATATACGTCTGTACTTTTCAAAAAAACAAAACAATTCAGAAGTTGATTCCATAAAAATTAAATTGAAAACAAAAGATTCATTAATGGGGTTATTCAAGTAATGTAGCAAAATGTATTTGAATACATTTGTGACGTAATTTTTCTACACTTTTTAATTTTCCGACACTACTTGAATAACCCCAAAAGATGTTTGGTCCCAAAAAATGTTGTCAGCTAAATGTATCTCACAGAATTTTTCTTCGAATAAACAAAAATGTTATCTAAACAGAAATAAAAGACGATTTATTTCATTTGTCGATTTTTCGAAAAAAAAAATCGAAAAATCGAATGTTTTTCGATTTTCAATTTTTCGATATCCACTGAAAACATCGAAAAATTGAAAAAAATCGAAAAATGACAAAGTTCTAAACAACAGTTTGCCAGTTGAACTTTTCTGTCTAAAGACCCTAGTTGTGAAAATACACTCATTTGGAAATTGGTCATTACTGTATTTCAGCTTTACTATAAAAATCGTAAAGCAATATTATATTGCGCCCGACATTCATCATTTGACATCGATTCAAACATGTCAATAATTATACTATGTATATTTATTCCAAACAATCACTTTTAGCGGCGTTTGCTATTACCACTTTTATTTAAAACAAAACAAGCTTCAATATGAAATAAGTCATCAAAAAATCAATTTATCCAACACACAAATCTCAAAGTTCCTCTCCGTATCAATAAAAACCGTTGCGATTGTTCCATCGATTCTCCGAATATCGAATCCCGAACTTCGGCACCTACTCTCACCGAATACCATCTTTAGATCAGAAGCTCTATTCGGAGGTGACTTTTCAAATTGTAAGCCATGTAGAACATCTCCTCCATCTGCTAGCGTGAAGCTTAAATATTGGGTTTTTAAGCTTGACCACCCAGCAATTCAGTGCTTCAGAAATAAATTGGTATCCCGTGAACTGAGGTGTGCAGTTAAAATCACACGTTCTCCATTGATCAGTAACAAATCATCAAGAGTAATATGATGAGGCCTCCTGGTTATTTTTAGTTTTTGGAAGTTTTGAATCAACAGCTCTGAGTATACATAGTATGTCTTTAGGGATTTGGCCACAGCAGCATACTTTTGTATACTCTTCAGTCGATCAGAATCAAATACCAACTTGTTGAATCTGTTGAAATCTTTCAAAATTGGCAGGAAAGAGAGGCCACTGTGAGACAACTTCAAGTATGTCAGCTCTGCCTGATTGAATATATCTAGAAAAAACTCCATTGAATATTTAATCCTATCTAATGACAAATCAAAAACATAATTAGGACCGTCATTGACTGATACTATGATAATTGCCTTCTGGAATAGCCTAGCGTTTATTTCAGCTTTAAATCCCGCAGAGATCACCAAATTCTTCGCTTTTTTAGATGTTGAGGCGAAGGCGACTCTAAAATTGATATAATTTAGTCAGTTTTTGTAAATTTGATTTTTAATTTCTACTGTAGTAAAAACCATCTAACTATGTAGTAATGTAGGTACTGTTCTGTAGGGGTACTGTAGGCATACGGTAGAATTACTGTAGTTTGAGAAAATCTGATTTTTCAGCTTTTGAAGAGGTATTCGATTGGGAGTTGGTGGGGGATAATATCGAGGTACTTTAGTAGTACTGTAGGATTACTGTAGGGTTACTGTAGTTTGGGGAAATGTGAATTTTTAGCTTTTGAAGAGGTATGGAGTTGGAAGTTGGTGAGGGATAATGTCAAGGTACTGTAGGAGTACAGTAGGATTATTGTAGGGTTACTGTAGTTTGGAAAAATTTGAAACAAGCTTTTGAAGAGGTATTAGTCTGGGAGTTGGTGGGGATAATATCGAGGTACTTTAGTAGTACTGTATAATTACTGTAGGGTTACTGTAGTTTGGAAAAATTTGAATTTTCAGCTTTTGAATAGGTATTGGGTTGGGAGTTGGTCGGGGTACTGTAGTAGTACTGTAGAGGCACTGTATGATTATTGTAGGGTTACTGTAGTGTGGGAAAATTTGAAATTTCAGCTTTTAAAGAGGTATTGGGTTGAGAGTTGGTGGGAGTTGGTGGGAGTTGGTGGGGGATAAAGTCAAAGTACTGCAGTTATACTGTAGGGGTACTGTAGGATTACTGTAGTAACAGTTTGATAGTTACAGATAGATAAAAAACTATGCAGTAAAAGTAACAAAGTCCATTTAATTTGAATTGTTCGCAAAAAAACATTTTTTGAGGCTTTCTCCCGTGTACTCCTCTTAGATAACTCGTGTCCACTTAGGCAATAAATTAATGCAATTTTTTTTTTGAAGTTTTGGTAAAACTCAAATGACAGAAAATGAACCTTAATGACCAAATATAACTGTTAAAAAATTTAAAACACTTTCTAAATTTCTATGTTTTTTTTTCAATTTTGCAAAAAATGAGATAATTATTTTTGAATTACCGCGCAAGTTAGTGACGTCATTTTCGACATTTTTGCGTTTTTCGGCAGTATTTATTGGTTTTTCTTTATTTTTTCAAAACAACTGCATAAATACACTTGCAATTTGAAAATTTCCATGCATCCAATAGCTTTTTGGCAGGATTTTGCAGGCAGTAATAGTATTGGAAGGAAGGCATTGGAGGCGAGTAGTGCATGGAGCTAAATTCTTCCTCCCAATCCAGGGAGCTAGATTCTTCTCCTCCTCCCACTGAGAAAGGTGGGTGGCCTGTTGTAAAGTTCTTCACCTATAGGCTGGAGCTAAGAGAGGCAGAACGGGAGAGAGAAGGACGGAGAACCTATAGCCTTTACCTGAAGAAGAAGCATCTACATCAAAGTTTAAAGTGGGGGATCATGTTCGAATTTCGGCTAAGCGGGGCACATTTGATAAAGGATACGAGCAAGGTTGGACTACTGAAGTCTATGTTGTGAAGAAAGTAGTGCCCCGAACTCCTACAGTTTACAATTTGGTGGACACTAACGGCGAACAAATCGATGGCATTTTCTATGCCAAGGAGCTGACCCGATGCACATACGACCCGAATGCTGTGTATCGAATCGAGAAAATCGTTGATACGCGGATTCTCAAGGGAAAAAAGCAAAGTCTAGTTAAATGGTCCGGGTACCCGGATTCATTTTCTAGCTGGATTGACTCGAGCTCTCTGATTAAATTATAAATTCTCTCCAGCCCAACCCTTTTATTACGACCCTCCCCTCGTTATTTTGACACAACCCTACTCCCCGTACCTTATTGACACCCTATCTTTTTTCTAACACTTTTTGTAACACTTTTGTATTTATTAATAATAAAAATATTAATAACAATAAAAATAATAAACTTAATAATGTCCCAATGTCGCAATGAGAAGTTGCAGCTGGTTGCGGGGGCGATGCTGACTTCCGGGGGGGGGGGGGGGGGGGGGGGTGGCTGTGATGGCTCAAATCTGGAAAGTAAATATTATTATTATCGGTGTATACAATTTTTTAAAAAAGCAGACATACCTTTGAGACTTCAAAGATCTCGGGTGCCTCGAACCCAATTTTTTCGAACCATCCCAAACCGAACTGAAAATATTTAAAAAGTTGTACGATTACAAAAAACTGAAATCATTTTTTGAAAAAAGTTATTGCAAAAAAAAACTCACGTGTGTTAGACTGCCGTGGCCTAACTTTCTGACAGCTAGCCGGACCCAGTCCTGGAGCACGTGGGGGGCCGTGTGAACCATTGAATTCGCGTGAAGGCGTGGAGGGTTGTCCTCCAACAGGTGCTGCTGCAGTTGGCCAAAGTCGCTGTAGCGAACCAGACACACAGGACAGCTCATGGCCCTGGTCATAGCCGGCAGCTTGTCGAACTGGCTGAGTTCCAGATCGCTCACGAGGGGGGGGGGGGCGGTTGCCGGAATCCCTCGTAGACGTCCTCGAAGTGGCTCTGGAGAGCCATTTCGTCTGACGATGAAATTAGATTGCAATCCGAAAAAATTTACACTTACACAAAATATTTCTCACAATGAGAAAGGGCCTGCTGTGAAACTTTCTTGAGGTTTACCAAGCTCCACCGCTCGTGGCGGAGCTCGGTTGTGTACGACCGGGCGTACACGGTCCTCACGGGGGCCATCTGCCCATTGTGGCGTACAGGCGTGCGGGCGCTGTAAAAAATGATTCGACTGGTTAAACAAAAAAAGAGCTGAAAATAACTTACTCTCCGGGGTAGAAGCGTAGTATTCCCCGCACTGTGCCGTGGGCGATGGTCCCGAGCTCCACGGGGCCCAGCCTCCTCAAGGCCTGGTTGAGCTCGTCGGCTCTCTCCCACTCCCAACCTGGGACGACTTGGTCGAGAAAGAGGGGTGCTGGGATCATCTGAAAAAAATACAAAAGAGCGTTTGGGAGTAATACGCAAAAAACGTTCTTTTTGAAAAAATAAAAAATCAAAAAGTTGGTGGAAAAAATGTGTGTGTGAGATGTGATGGAGAATGATTACATAACTTCCTGATATCCTCTTTTATAGTAGGTCCCGCGCTCCGCCTCCCAACGCTGTTACGGTGGTTAGCTCACCACAACGAGGCTGTCAACTACACATGTCTCTTTTACAAACGTTGTTAATCTTGCAAATGATGACATAACGCGTGTCTTATACATCTCTTCTCTGATTGTTATAAATCAGTCAAATTGTATTGCACCACTCGGCCCTTGGGTGTCAATTCTAATACTTTCTTTCTGACAGACGTGAAAAAAACATACCACAGTTTTTATTTATCAAACATTATTTATTTAAAAAAAAAGAGAAGATTATGTTATCAAAAAAAAATCTGTAGGGGGCACACAGAAACACAATGGTTTGTGAGTTTTTAAGCTCACTGGAATAGGGCTCCGACTGTGATGTGTCCAGACATGCGTTGCAGGACAGGGGCGGTTAGGGGTGGTAAAAAATAAATAAAAATAGAAAGGGTGGGGGGCACCACGCGCTTTGTTCCCTGTGGAGACCCTCACCTACCTGCGGCGGGTCCAGCGCCACCACCACCACCACCAACACCAGCCCAGCCCAGCCGATCCTCCTCCAGCCCAGCCGATCCTCCTCCTCCAGCTCAGCCGATCCTCCTCCGGCCCTCCTCATGTTTCTGCATTTTTTCATTATTTTTCATTATTTTTCATAAAATAAAAGAATGTGTGAACGGATGATTTCAGAATATTCTTACAAGTACTTGGGTAGAAGAAAAGATAGCCTCCCGAGAAGAATTTGGCATCCGACATCTCACCCTTCCACCATCTCTCTGGTCTCTCCCCTTTTTTTTAGGAGAAGAATCTAGCTCCCCGATAAGAATTTGGCTTCCCGCCTTTCTTCCTCCTATTCCTTCTATAGGTTCTCCGTCCTTCTCTCCCCCGTTCTGCCTCTCTTAGCTCCAGCCTATAGGTGAAGAACTTTACAACAGGCCACCCACCTTTCTCAGTGGGAGGAGGAGAAGAATCTAGCTCCCTGGATTGGGAGGAAGAATTTAGCTCCAAACACTACTGAGGCGAGCAGGGATCCCAACTTTAGATGGAAACGTTGAACAACTGCGAGGCAGAGGTGTCCGGGTGCGTAATAAATGAATGAAGAAGAGCCCAGTTGTACGTGTCTAGGTAGAGGTTGTTCGGTGACCCCGTTAGTGACGTCATCTTTATAAGAAACAACAGGATCGATAGTTTCCCAGTTAGCAGACGTCCACTCGACCAAACATTATTTCCCTTCTGTCCTAATTGTTGTGGTCCAAACATTTGTTGAGCTAAAAATGCCAGTCGCTTCGAGATTCGAAGGTCCAAAGGAATTTCCAATTTTTCGACTACCGTCAAAAGCTATTCAACTTGTTTTGAGTACGTCCAGCTTAGGCTTAGGCTTAGGCGCATGCTTAGGCTTAGGTTTAGGCTTATGCTTAGGCCTAGGGTTACGATCAGGTTTAGGCTTAGGCTTAGGCTTAGGATTAGGCTTAGGCTTGGGTTAAGGCTTAGGCTTAGGCATAGACTTAGGTTCCAGCTTAGGCTCAGGCCTTGGCTTACTATTGGTTAAGGCTTACATCAAGGCATAGGCGGGGGGGGGGCAATCCCAACTTCCAGACGGGTTCCAGAAAAAAAAAAGAAAAACACCTTTTTTTGTTGATATCTCAGCAATTTTCTCTCACCCACAACCATTACATTAATAATAACAGGACAGTATTGCAACAGGCTTGACTACCAATTTTAAATACTAGCATACGCGCTTTAATAAATATATAATCATATTTTCAGAATAAATATATCAAAGTCAAGCAGGAAAGGACTTAACTTAGTCAAGGATTTCACAAGTAACAAAAACAGTTACAAAGTTCGAATAGTTATGGGGCACGGACCACGTGTCAGCATAATAAATTCAAATGAAAGAAAATGGGATTACGTGTTCCAATCCGATAGAACAAGCCCTCCGAAATTCACATCCTATAATTTTTCTAAAGAACAAGTTTGGACTACCTATGCAGAAGATCCAGTGGAGAGAATGAAGGAAACGGCTGACTACGTATTAGATGTTTTTAACTGTCAAATTGATGACCTCTACTTTTCCCTAAACAAATTTGAGGACAAACGTATATCAACAATTAATTGGTTGGCATCCAAACAGGAAGCTATACCCCAAGGTGATGTAGAAGGAAGGGATCAGGGGTGTGCGGATAATAGCCGATTTAGCCGAATTAGCCGTTCAGCTAACTCGGCTAACTCGGCTAATATTAGCCGAATTATCCGTTAGCCGACCTTTTTACCGATTAGTCGAATTACCCGTTAGCCGACTTTTTGGCAGTTCGGCTATAACGTAGTTATCCGTTAGCCGATTTTGGCCGATGTTAGCCGAATTCGCCGATCGGCTATTTCGGCTAATTCAACTAACATATTTTTTGGAAAACAAAATGTGGTGAATTTGTATGATTTTTTCCTATTTGAACAGTCGTTCATCCCTGAATTTGCTCAATAACAGTGAAAAAATTAACCCAAAACCTGAATTAACAGAATGGACAAAAAAAGCTTAACCAAATGAATATTTTCCGAATTAGCCGAATTAGCCGAAAATTAGCCGATTTGAATGACTGAGATTAGCCGAATTAGCCGTTAGCCGAAAATTTTGAAATTAGCCGTTTGCCGAATTAGCCGTTAGCCGGTTCTCAAAAAAACGGCATTAGCCGATTTATCCGTTAGCCGAAAAAATCGGTTATCCGCACACCCCTGGAAGGGATGTTCCAAAAGAAGTTTATCAACGGTTTCTGAACAAAGTGACCGTCAAATATGCACTATTATTTAATGTGAGCCTTCAAGAAAATTGCGGAAATAATATTATCTTGAACTTGGAAAGTTTCCATGCTTCAGCTCCCTGGCTCACTTTAAATCACTTGTTCAACTTTGACTGTTCCTCATTAGTAATAGATAAATCAAATCTAACTGCTAGAGAATGGAATATATTCCTTCGTCATTGGATGTCAACTTGTTCCAACCAGAGACTCAAACATTTATCATTCACTATTCAAAACTTCGATTGGGTCACCACAATTCTTGATCTACCACATCGTGAAACCGAACCAAGGAAGTACGAAATTACTAGAGACGATGGAGTGAAATCAGTGTGTGGTCTTAATAGAGGAGTTCAATTTTAAAAAAATTGAATAAGTATAAGGTTCTTTTATTAATATTGAAATGTTTTGTGACGTCAATAAAGTTTAACTGTATAATTTTGTAAAAATTCCCAAAAAAAGTTGATATCCCTAGGGAAGATTGGCCCTAATTCCCTGACTGGTTTCAAGTTTTCGAGATGAGAAATATGTTTGTGTGACTAAAAAGAGGCGCTATTATGAGTGCACAAATTATGGTGCATCAATGGTCACTTGCTGGGAAAAAACTCGGAACACTTTACTGGAATGTCTTGAATGTCCTGCTTATAATTTTTGGACTCCGAATTTTTGGACTAAGTTTCAGAATGTTGCAGCGTATCTAGTAATAATTGATCTGTGTGGCATGTGGGGCGTCGTAGCAAGTATCTCAAGAGAAGTGGCCAAAAATGGACTCGCGAAGTGTCGGCCGCTGTATCTATTGACCTCAATTTTTTGATATGCTGAATCATGTGAAATGTGGACAAAATTCTAGACAACAGTTGATTTAGGGCTCCCAGCTGAGCGAGACGCGAAATATGTGTCTTCCGGCCTTACGCCGCGCGCCGACGCCGCTGTGTGTGTGCAACGTAATGCGAAGAGGTGGATGTTTAGAAGCGGCCGACACGTTCGGGGTTCCGCTGAGGCCGTGATCCCGGCGCGGCGACCTCATTGGAGCCCTAAGTCGATTAGTTGATCTTTTTTTCTTAAGTCCCTTGTTGTGGAGTTATGAATACTCACTTGAAAACTATAAAAAATCAGCAAAAAACCAATAACTTTTTTTTACTTTTGGCTACTTCTTCTGTTTAGAGATTTTGTTCATCTTAGGTTAATTTTTTTCAGAAAAATTGGAAACACATTTTATCAACAAAAACTTAAAGGATTAAAGGATTAAAGGACGATCCGTTCTTCAAGTGCTATGCACTGCGGATCTGGGATTCAGGTACACTGCCTGGTGGTGATCCCTCTGGGCTGTAATTTAAGCCACGTCCTAGCCGGGGACTGTGGCCGATAATCCAGTCGTGGATTGCTCCACTTCCCAATAGAGGCTGGGTGAACCTAGGGGGTGAGACCGGACTTGAACTCGTGACCTCCAGACTGCTAGCGGCCACCACTACCGACTGAGCTATCTGCCCCCTGTTATGAATACTCACTTGAAAACTATAAAAAATCAGCAAAAAACCAATAACTTTTTTAAAACTTTTGGCTACTTCTTCTGTTTAGAGATTTTGTTCATCTTGGGTTAATTTTTTTCAGGAAAATTGGAAACACATTTTATCAACAAAAACTTAACTTGAAAATATATAAAACTTGCCAAGGCAATACAAAAAGCGAAAAAGAAAGTTGTTAATTATTCATCACACTGATCTCGACGTTCCTGGACGAGTTGATGGAAATAATTGCGATCGTTCCATCGTTTCTCCGAACATCTATTCCTGAGCGACTTGTTCGTTTTGGTTTTAGTTCATTTGATATTTGAAACTTGATTCCCTGCAAGACATCACCTTCTTCACTGGAAAGCGTGAAGCTCAGATGGTCCAGCTCATCGTTCGATCCAGCTATCCAGTGCTTCAGGAACAAGTTGATATCTCTAGAACCGACTTCAGCAGTCAAACCGACACGCTTCACATTGATCAGCAACAAGTCATCAAGGTTCAGACGGAAGCTGACAGGCAGCAATAAACGTTGAAAGTTCTGAACCAACAAGCCTCTCTGGAATCTTCTATTGAACAGAACCGTGTGGGTTAACATTGCATCCTTCAGATTCATACATTCCACCTTAGGAGCATACTCCCGAGCTGTCTTCAGGGAAGCAGAGGATCGCGAGAAATATCCGCTTTGAAGTATTAGATCTTGAAATCTATCGAAATCTCCAATAACTACTTGCAATGCAATTCCAACATCGGTGAAAGTCAAGCATTTCAGTTTTTTCTGACAAAATATTTCCATAAGATGTTCCAAGTAGAATTTCGTTTGATCCAGCGACGGACCAGGAAGAAATTTCTCAACTCTTCCAATCTTCAGACGGATTCGAGAATCTCTTTCTATGAAACAGCTGATCGAAACTTTTAGTTTTGCGGAGATCACCACGTTCTTCGCATTTTGAGTGATTAGGGAGAAGTTGACTCTGAAATTTTGAAAATGCGGCTGTTGCCGTTCGGCAAATTGATTTGTCGACAAATTCGGCAAGTCGGCAAATTGCCGGTTTGCCGATTTGCCGGAATTTTCATTTTCGGAAAATTGCCGATTTGCCGTTTTCCTGAAATTTTCAATTAGGTAAATTTGTCGATCTGCGGAAATTTTTCAATTCCGGCGATCTGCCGATTTGCCGGAAACTTTCAATCCCGGCAATTTGCAGATTTGCCGGAAATTCTTATTTTCGGCAATTTGCCGATTTTCCGGAAATTTTTCATTTGAATTTTTTCCCTTTTTTTCTAGATATTTTCATAGAATTTGGAACATTCATAGGATGCTTAACATTTTGCCATTTGAAATTGAAATGCTGAAATTTCCAACAAATAAGTGCAAAACCACAATTAGCCGAAAAATTTCGGCACATTGCCGTTTTTCCGACAAATTCGGCAAATTAACAATTTGCCGGAAATTTTCAATTCAAAAAATCGTTTGCCGCCCACCCCAGGGTCCTACAGTTGTTTGCAATAGGGCGCGCTTGCATTTTTGTAGGCCTTTTTTGAGCGACAAACATAATTTTGAATTTTTGAAATAAAATGCAATCGCGCCCCACCTTTAAGTTCCATTGGCCAAAAATGTTTGCTCTTGGTCGCTGCTCAAAAATTTGAGTTTTATAGCAAGCGTGTGCACTGCAGGAAAACTACATTTTCTTTTTTTCAATTTCCTACACGTGGTATCAGGTTGTCCCATCGCTCCACAGAGCGGATTTTACTACGTGGCCTAGAAAAATCAAAAATTCGGCCAATGATTTATCTGGGGTTTTTGACATGGGGCGCTTTCTGAAACTTGACGAGATTGTTCTCGAAAGGGGGTTCTATAGTTCCACCGTGGCGATTTTTGAGGAAATGTTCCGTATCCATGTTATGAAGGTGGCCGAGTTTTCTTTTTTTACGGCCACGTAGTAAAAACCGCTCTGTTGCTCCACTGCACACAAAAATAGCCGGAAAACATGTTAGAAATTTTGTGACGTCACAGCGGTCGACTGTTGTGTTAATTTATAAAATCGATGTTTCAACGAAGTTACACCAAAACTGTGACGTCAAAAAAATTCAAACATATTTTTTACCCGCCAATTTTGTGTGCAGTAGAGCAATGGGACAACCTGACACCACGTGTTTCCAAGTTAGCTGAAATTCACTTACATATCAAGAATCTCCATAAATTTTATAGCAATTTGCCGGGGTTTTGCAGGAAGCAACAGTATTGGGAAGGGAGGCATTGGGTGACAATAGGCAACTGAAGGGGGTTAGGTCGCCACGTCTTATAGCCCTGATCGATATTTGGTTTGAGTAACCGCTAAAAATGTGTGTGTGTGTGTTTGTGTGGCCCGTTCTCTCTGTATACAATAGAAAAACATATGACGTCATATGTGGCGCATTAACACGAGGGGCCCTCTTCGTTGCTTCCACGTGGTGTCAGAGTGTCCTATTTTGGTTTGATCTACGTAAATCTACAAGAAATGCGGGAGAGTTCTCAACTGATTTTGTACTATTGAGAACGTGCTGACGTCATAGGTTTTTGGGCGAAAAATTCCCGCATTTTTGTAGATCGTTTTATGATGATGTCAAGGGAATAATTCGTCTTTGGATTTACTGGGGAAGTTTATAGGAAACTCGAGACACTTGAAAAATTTCAAAAAAAAAATCAGTAATATTTCGTACATATATTTCAGTATCAATATCAGGGGTGGGCTGCAAACGATTTTTTCCGGCAACCGGCAAATTGCCGTTATTGAAAATTTCCGGCAAATCTGCAATTTGCTGGGATTAAAAATTTTCAGTAAATCGGCAAATTGCCGGGATTGAAAATTTCCGGCAACTCGGAAGATAGTCGAAATTGAAAACTCCCGGCAAATTGGCAAGTTGCCGGAGTTGAAAATTTCCGGCAAACCAGCAAATTGCCGGGAATGAAAATTTCCGGCAAATCGGCAAATTGCCGAAACTGAAAAATTTCGGCAAATCGACAAATTCCCGGAATTGAAAACTTCCGGCAACTCGGCAAATCGGCAAATTACCGGAATTGAAAATTTCCGGCAAATCGGCAAACCAGCTAATTGCCGGGATAGAAAATTTCCGACAAATCTGCAAATTGCCGAAAATAAAAATTTCCGGCAAACCAGCAAATTGGCAGGATTGAAAATTTTCGGCGAATCGACAACTTGCCGGAATTGAAGTTTCCGGCAAATCGGCAAACTGCCGGAATTGTAAATTTCCGGGAAATTGGCAAATTGCCGGAATTGAAAATTTCTGGGAAACCGGCAAATTCTCGGAATTGAAAACTTCCGGCAACTCGGCAAATCGGCAAATTACCGGAATTGAAAATTTCCGGCAAATCGGCAAACCAGCTAATTGCCGGAATCGAAAGCTTCTGGCAAATTGGCAAGTTGCCGGAGTTGAAAATTTCCGGCAAACCAGCAAATTGCCGAAACTGAAAAATTTCGGCAAATCGACAAATTCCCGGAATTGAAAACTTCCGGCAACTCGACAAATCGGCAATTTACCGGAATTGAAAATTTCCGGCAAATCGGCAAACCAGCTAATTGCCGGAATCGAAATTTTCCGACAAATATACAAGTGCCCGGAATTGAAAAATTCCGGCAAAATCGGCAAATTGGTGGAATTGAAAATTTCCGGTAAACCGGCAAATCGACAAATTGCCGGAATTGAAAATTTCCGGCAAATCGGCAAACTGCCGGAATTGTAAATTTCCGGCAAACCAGCAAATTGCCGTATTTGAAAATTTCCGGCAAATCGGCGAATTGCCGGATTTGAAAATTGCCGATTTGCCGAATTTGTCGACAAAAAAATTTGCCAAGCGGCTATTTTCGCCTCAGAGAGGAAATCCTTTATCAAATAAAGCAGTATCGGAAGAGCTAAGTCAAATCAACACATGTAAAGCAGGACCGGCCCGGGCTGTCGGCCTATTGAGGTCTGGCTGGCGGACCAACAAAATGGCAAAAGCCAGGCTGCCGGGCCGAATATCAACCTGAAAATCTGAAAGGCCTGTTTAGGAACCTTTTTTTCTGTTTCCAGCTTTCAAACAAATCCAAATTAAAATTTATTCATAAATCATTAAGCACAAACATTTGAAAGGTAAAACTAAAAATAACAATTGCCTCAATTCCATCGTTTCTCCTAATAATCGTTCCTCCCTTGAACATCACTTCCTCTCCACCATCCAAATGCCTTGTCACACGATCCTTCGGCAAAACCTCATGACTGATCCCTTGGAACAAGCTAGCCATCCGCTGATTCAAAGTTCTCGGTAGATTCTGATGCCCAACAACTAGCTTTTCCAATCTCCTTACCCCTGCTGCCCAGTGCTTCAGGAACGTGTTCAGGTCCTTCAGGTCCCATCTCGCGCGCACAACCACTCTCCGGCTATTGCAAAGTAGTAGGTCATTGAGGGTAAAGGTGAATGGTGAGGATGTTATGTAGACTTCATCGGTGTTCTGTAGAAGAAGAGGCAAATTGCCGGTTTGCCGATTTGCCGGAATTTTCATTTTCGGAAAATTGCCGATTTGCCGTTTTCCTGAAATTTTCAATTAGGTAAATTTGTCGATCTGCGGAAATTTTTCAATTCCGGCGATCTGCCGATTTGCCGGAAACTTTCAATCCCGGCAATTTGCAGATTTGCCGGAAATTCTTATTTTCGGCAATTTGCCGATTTTCCGGAAATTTTTCATTTGAATTTTTTCCCTTTTTTTCTAGATATTTTCATAGAATTTGGAACATTCATAGGATGCTTAACATTTTGCCATTTGAAATTGAAATGCTGAAATTTCCAACAAATAAGTGCAAAACCACAATTAGCCGAAAAATTTCGGCACATTGCCGTTTTTCCGACAAATTCGGCAAATTAACAATTTGCCGGAAATTTTCAATTCAAAAAATCGTTTGCCGCCCACCCCAGGGTCCTACAGTTGTTTGCAATAGGGCGCGCTTGCATTTTTGTAGGCCTTTTTTGAGCGACAAACATAATTTTGAATTTTTGAAATAAAATGCAATCGCGCCCCACCTTTAAGTTCCATTGGCCAAAAATGTTTGCTCTTGGTCGCTGCTCAAAAATTTGAGTTTTATAGCAAGCGTGTGCACTGCAGGAAAACTACATTTTCTTTTTTTCAATTTCCTACACGTGGTATCAGGTTGTCCCATCGCTCCACAGAGCGGATTTTACTACGTGGCCTAGAAAAATCAAAAATTCGGCCAATGATTTATCTGGGGTTTTTGACATGGGGCGCTTTCTGAAACTTGACGAGATTGTTCTCGAAAGGGGGTTCTATAGTTCCACCGTGGCGATTTTTGAGGAAATGTTCCGTATCCATGTTATGAAGGTGGCCGAGTTTTCTTTTTTTACGGCCACGTAGTAAAAACCGCTCTGTTGCTCCACTGCACACAAAAATAGCCGGAAAACATGTTAGAAATTTTGTGACGTCACAGCGGTCGACTGTTGTGTTAATTTATAAAATCGATGTTTCAACGAAGTTACACCAAAACTGTGACGTCAAAAAAATTCAAACATATTTTTTACCCGCCAATTTTGTGTGCAGTAGAGCAATGGGACAACCTGACACCACGTGTTTCCAAGTTAGCTGAAATTCACTTACATATCAAGAATCTCCATAAATTTTATAGCAATTTGCCGGGGTTTTGCAGGAAGCAACAGTATTGGGAAGGGAGGCATTGGGTGACAATAGGCAACTGAAGGGGGTTAGGTCGCCACGTCTTATAGCCCTGATCGATATTTGGTTTGAGTAACCGCTAAAAATGTGTGTGTGTGTGTTTGTGTGGCCCGTTCTCTCTGTATACAATAGAAAAACATATGACGTCATATGTGGCGCATTAACACGAGGGGCCCTCTTCGTTGCTTCCACGTGGTGTCAGAGTGTCCTATTTTGGTTTGATCTACGTAAATCTACAAGAAATGCGGGAGAGTTCTCAACTGATTTTGTACTATTGAGAACGTGCTGACGTCATAGGTTTTTGGGCGAAAAATTCCCGCATTTTTGTAGATCGTTTTATGATGATGTCAAGGGAATAATTCGTCTTTGGATTTACTGGGGAAGTTTATAGGAAACTCGAGACACTTGAAAAATTTCAAAAAAAAAATCAGTAATATTTCGTACATATATTTCAGTATCAATATCAGGGGTGGGCTGCAAACGATTTTTTCCGGCAACCGGCAAATTGCCGTTATTGAAAATTTCCGGCAAATCTGCAATTTGCTGGGATTAAAAATTTTCAGTAAATCGGCAAATTGCCGGGATTGAAAATTTCCGGCAACTCGGAAGATAGTCGAAATTGAAAACTCCCGGCAAATTGGCAAGTTGCCGGAGTTGAAAATTTCCGGCAAACCAGCAAATTGCCGGGAATGAAAATTTCCGGCAAATCGGCAAATTGCCGAAACTGAAAAATTTCGGCAAATCGACAAATTCCCGGAATTGAAAACTTCCGGCAACTCGGCAAATCGGCAAATTACCGGAATTGAAAATTTCCGGCAAATCGGCAAACCAGCTAATTGCCGGGATAGAAAATTTCCGACAAATCTGCAAATTGCCGAAAATAAAAATTTCCGGCAAACCAGCAAATTGGCAGGATTGAAAATTTTCGGCGAATCGACAACTTGCCGGAATTGAAGTTTCCGGCAAATCGGCAAACTGCCGGAATTGTAAATTTCCGGGAAATTGGCAAATTGCCGGAATTGAAAATTTCTGGGAAACCGGCAAATTCTCGGAATTGAAAACTTCCGGCAACTCGGCAAATCGGCAAATTACCGGAATTGAAAATTTCCGGCAAATCGGCAAACCAGCTAATTGCCGGAATCGAAAGCTTCTGGCAAATTGGCAAGTTGCCGGAGTTGAAAATTTCCGGCAAACCAGCAAATTGCCGAAACTGAAAAATTTCGGCAAATCGACAAATTCCCGGAATTGAAAACTTCCGGCAACTCGACAAATCGGCAATTTACCGGAATTGAAAATTTCCGGCAAATCGGCAAACCAGCTAATTGCCGGAATCGAAATTTTCCGACAAATATACAAGTGCCCGGAATTGAAAAATTCCGGCAAAATCGGCAAATTGGTGGAATTGAAAATTTCCGGTAAACCGGCAAATCGACAAATTGCCGGAATTGAAAATTTCCGGCAAATCGGCAAACTGCCGGAATTGTAAATTTCCGGCAAACCAGCAAATTGCCGTATTTGAAAATTTCCGGCAAATCGGCGAATTGCCGGATTTGAAAATTGCCGATTTGCCGAATTTGTCGACAAAAAAATTTGCCAAGCGGCTATTTTCGCCTCAGAGAGGAAATCCTTTATCAAATAAAGCAGTATCGGAAGAGCTAAGTCAAATCAACACATGTAAAGCAGGACCGGCCCGGGCTGTCGGCCTATTGAGGTCTGGCTGGCGGACCAACAAAATGGCAAAAGCCAGGCTGCCGGGCCGAATATCAACCTGAAAATCTGAAAGGCCTGTTTAGGAACCTTTTTTTCTGTTTCCAGCTTTCAAACAAATCCAAATTAAAATTTATTCATAAATCATTAAGCACAAACATTTGAAAGGTAAAACTAAAAATAACAATTGCCTCAATTCCATCGTTTCTCCTAATAATCGTTCCTCCCTTGAACATCACTTCCTCTCCACCATCCAAATGCCTTGTCACACGATCCTTCGGCAAAACCTCATGACTGATCCCTTGGAACAAGCTAGCCATCCGCTGATTCAAAGTTCTCGGTAGATTCTGATGCCCAACAACTAGCTTTTCCAATCTCCTTACCCCTGCTGCCCAGTGCTTCAGGAACGTGTTCAGGTCCTTCAGGTCCCATCTCGCGCGCACAACCACTCTCCGGCTATTGCAAAGTAGTAGGTCATTGAGGGTAAAGGTGAATGGTGAGGATGTTATGTAGACTTCATCGGTGTTCTGTAGAAGAAGAGACTTCGCAGATGACATATCTTCACCTTCGAGCTGGATAATATCACTTTGAGGGGATAGACTGATTGCGGTGCGCATTGAGGACAGTGGATCGTTGGATCCAAAACTTAAGGTTCTGAACTTCAAGCCTTCAAACTCCTTACAAAACTGCTCTGAATCGTGATCGAAGCTTGCAATGAACAGCTCAGTAATCTTAGGATATTTCAGCACAATTTGCAGGTGATCAATGTAATTTCTGATGCCAAATTCTTCCGGGAAAATCACGATTTGCCGTCGAGAAATGTAAACTTGTTCCAGATCCTGTTCTTCCAGCCACTTCTCAGTTGCAAATGTATACATTTCCCCTTCATAGATAACATCAAGACGGAAATTTGCTCTGATAGCCATTCGAATTCCGGTCACCGGAAAGTTGAAAGTTTCCGCGAGATTTTTTGCAGTCTCACAGGTGAATGAGAAGCGTATTCTACAAAAAATACGGTTTTTAAGTTTTTAAAACTCAACAAAAAAGAAAATCCAAGAAAAATGCAACTTACAAATCGATAAATTTCATGTGCAGAGCTGCGAGACGTAGGCATTTTCGGGGAAGACGAAGAATTGGGAGAGCCATGAGAGGGGAAATGAGCTAGAAGGGGTCTTTTCCTAGCGATAAGATGACAGGTGCACACATGGTCCAGGTCACGGGGAAGGAAGGGAATAAAAAAATTTACTTACCAAGCATTTTTTGTGATTTGAAAAAGAACCTATATCACAAAAAACTAGCTAAGTACAAGCCCTTTAAGCTAGAAAAAAACAATATGCCAACTTAGAATAGGCTACCTGGAAATTTATTCGAATTATGAGCTAACCCTATCAAAAGCTTGAACCCCGGAGCAGGCAAACGAAACATTGGGGGTGACCTATAGAAGTTGGGCGATTATTAATGGAAGATTCGACAAGGGGTGTCCTATGTAAACTTTCACCTTACATTTTCAAATCAGATGTTTTTCTGTAGAAGATGTCTTGAACACGGTAATAACTAAGCTTATGGAAATTTAAAAAAAAAACATTCATTTAACAAAGAACATCATAGAAGAATCACAGAAACGAGTAAATAAAATTAAAATGGAGTAGTTTGAACAACCATTCGAATCGAAACTTCCTGCCTGACCACCTTCAAAGTGATCCTCGCAAGTGTTCCTCGAAGACTTTTAATCATTATCGCATCCTCCTCAATAGACACATTTATCCCTTGAAATATCTTTGACTTGCACTCTTCCATCTCCAGTTGAACGGAAGTCTGTAGATATTTCATTCTGGGATTTGATCCTTGGATCCAGTGCTTCAGGAATTCATTCAACAAATGTGATTTGATACATACCAGTGTTCTGATATGTGTTGCATTAGTCATCCATAACGAAGATTTTTCCATTTTACTGAACTCCACACCAGTAAGATTTCTTCCAAGTAGCTCGTGCATCTGGCGGTCTTCGAAACTGTTATGGTTGCATGTGATGTGTAGCTTTTCAGATTTGAGAATTGAAATACTCCGAATAACCTCATCGTAAAGAAGACCATCAGTGCACAATCTGAACTCTCCAATCGGTATGTGCATATTGGCGAGCTGTTCGGAATCCAACACAGCTCTACGAAGACTAATCCTGTCGATTTTCGATCGATGGAATAACACGATGAAGTGCTCAATGAGCGCTTTATGTCCAACCCACCGAACAGTCCTCCTCATATCTAAGCTTTGCATATATTGTCCGTCTGGGTACCTAATTCCCAATATTGGTAGCAATACCGGCTGGTTTGCTTCACGCCAAGGAATTAATCCTGCACTTGTATTGTCTTCAAATACTGCCGCAATCTCGATGTGATCAATTCGTTCAGACGTCAAATGTAGATGCGATATTTTGATGTTCTGGGAAACTGCGAGATCCAAGCACTTTTTCGATGCAAATGAGAAGAAGACGCTGTAAATATTTAATTAATAAACAATTTTAAAAGGGGAAAAACTTACAAATCCATACTCTCCATGTTTCGCAGAACATTTTGCAGAGCTTTCGGGGGCAACAAGAGGATTGGAAACGACATAACTGTAAAGAGAATAATGAGTGAGTGTGAATATTAATTTGATACAGAAGAGCAATAAGGGGCAAAGAGTAGCAGAAGGTAAACGGCACACAATGCCCAAGACGTAAAAGTAAAAAATAAGAAGAGAAGATGAACGAATCATCTCCTTTTATAGGGCTAAACTGGAAAGGGGGAAAGACGCGGGAAAGAGAGGGAGTGCAAACTACGAACAAACAAGAAAGGGCAGATCAATATTTACAGGTAGATCAAAATTATATTAATACGACTGTCTTCGTGAAACGTCAGATTATCGATCGGGAGAGCACACTGAGTGAGCGTTGGACCGATTACGGACTATAAAAGCGCGTCCGAATTTCCGGGTCTTAGGTGTTTCACCTCAGTCTATACTGCAATATTTAATAATCAATTAATTTCCAGCACGGTGTCAAGTGAGGACACCTGCAAGAACACCTGGAGCATTCTCATCGGCTACTACCACGTCCTGCGTGATAAGAATTGGCATGTCACCTCTACCATCCAGAAGGTGAAGAATTCTACTAGGTCTTGGTATGAAAGTCTTCGCACAGGAACCAAAATCGCAAGGGCTCAAGATCAAAAAATCTCCTTTTGGAGTTCAGTGAAGACCAAGTGCAAGAGAAAGCTTGTTGCTACTGTGCAACCTGTTTGGGATAATGTTTCAAAGCGTCTTCTGATGAAAGAATGAGAATTTAAATTGATTTTACTGGTTTTTGTGTTAGTTTTGAATGAAGTGTTTCCTCTGGAAATTGGAGTTACTGTGAATTGGGTCGTGGGGAGTTTTGAGTAAGTTCGTGCAAAAAGACTGGTCTGGGCCTGCGGTCTACATAACCTAATTCAATGAGTTTCCTGCACAAGGTCGCCAAGTTTTATATGGGCCTTACGATACCCAATTACTCAAATTATCCACACAAAAACTTGATTTTCCACGTTTTCCGATATTTCAAAAAAAAACCCGTCATTCTACCAATATTTTACATATTTTCAGTCTATGTTCATTTCCCAAATTTCTTGCTTACACGGATACTGAAATTTTATGTTGTAACCCATAATTATGGCTTTCCATATTAACACCTCCGATCTAGCCACCTGCCTTAAGGCCGGCCTACAGAAACTCAATGTGCTCTCTCATTGAAGACATATAAAATGATCGCGTAAAGTTGTAGATAACAAAACGAACTTTGCACTTTCAACACCTCTACCGCAAACCAGAATTTGGTCACGGCTATGATTTTTTCCTAGCCTGCACCTATGCATTACAAATGTAATCCCTGTTATAGAAGAACAGCTGGCCCCGTGGTACAGTCTATAATTACAATATTGAGCATAATCTTATTGATCCATCTTTGCCTTGACAGGGTGTTGCATTGTGTTATTCACCCTTTTTTCATCTTATTTGCTTAATAGATGTCTGAATATATATCAATTATTGACATCACTTTTGTTGGACCAAACGTTATCACTACTGCCAAATACGAGGACTCTAATATTCGATTCGAAAAATCATCTGTTAATATTGTTAAGGAAGTGGATGAAAAGCTTATAGCGGTGAATCTAATTCCATTTCGAAAAATCAAATGCAAAACGTTGAGTCGTAGATTTTGTTCTCGCATAGTGGAGGTCCCGCTTATCATAGAAGAACCGGGAGATGATGTGTATGTTCTACAAAAGTACTAAAATTCAGAATTTTGTTTCAGAACAGTTTGGATGAAGTTTTACGCAAAGCGGAAATATATTGATCGGATGCTGAAGGATTTTAATGAGAAGCTTCGAGAATATAGGAAAAGTGAGTTTTTTGGTTATGATACTTAGGATACTTAGTCGATCCGTTCTTCGCCTGCGGCGCGGATCACAGCTTTCCAAGCTTTTCGGTCCTTTGCTTGGGTGGACCATAGTTGTTTGACTTGCCCGAAGGCGTCTCGCGTAGTGACTTCTTTTCTTAAAGAGTCATTCCATCTCATCGGTGGGCGTCCAACGGGTCGTTTCTCGTCTCGGGGCACCAATCGTTCATCAAAGTTATCCATCGGCCATCCGTTCGTCTCGCCACGTGTCCAGCCCATCCAAGTTTCCTCTTTTTTATGTGTATTAGTGGATCTCTGAGTTTTGACTTTTTTCGAACTTTTACTCTGACTCTTTCCGCTAGCTCTTTTGTGAAAGTCCAAGCTTCAGAGCCGTAGGTCAGGGCTGGGAGAACCGTAGAGTCGAAGAGATTTGCACGGAGGCGTGGGCAGGTGATCTGGTCCATGGTGCTTTTGATGTTGGTAAAAGCTGCCCACGCAGCTCTTCGTCTTCTATGAAGCTCAGCTAACAAATTGTTACTGTCGTTTATTTGGCGCCCGAGGTAGATGTATTCGTTGACATCATCAATGATGATGTTGGTGGTGTTTGGGCATCGGATCTCAACTTTCCTCTTATAGGAAAACCTGTTCCGAAGGACTTTGGTTTTCCCTGTGTTGATTTTTAGACCAACACTACTACACTTTTCCACCAGTTCCGTAAGCATTTGACTTACCGTTCGCGGATTATGAGCCACGAGGACAATGTCGTCTGCAAAACGGAGGTTGGTGAGATTCTGACCGTTCACACGTATTCCTTCAGTTTCGTATCGTTCATCTCCTTTGAAGTGTTTCCAGTTGAGTTGTCTGAAAACATGTTCAAGACACGCAGAGAAGAGGTTTGGCGATATTGGGTCACCTTGTCTGACTCCTCGTGTGACCGGGACAGTTACGTTTTTATGGAACGGCGTGAAGGTGGTCGAGCAATCGGTGTAGCATTCTTGGAGGAGGTTGATATATCCCCTTTGCACTCCTTGCTGCTGAAGACTATCCCAGACATCTTGTGGTTCGACACTGTCGAAGTCTTTTTGAAAGTCTATAAAAACAAGTGTCAGTGGGATCTGGTACTCTCTTCCCACTTCGAGCAAGCGTTGGACTGAGTGGATGTGATCAATTGTTGAGAAAGATCTCCTGAATCCGGCTTGTTCAACGGGTTGAGCTTCTTCGAGTGTTTTTCGTATTCTATTCAACACACATTTAGTGAATGTTTTATATAATACGGGCAGCAAGCATATCGGACGGTAATTCTCCAGACTTTCACGATCCCCTTTCTTAAAGATCAGGGTGGTTTTTGAAGTTTTCCAGTCCTTGGGGATATTCCCGCTTTCTAGATACCGATTGAATCTTCCGGTGATCAGACGGATGACGTTGTCGCCACAAGATTTCAAGAAATCTGCGGTGATTTTGTCACTTCCAGCTGCTTTTCCATTTGGAAATGAGTTGATCGCAGCGCGTATTTCTTCAAAAAGAAATGGTGGAAGTGGTTCCGCCATGATGGGAGGTGGAGTTGGTAGTTGAGGTGGAGGAGGTGTTTTTCTACTTCTGAAAAGTGAAGTATAGAACATCTCGATCTCCCGTTCCATTTTCTCCCGGGAAGTGATTCGTTCTCCAGTCGAAGAGCATTTGAGGCTAGGGATGAAAGACTTGTATTCGTTTAAATCCCTGGCTACTCGCTTCATGCTTTTTCTAGACTGGGCGGCATTTAGCAGGCGGGCACTGGCAAAGTTCTCATGGTCTCTCTCGACTGCTTCCCTACATTTTATAGACAGTGACTTAAAATTTGGGTCCGATCTGTCCATAAGACGTCTTTTGAAGAGCATTAGTCGAGTTTCCTCCGAGAGTCGGTTGGCGGAGTGGTTGGATGGTTGAATTACTGATTGATCCTGGGCTGTTTTGAGAGAGTCGACAAGGATCTTGTAGTCCTCGTCAATATCTCCATGAGTAGGGGCAGTAATTGTTGCGCTGACAGCCAGAGCTGTAGCTTTATCCAAGACTCTTTTCGGGGGTTTTCTCCTTTTCATTTGATCTAATTTCGCCAAATTAATGTTGAAATGGATGTTACTTCGGAGGAGACGGTGGTCGCTTCCGTTCGTGAACGACGGGAGCACAGATGTATCTGTTACAAACTTTCCATTGGCCAAGATGTGGTCGATTTCATGTTTGAACATTCCATCAGGACTTACATGTGTCCAACGTCTATTTATGGGTTTATAGAATTGGGAATTCATGTGCCATAGACGATTGGATTCACAAAAGGTTGCGAGAATTTCACCAGTATCGTTACGAGGCTCCATGGCATGAGTGCCGATGTAGCGCTTGGTTTCGCCTTTTCTGTTTCCGACTCTAGCATTAAAGTCACCTATTATAAGCTTATACTTGCTTCTGCAAGCGTGATAGGTAGGCCAACTCTCCCTGGGGGCAACAAAAAAGGGGGCAACATTTGAACTCTCCCTGGGGGCAACAAATTAGGGGGCAACATTTTCATAAATGTAGGGGGCAGCAAAAAAGGGGGCAACATAATAGGGGTCAACATTTGAACTCTCCCCGGGGGCAACAAATTAGGGGGCAACATTTTTAATAAGTATATTCAACGGCGAACAAGTTTTTATTTTCCAACCTTTTGATAATTTAATTAAAAATTCGTCCAAATTTCGACAATTAAAACAAATTTTGCAAAGACTTTTTGACCAACCTAATATAATGTGAACTGAAAAATCTTATCACATCGTGGGAAATTTCTTATTTAGTCATATGCTCAAATGGTAAATCAATTCAAAGGGTACAACTATTCTTAGAATTCTTCGAGCCTGTTACATTCCCAAATCTCTTATTATGGTGCATCTTACTATTATTTTTTCCAAATACGAATTTTGAATAATTTGCTCTTTAAGTTTACTTTTCACTGACTTAAATAGTCATTAAAGTCTCTTTAAAGGATGCTGATATCTCCGTGGAAAAAAAATTTATGGCAAAGTGATTAACTACAAAGTTGTACTTTAGATTAAGATATACAACTTTGTAGTTAATCACTTTGCCATAAATTTTTTTCCACGGAGATATCAGCATCCGAAGTGAGTGCGTTTTTTGAGCTTAGGGGTTCTACTATACCTCAGGTTTTCGTCTGCAATAGTGTGCAGAACATCCAAACTAGAAAAACGACAAAAATTGCATTATTCTATAATATCTGATTAAATTTTGAAAAGTTTTCAAAAAAATAAATTTTGGAAAATTTTATTAGATAGAGGTAGTCAAAGAGCATTTGAAGGTAGTCAATGAGCATTTATACATCAGATCTCATCTCCATTTTTTCCGGAATTTTAGGAAATGAGAAAGTGCACGACCTTCTTAGACATCAAAAAGTAACATGTTATTGAAAATTCTGATTTTTCAGCGAAAAAAGCTGAAAATTCTGAAAAATTAGATAAAGGTAGTCAATGAGCAACTGAAGGTAGTCAATGATCTAAAGTAGTCAAAGAGCAAAAGGTAGTCAAAGATCCGAAAGGTAGTCAAAGATCTAAGGTAGTCAATGAGCAAAAGGTAGTCAATGAGAAGGTAGTCAATGAGTGTTTGCCGGAGCATTGCCATCATAATAAGTTTGGGCGAATCTATCAAAAAGTTTATGGCTACAAAAATGATAACCAATTATTTCTACATTTTTTCGTAGTTGGTCATTTTATACTAGCTTCGATGACAACAGAGATATCGCTCCTACAAAAAAAAAACTACAACTTCGTCAAGCTCAAAACAATACACATTTTCATAGTTGAAGCATCTTTTCACTTTTATCAAGAGATATTGTTGAGCACAGATCTAGAATTTTAGATCATATTTGGCAGCTCACATCTCCGCAGTCACTAAAGATCACTAAAAGGTACCAACTAACAGCTATTGTCAACAACTTTTTAGTTGACAACAATTTGTTATTTCAAACGTCAACAAAGATATAATCTTTTGAAATAAGTCATCTACATGCACAATCAAACACATTGCTTATGATTGTTCGGCAGAAAATTAAACTTGAACGTCAAATCTTGTTGAACTTATCATAATGATCATTTTTCCCAAAACTAAACATCTTTTGAAAAAACTTAGGGAAAATTTATTAAGTGAAAAGTTTTTGTATATAATACTTTGAAGCTGAAGAATCAAATCGTAACGTGAAAGCCATATGAGATCCCAAATCAGTAGAGCAATATTTAAAGAGACTTTAATGACTATTTAAGTCAGTGAAAAGTAAACTTAAAGAGCAAATTATTCAAAATTCGTATTTGGAAAAAATAATAGTAAGTCGGTTAGATGCACCATAATAAGAGATTTGGGAATGTAACAGGCTCGAAGAATTCTAAGAATAGTTGTACCCTTTGAATTGATTTACCATTTGAGCATATGACTAAATAAGAAATTTCCCACGATGTGATAAGATTTTTCAGTTCACATTATATTAGGTTGGTCAAAAAGTCTTTGCAAAATTTGTTTTAATTGTCGAAATTTGGACGAATTTTTAATTAAATTATCAAAAGGTTGGAAAATAAAAACTTGTTCGCCGTTGAATATACTTATTAAAAATGTTGCCCCCTAATTTGTTGCCCCCGGGGAGAGTTCAAATGTTGACCCCTATTATGTTGCCCCCTTTTTTGCTGCCCCCTACATTTATGAAAATGTTGCCCCCTAATTTGTTGCCCCCAGGGAGAGTTCAAATGTTGCCCCCTTTTTTGTTGCCCCCAGGGAGAGTTGGCCTGATAGGTATCTTCAAGCTTTTCATAGAAGTCGCTGATCTCGTCGAGTGTGGATACGGCAGTGGGCGCATAGACTTGGATGACTGTGCATTTCCACTTTCTGTTCACTTTAAAAGTGATCAGGCCGATTCGATGATCGATAAACACTACTTCAGTGATTCGGGGGAGGAGGGTGCTTTTGACGATGAAGCCGACCCCTCCTGAAACAGAATTTGGGTTTCGAGATCCTAGAAAGATCCCGACCCCGTCGGAGCCAATTGAATGCATTTCCGTTGCTCTTTTTGTTTCAGAGAGTCCGATAATATCGAACTTGATTCTCTTCGTCTCTTCGAGCAGTTCTGCAAGCCTGTCGTTGGAGGAGACAGACCTGCAGTTGAAAGTCGCAATCCTGGCGTCGATTTGCCTTGTTTTGGGCCGGAGGCTATCTTTTAACAGTTCCGGGTGACAGGTGGTTGGTACTCCGAGATTGGATGGCCCCTCCCGATTTGCTTGTGGATCTGTCGTACCACTTGCAGAGGTCAGGTGCGGAGGACTGGGGCGCTTGGTATTGCTGTTTAGAGCAAGGTTTGTGTCTCTAGATACTCTATAATGACCTGCTAAGCCAATCTAGAGCCGCCCGGACAGAGAGTATTCGACACTACCTCTGGCCTGCGTGAGACGGTGTACTTCTTGGCCAGATAATTTGCACTTGGTTCCAAACCAAGCCACTCTCGGTGTGACGAAATCGCCGAGTTTGTTGAAATGGTTATCTGTTGATCCCTTTCGTCGCGAAGAGGCTCAGTACAGAAAGAGAATTGGAAAAAGAATTCATAATTTTTAGGAATGAAGCAAAAAAGGAGTTCGTCTGGTTTGAAAAAACGGATTTTCTCAACATTTGGTAAAGCATCTGAAGAACGGTATGTTAAATAATCAAGACTTAGACTAACTTAAACTTGGATAGTTAGACTTCGGTTTAGGCTTAGTAATAGGCTTAGGACTAGGCTGTTGCTTAGGCTTGGGCTTAGGCTTAGGACTAGGCTCTGGCTTCGGCTTAGGATTAGGACTAAGCTCTGGCTTCGGCTTAGGATTAGGCTTAAGCTTAGGATTACACATGGGTTTACGCTTAGGCGTAGGCCTAGGCTTAGGCTTAAGCCTATGCGTGGATCTGAAATTTTGGTCTTATCAATGTCGAATACATATACCACATGTCGAAGTCTCGACTTTCCCCGTGCAATTTTCTAAAAAAAGGGTTTTTATGTAGGTTTTCAGAAAATTTAAGTTAAAAATTCGAAATCAGCGCTATCGAAAACCTTAATACCCCTGCGGGGACTCGAACTTGAGACATTTTTCAAATTTTTGCTTCGAAGTCAAGCCTCTTACCGGCTGCGGCACCGGTGCCCACTACGCGCGACGATTCGTCTGGCTGCGGCGCGTCGCTGGTGGCGCAGTCGGTAAGAGGGTTGACTTCGGAGCAAAAATGCGAAAAATGTCGAAAGTTCGAGTCCCCGCAACGCTGATTTCGAATTTTTTACTTAAAATCTCAAAAAAAAAAGCATAATTTAGGACAAAAGACTTGGAGTGATTTCCGGGCTGAACTCAAAACAATGCTTTTGAAAAACGCTAAAACATGGAAAAATTAACAACGTTTCAAGTTTGAAACCTTTTCTTCATAAGTTCAGATTATGTCTGCACACGGCCTCTCTGAATGTCTGAAAAAAAAGTCGTGCAAAAATTGAAAGTTTTCAAAACCAAAATCCTACACCTAAATCTTAAACCGGTACCAAAGCTCAGTTCTCAAACTTAGCCTCCCCACGCTCTACATCTGTACTCTGTCTATGACGCTATTTTCAGCCCTTCACTACTGCTGTTAGACTTGCCAATCGACATTTTGCTAGCTATCACCAAACAACTTGACACCGAAACCAGGTAGGCAGTCACAAACCAATCTTTTCATCCATTCTGTTTAGAATGATCGTTCGTAAAGTGTCTCCAGCTTTTCGAGACATCATAGACTATCAGGGATCCGGCGTGAAGACTATGAAAATCGGAAAAGACTGTATCACAATCGACTGGAAACGGATTGAATACCGTGAAGGTGTGCACTGCTCCTGTCTTATTATATACCAGGGACATATTAAGACAAAAATCTATGAATCACCCCAGTCACTGATGTTCCAGGACCTTTCAATTTTGCTCAAGAGCCCGCGAATTCGGCTGTCCTGGTTAGACCTTGCTCCAATAAGTTGTACGTCTTATAATTGGACGGGGGTAGATGTGAACTCAATTGTCAAAATATTGGAGCCAATAAAGTCTCGGCACATTGAAAGAGTCTACTTTCAAGATATCAATTATGCGGAAGTGGTCCTAATTTTACAAAAATTCAAAGCAGGGTTTCTTAGAGAAATATCTTTGGATAGCGAACAAATCAATGGTTGGAGTATTCCACAAATTGGAGGTATGGTGCATTTGGAGCAGTGGAAAAGAGCACAGCATCTCAAGATTCACTCATTTGTAAATCTCGATCCGCTCATCAACCACATTTCTCATTTTCACACGATCCAACTTTTATGTCAGTCGATGAGCAAGCTTCAAATGTTGAAATGGAAAGAAGTAAGTTAGATATGAATATAATATTTTTAGTTTTCAAATAAAGCTTTTTTCAGATCATTAACACATCTAAAACTCTCGTGAAATGTGTACTTCGAGGAAATGCGAACTTTGCTGGTTTAGCAAGAGTTTTTGATCCCGCCTTTGAGCAAGCTTATGGTAACATTAGTTACGTCTCCGCTGATGAATTCAATTGCACAATTCGGTTTATGCCAGAGAACTTCTGCATAATGAAGCTTAAATAATTGTTTTTGATAATTGATAATTTTGAAATAAACGATTGAATTTATTGTTTTTGCATACCTCCCTAACAGAGGAATACGATACCTCTAATACAATTTTTATGTCTGCCTGAAAATATCAGTTGATCATCTGATTCAGCACGTGGTGTCAGAAAGTCTCATTGCGGTTTTTTGATATGTCTGCGTCTCTTCTCCCGCATTTTTTTTAGATCAAAGCGAAATGGGACTTTCTGACTGCGGAATGTTTTCGGCAAACGCACAAAACTGGGTTATTTCAACATGATAATCCAACTTTTTTTTATCTAAATTTTATATACATAAAAATGTAGAACACGGGTTGTTCTATCTGAAAATAACATTTATCTTTGTTGAAAAACTTGAAAAGGTCCTCAAATAGTGTGTGAAAGTTGCCGTTTGCCGGAAAATCTTTTAACGGCCATTTTTTGGCTAACGGCAACTTTCAGGCACTATTTAAGGACTTTTTAAAAATTTTCAAAAAAAAAAATGTTATTTTCAAATGGAACAACGTGTTTTCTACGTTTCTATATAAATTTTAGATCAAAAAAATCGGATTATTATGTTGAAATAATCCAGTTTTGTGCGTTTGCCGAAAAAATGCCCCACAGCCCTGACCTATTAGAAAAACTACAAACGCCACCAGTCTTAAACCAAACTGACTCCATTAACACCATCTTGTAAACTTTATCGATTATATACATGTGTAGCGTCGTATACATTGAAACAATACCTGCCCCTATAGTCTCTGCTCATTCATTCAGTCTCAGACCTGCACAGTCATGACTACCTCCACTTCATTTCCTATTCTGCTATTACCCCCAAAATGTCTACAACACGCACTAAAAGAAATGAAGCATATGGATTTGTAAGTCATTGCTTTCCATCACTATGAAGTTCAATTTGTTACTAAATTGTTACTACTAAAATTGATGTCTAATAAGTTAAAATAATTTTCCAGCATCTACTTCTCATTTGCGTCGAAACAGTGCATGAATCTTGCAATAACTGTAAATAGTAAAGCAACTCGTCTAGAAGTAAAATGCACACACAGTTGTAAAAAGCACACACCCCACTGTATCATGGTTGAAGCCAAGTTCATGGACAATAAATCTGCAGGGTTTTGGATATATACTGATATCACAACTGGAGGAGATCGAGATTGTTCTGAAACAATGTCACCGCTGGATGGAAAGTACTATGGGCATGGAAGATGGAGAGTGGCAGAAAAATATAGAAAAATGCCCAAGATTACACTTCGCAAACTCATTGAGCATTTGCTAGTTCTACTCCATCTGCCGAAAATCCATGTTCTTAGTTTTAAAAATATGTCGGATTTACAATCAATCAATGAGATATTCAAAGGATTTCCGATTGGATTATTCAGCGCATCGGCTTCAAAAATGGATTATAATGAATGCATGTTCTATGATCGAGTTCTTCAACTTTTTTCGGACAACACGGAACGGTTTTCTATCGAATACAGTGAAAGATTTATCAGCAGACATGAGATACACGATTTATTAGCCAGAGATCTCCATCGTATAGTATTTCTCGATTGGAGACCTTATTTGCTACAGGCAATAAACTCGAATTGTGAGCGTATAGTGCTCGAGTGTTATGTTGAAAGCCAATTATTGAATAAATTTTTGAAACACTGGATGCGAGGGTCGAACCCCAGGATGAAATATCTTCAGGCTAAAGTTGATATTAAGAATCAAAAATACAAATCACAAATACTAGAAGGAATTGAGACATTACCCCTTAAGAACAGAACATCCATTGAAAGTTTCGACGGAAAGAAAGCCAGGATTAATTTGATGAACGACGGATTGTTTCTGATGTATGTTAGAATTTAACTATTGAATTTCTTTCATATTAATTGTTTTTATCGTTTTGTTTCATCAATAAAAGTTTTTCATCATCAGAAAGCTTGAAACAGACTTGAACATCAACGATCGGAAGAATCAGAATCAGTCTGGAGCAGGGCTGAGCGGCTGGCTGATTTTGTCGGCTGTCGGCGCCGGCCGACAGCCGCTCAGCCCTGGTCTGGAGATCCCACGGGAACATTTCGTTTTATATTTTTCTGCAGCGGCAGCACGTGCTCGCTGGCTGTCTCAAAATTCACGTTTTCTCGCGGACGAGAAAACTTGAGAAATGTGAGAACATGGCCTAGAAAATCCTGGAAGAGGAGAATTCCTCGTCCACAGCCAAAATAGCGTGTGAAAAAAGAGACGCAGACGGCAAAACGGTTATTCTTTGCGTTTTTCACGTCCAGAGAAAAAAGTAGTATCTGCGTCTCTCACGCCCAATGGATAGCGAGAGTTGGCGCCAACGTGAATTCTCAATGAGGCGCGTTTGCTTCAAAATTATGCAAAGGGACAGCCAGCGACCACGTGCGGCAGCTCACGGTTACCATGGTTAACCGAAGCAACGCTGTGTCTGCAGTCTCCCAGGCACTCTCACAAATCGATAATTAGGCGGCAGGCCTCCTTAAAACTACACCTGCCCTTACAGCCTTCAGTCTCATCTGTACAGCCATGACTACCTTTCCTATTCTTTTATTACCCCCAAAATGTCTACATCACACACTGAAAAGTATGAAGCATATGGATTTGTAAGTTTTTAAAAAATATTTTGCGAGCTCAAAATACCGAATTTATTAATGAAACTTCTCAAAAATTATTCAACAATTTTTTATGGATGATCAAAGTTTCGATAAAATAACACTGATTTTGGCCAAAATCTTGAATTTTGCCCATTTTTCTGTGTCACTTCTGCCCGAAGTTGACTTTTTCGGAATTATCATCCTTTATTATATATTTTGGTAGTTAAGCGCTTACAATTTTGTAAAAAGTATGTAAAGGATGGTGATTTTAAAAAGTGAGGGGCACTTTGAACTGAAAAAAGTCGCTCTGAACATTTTTCAGTGCTTTTTTCACAACTTTCATGGTCCCTAGAATGGCTCCAAATGTGAATTTTTGAAGATTTTTAATGATTTCTAGGATGTTCAGGGGCTGACAAACATTCAGAAATTTTTTTAAAACTTTTTGAAATTTTTGAAAAAATCTGAAATTTTTTGAAAAGTCTATAGCAACATTTTTCAAATGTTTTTTTTTCTGAAAAGCTGTTTAAGTTATTTGAAAAAAAGCAAAAATTTTTTGGAACTGAAAAAACCAATATTCGGAAAAATTGTCATGCGGGGTCGAACCCAAGACTTGAAAATAATAATACTTTCCGTGTTAGCTAAAAACAGTGTATTTTTTCGAAATTTTGAACCGCCATAAAAAATTTCATTAACATTTTAGAGAAGTTTCAATTCAAAATTCGTTATTTTGAGCACATTTTTGCAAGGATTAAAAAAAAACAACCAAGCGTAGAACAATTTCTGAAAAAAATTGCAAAAAATTCAATACCAAATTCCAACCAAATTAAATTAAATTTTAAAAAATTAAAAAAAAATTTTTTCAGCATCTACTTCTCATTTGCGTCGAAAAAGTGCATGAATCATGCAATAGATGTAAATATCAAAACAACTAGTCTAAACATGGGATGTATACAGAGCCCCGACTATATAGTAGTTGAAGCCACATTCAAAGACAGACAGTCTGCAGGATTCCATGTTAATACTGATATGCACCTGACTGCTGGAGGAGATCGAGATTGCTCGGAACAAATTTCACCGATGGAAACAACATATAATGCTGATGGACGTCTAATGAGATCGGCACCTGAATATCGAAAAATGCCGAAGATCACACTTCACGAACTGATTGAGCATTTTCTAGTTTTAGTCCATAGGCCCAGAATCCAATATCTGAGTTTTAAAAACTGTATGTTGGATTTAAATTCAATCAGTGAGATATTCAAAGGATTCCCTATAGGAATATTGAACATTTCTGCTGAAAGATACGATTCCAATGAGAATACGTTCTACAGTCAGATTTTACACAATTTTGCGGACCAAACGGAACAATTTGCTATCGAATACGGTGGAATATTTCACAACAGACAGCAGATTCACGAGCTATTGGCCAGAGATCTTCATTGTGTAGTGTTCACAAAAATGGCGCCTTCTTCCTTGCAAATAGTAAACGCTACACGTATTGTACTAGATTTTCAAGTTGAACCCCAATTTCTGAACGAATTCATAAAACTCTGGCAGCGAGGTTCCAACCCCAGGATGAAATATTTTCAGGCTAGAGTTGATGTTAAAAATGAACAATGCGGATCACAAATACTCAATGGAGTTGAGACATTTTCCTTCGAGGAATATGGTAGAAGAGCCAAGGGAAAAACAGCCAGGATTTTTTTGAGGAAGAATGGATTGTTTAAAATGTATGTTGGTGTTTGATTTGATTTTCTATTAATAAAGTATAAAAATGAATAATTCCTCTGTACCAGGCTTTTTTTGACTTTCACTGCTTTTCTAAAATTTTCAAAGAAGTTTTACTCCGAAATTAGAGTAGAGCTCCCAGCTGAGTGAGGCGCGGAATGCGGACCTCGCCGCTGTGTGTGAAGTGCGAAGGATAGTTATGTGGAAGCAGCCGACACGTTCCGGGTTCCGCAGCTTGACGTGAAACGAGTCGCTTGATGTGCGGAACGTCGCGCGAAAATAGTTATTTGGAAGCGGCCGACACGTTCCGGGTTCCACAGCTTGGAGTGAAGCGAGTAGCTTGGTATGCGGAACGTAGTACGAAAAGTATTTATGTGGGAGCGGCCGACACGATCCGGGTTCCGCGCCGCACTATACATCAGATACATGCGGCTTGAGTGAAGCCGTGAGGCCGGTGGCGACCTCATGGGAGCCCTAAATTAGCGATTTTGCAAAAAATGTTGCCTTTAATGCAGCCTATAGGATTAAATATTTTTAGCCTTGCAAACCTCCCGTATCAATAGATACAGCGCCCGAAATCTCGTGAGTCAGAAGGTAGGGCATGCCTACCTTCTTGTCTTCTAAATCAATTGGTCCCTAAACCCTGCAAAAGCCCTCCTAAACCAAAATCCAGAAATCCGAAAAACCAAAAACAAAACGAAAAAAAAGAAGAAGAGACGAGATAATTGGTCAAATCGGATTTGGATTCATGTGAGGAGGTGTAGATTTCCAAGTTTTCGCCACGTCTTTTTCCGCTTGGAGAATTGGCTTTGTTTAGGATTTTGCCACGTCATTAGAGCCTGTGCTGAAAACGAGATATTGGCTGGATTTAAGATGGCAATCTGGAAAAATTTGGGAAAATGTGTTTCAGCTTCGGCCTGATGCTTAAGCCTAAGCCTAAGCCTAGTTCCAAGCATATCCCTAAGCCTAACCTTAGTTCAAAGCCTACGCCTAAGCCTAAGCCTAAGCCTAGTCCCAAACCTAAGTCTAGTCCCAAGCCTAAGTATAAGCCTAAGCCTAAGCCTAAGTCTAGACCAAAGCCTAAGCCTAAACCTGAGCCTGAGCCTAAGCCTAGGCCTAACCCTAAGCTTAAGCCTGAGTCTAAGACTAAGACTAAGACTAAGACTAAGACTAAACCTAAGCCTGAGCCTAAGCCTAAGCCTAAACCTAAGTTTTGCTCTAAGCCTAAGCCTAAGCCTAAGACTAAGCCTAAGCCTAAGCTTACGCCCAAGCCTGAGCCTAAGCCTAAGCCTAACAAGCCTAAATAGCTGACGCTCGCCACTGACGCAAAGCCTTAGCCTAAGCCCAAGCCTAAGACCAAGCCCAAGTTTAATTCTAAGAATAATCCTAAGTCTAAGCCTAAGCCTAAGCCTTAGCTTAAACCCAAAGTGAAGCCTAAGCCAAAGCCTATTTCTGAACTCCAAAAATCTCCTTCCTTTCCCGTTCAAAATGCTCCAAGCCGAAAGAAAATTTGATTTCGTTCCCCCTCTCCCCGACAAGCCCTTCAAAAAAAATTCAAGATTTCTCAAGAAATGAAGTGGATATGCACTTGACGTCTTCTTCTTTTTTCTTCGTTTGTTTTTTTCTTTTTCTTCCTTCAAGCCGTCAGCTGCTTCTTCTGCACACATTGCTCCCAAGGGTCGAGCATTTTTGATGGATGGTTGAGAGCATAAAAAGATGGAGATGTGAGGAATTCGAAAGTTTTGGTTCTCTGGGTTGAGGAATTTGCAGATTTCTTCGAAAAAAATTGTGGTCGAGCCTAAAAATATAAAATTATTTGCTCAAATTATTGAAGCACCGGGTTTGACCCTAAAAAATTTAGTCCAGAAAGTTACACTGTGAGCCCATGAAGTCCAGCATCGACTAGAGCTAAGTAGTCCGTACTAAGCCCTTAATTTCACTTATGGCATAGCACCAGGCCCAGGCCTAGGTACACCTGGGGTAATGACCTTTTTTTCGAGAAAAAAACCTTGTTTTTCAGCTTGAGGAGCATGCCCAAAACATGGTGCATCGAAGAAGCCCTAGGCCTAAAGCCTACAGGTAAACGTGGGGTACTGACTCATTGTGCATCGAAGGCCCCTTTAAACTCTGCAATCAAATTTGGCCAATTGTCGCCTACAACTCATGTGACACAAGCCCTTCCTTGTGTTTTGCTTAGAATGATGCTAACCCGGATGTCTAGGCACATCCTCTAGCGTTTTTGGAGAAAAAAGTGAAAAAGAAAAGAGAATAGATTTCTCGTCCCGTCATCTATGGTATAACGTGACTCCGGAGGGAGTATCGAATCACAGTTTCACACATTTTGTGACGTCAATCAGGAGGAAGCCGGGAGCTGGGTTCAAAGAATTATTGGCTCAAACCCTTAAGAATTTTCCTAGCGGGCCTGGATGTACGTAGTGTCAGAGTGTCTCATTTCGGCTTGATCTACGTTGATCTACAAAAAATGCGGGAATTCAGATGCAGAGTTGTCACCTGATGGTTAAGAACGTGCTGACGTCACATTTCTTGGGAAAAAAATTCCCGCATTTTTTGTAGATCAAACCGTAATGGGACAGCCTGGCACCACGTGGGCCTGCAAAACCGCTTTGGGGCTTTTTTTAGCTGGTCTAAAATTCCTATCAAGGCGCAGAGAGCCTCAGACTACTCCACTAGACTAGACTAGGCTAGACTAGACTAAACTAGACCTGACTAGACTAGACTAGGCTAGACTAGACTAGACTAGACTCACTATTAAACTACTGCTAGCCAAATTTTCAAATATTTTAAGTCTATATGGGCCTTGAAAACATTTTTCGCAAATTGTTTTGAGTAAATTTACTTCTAGTCATTTTTGCCGAAATTTGGCAGCGTGTACCCCAAAAACCATGGGCTGAGGCCTATGTAGCTAAATTCTGGCCCCCTTCAGGCCAAATATTTTCTAGAAATTTCAGATTTTCAGGGATCCAAGCCCTTTTTTTGGGCCTGGATACCTCTAAAACACCCCAGCTCTCTTTCGAATCGGCTTCCATGGTGATTTTTCATGTTTCAATGCAAGAAAAACATGTTGTCAAGCCATAAAAAGCTCATGTCCCATAAATTTTTTGTAGGCTCAGCTGGAAGATTTTGTGAAAAAATAGGAAAATCTAAGAGTTTTTTTCCTGAAAATCCAGAAATTCCCGAGAGGAATTTCAACCAAATTTGCACCGAAAAAATGAGTTCCGCATCGGATTACCCACATACAAACTGCGAAATTCCACGGCTCTACAATTTCAAGTGCACAATTTTTTTTCAATTTTCTGATTTTCACCAGCTTCAAGGCTTTTCAGTTCCGGGATCTGAACAGACTACAAACTACAAGGGACAATAGCGCAGTCGTAGGCCCCAAAAGCCCAAAGCTAAAGACTACAAACTACAAACCAAAAGCCCGAGGACTAAGCAACGTCAACAGGGAACTCTTCAGCCTTCCCTGTCGATGCACCATGTCTCTTTAAGACTACAAACTACAAACTACAAACTACAAGCCCAATGACTACACAACGCTAGCAGAGAGCTCTTCAGCTTTCCCTATCGATGCACCATGTCCTTAAGACCCATCGCCAGAGACTATAAACTACAAACTATAATCTCAAGAACAGAGAATTGCTTGGCTTTTTTCGATCGATGCACCATGTCCTTTTCAGACTACAAACTACAAACTACAAACTACAATTTTAAGAACTTTGCCACGTCGTCAAAGGCTCCCACCGATGCATCATATCCTATAAACTACAAACTACAAACTACAAGCTCGAGGATTATACCACGTCAATAAGAGGTTCCTTGGCTTTTTCCAGTAGATGCACCATGTCTCTTTAAAACTACAAACTACAAACCTACGGTAGTTTTTGATGCTAAATTGGGTGATCCTTAGGGATTCACGGACACCTTTTTTCTTGTCTACCACCTCCGTCTTCTATTGTTCTTCCAGAAAAGTGACGTGGACCCCCTCCCCCCCCCCCCTGGTTGCTAGTGTGGACTTGGAGCCCTCCCCCATGAGGTTAAGCTCATCCTTCTCTGCTCCTCACTTCAAACAAAAATAAATTTCTTTTTTTTTTTTTGAAAAAAAAGCGAAGAAAAAGAAGACGTCAACGTCTCCGGGCCCTGGAATTTGATTTCGGCCGGGCGCTTCCTCCTCCTCCAGCCACGCCCACTCACTAGCTTTTCTCAAAGTTTTGCGGCGGGAAGAGCCAGTGTGCTCTTTTTGGAGCATTCCCTAAGGCTTTACATAGATTTTTTTGTTTTTTTTTTTTGGTTTGAGTCATGTGAGGTTCACCTTTTGAGGACATGTAGGGATATTTCTTTGAAATTGTGGCTTTTTGGGATCATTTTAGACTCCAAAATTCAATTTTTTAAGCGGATTTTTAAAAATTCTGGACATTTCCAAATAATTTGTAGACACTTTTGACAATATTTTCATTTTTGGCAACAGAAATCTCGGAAAATTACCGTTTTTTGAGATTTTTCTGAAATTTTCCGAGTATCGGCAGATATTTAGCTATCGGTCTGTAAAAATGGCTAATAATGAACCTAATCCAGAGCTTGAGCCTATGCCTATGCCTAAGCCTAAGCCTAACCCCAAGCCTGAACCTAAGCCTAATAGTAAGTCTCACTTGAAATTTTGTCTTTGACGTGAGGCTTAGCCTAAGCCTAAGCCTACGCCTGAGCTTAAGCCTAAGCCTAAGCCTAAGCCTAAGCCTTGGAGAACTCATGGTGCATCGATTAAGCCTGTTTTTCTGTAAGTTCACACCGTTCTTCAAATTTTGAATAATTTTTTATCAGAATATCCAATTTTTGAATACATTTTTCATCAAAATTTCTATTTTTTGTGAATTTTTTCCTAGGAAAATATGATTTTCCAAAACTTTTTCGACTTGAAAATTCACTTTTTCATAATTTCTTAAGAGTAAGTCCGTGTTTAATAAATTATTTTATTGCTTTTTCCACTGAAAATTGGAATTTTTAGCTATTTTTCAGCTAAAGGTAGACTTTTTGCCCATTTTCCCATTGGAAAATAGGAAGGATGTAGGCATTTGAAATATTTTTTTTTCAGTTAGAAAACATGGTTCTTGAACATTTTTCTACCTTAAATTTGCTTTCCAGCTCATTTTTCAGTTGAAAATTTAGATTTCCTGCCAAAAACTCAGCGAATCAAAAACAAATTTGGCAACTCAGCAGGTTTCCACCACTCCAATCCATATAATTACTAGCTGCTCCTGGAGCTCCGTGTCCCGTGAGAACAAAAATGACCAACACCACTAATTTTCTCCATCCTTTGCTTCTTTTTCTTCTTTTTGCTCCCCACCCTTCATTATTTTTTCCCTGTTTTTTTCCACTTTTTCCAGCCAAGAAATGCTTCGCTTTTTTTTCTGTAATTGATTTTTTCCGAGAAGGTTTTGAAGCGGGAAACTAGGTTTAAATGATAGAAAATTTCAATTTTAGTGTAAACATCGATTTTTGTTTTTGAGGAACAACTTTTTTTGAAAAAATTTTTGAAAAAAATTTTTTGGAAATTTTCAAAAAAAAAAACATTTTTCTGAATTTTTTTTTATTTTCTCAAATTATCGATTTTCTGTCCCAATTTTCAATTTCACACCCAAAAACCATCAATTAACACATTCTAAGCTCTTCTGAATACCTAAAATAGAGGCTTAATTAAGGCTTAACCTATGATGTGAAATGGGTATTTTTAGATGTTTCTCTAGGGTTTTTCAGCTACTTTTAGCGCTAGAAAATGCTGGAATTTATTAAATTAGTGTTTAACTGTGCAGAAATTGGAAAAAATTGTTTTCAAAAATGAAATAAAATTTGATTTAGAATATACATAATTTTTTTTTAATTTGGACATTTTTTTTAATCAATATTTTTTTCGTTTTTTTTTCTATATTCTATTCTAAATTTCTAAATTTTCCTATCAGTTTTTCAAATCTCCCGCTACAAAAAAAATCTAAAAGCTTCATCTATATTTAGCATTAAATATAGGTCCCCAGGGGCTTGGGGTCCAGAGATTTTGAAATTTTATCGATGACGTCATGGGAAACTTTTTTTCGGGCTAGTAGATATTTTCGTATTCATATCATAAGTTAAAAAGGAGTAGAAGATTTTAAAATATAATTAAAAAGAAACACTTTTTTTTTGGAAATGTAAATTTCGAAAAAAAAAATTTCCGAATTTTTTTTGAAAATGACGTCATCAACTTTTTGAAAAAAAAAACTTAATCTCATTTTATTTTTCAATTTTGAAAACAAATTACGTCATTGTAATATAAAATTTCCGAAAAAATTGTTCCTAAAAAAATTTTCAGACTAAATTTTTTTTCTCTAATTTTTTAAAATTAAATTGTTCTAGTGACGTCATAATTTTATTTAATCCAAAATATTGTTCACGATATTTGAAAAAAAATTGCTAAAAAGTTTTCTGTAAAACGATTTCTTTAAAAATTTTTGGCATTTTTTTTGTTAAACTTTTTCGTTTTTTTGTTGTTGTTCCCAGTGTCATCGATACCTTTTAGAATTAATTTTTTATGACAATATATTTTTTCTAACATAGTGCTTCTCATATTCGTTTCAAATTTCAAAAAAATCCAAAATAAAAAGTGACGTCACTGCAAAAAAATTTTCAAAATAAAATTCCAAAAAAAAATTTTTTTTTCAAAAAAAAAGAGGGCGTGTGAGAATTTTTTGAAATTGGAGCCCGTAACACTGAAAAGAGCACAAAAACATCAAAAAGGTGAGACGCAGAGTACAAAAGACCGCGGCGGATTCTCACATACATTGCCATCGGAGAATAGCCAGCTAATTGAATATGTGATGCCGTTTTTCTTGCTTTTTCCGGATTTTTCTTATGGATTCTTGCATGTCACGTGGATTTTAAGATTTTTTAAAGATTAATTAAATATTGGTAAAGTTTTGAAAAAAAAATTCAAAAAAAAAATTTTGAAATTTTTTTTTTCAAAAATTCCAAAACTTTATATTTCAAATTTTTTTAAGTCCAATTATTTTTAAAGCATAACAATACTTGTATATACCTTGTAGTCATGTAATGTTTGCATTTAGAATTTTAGGCGCCAACGTTAAGTAAATTGAAGGCTTCTCGTGACAAACATGTTTGACAACTCGTTTGACGTAATTTTTACATTGATTTTAGAGATTTTTGGGTCAGGTTACCATTGGTTTTGAAATTCTGAGTATTTGGGAGGTTTTTGAATTTTTTGAAAAAAATAATTTGTGGAAAAAAATTTTTCGATTTTTTTTTCGCTCAAAATAAAATTTTTCTAAAAATTTTTAGCCTGCCCTACAATTGAAAAATATGTTACCAATAATGTGAATAACTTGAAAATTCCCGAAAAAAAAATTAAAGTTTCCCCAAAAGTCGTGTTTTTTTGAAATTTTGAAAAAATAAATTGGAATTTTTTTTTGCATTTTTTTGCATTTAATTTTCAAAAAAATCAGACTAACATTTTCACAAACTTTAAAAATTTTACATCTTAAGCTCCGCCCATTTCCAGCCAAATTTATCAAGAAAATTCCTGGGAAAAAAGTGAAAAAATTTCCCCAAAAAAAAAATTCTGAAAATTTTCGATTTTTTATTTTTCCAAAAACATTTTTTATACCTTTGTGACTAATTCTGCCCTAAAAATTTGTGTTTTATGTTGTATTAAGTAGGTGTTTTCTGATCTGAGCATTCAATTTTTTAGAAAAACAAAATAATTTGGCTTAGAATTGTCAGAGCAATTTTTATCAATTTTTATGGTAAAAGTTTCATAGTTAGATTTTTATTGATTTAATTGTTTATTAAAAAAAAATATTTTGAAAATTTAATATTACTAGATTTACAATAATAAGAGAAAAAAACTTTTTTTTTTCAAAATTTCAATTATTTTTTTTTCTTCTTTTTTTCTTCCGTGTGGAATCTATCCTCTTGGCACAAAAAATCCGAATTATTCAAAAACCAATAGCAAGAGAGTATGCAAAAAGTGAGAGACGCAGAGAAATCTTGTGAGCTCGTGAGAGACTCCTCTCTGCTTTTTTGGACGGCGGCAACCAAAAGCCAACGGAGATTTTTTTTGTGAATATCTTAGAGTTTTAAGAAGATTTTCAGATTTTTTGAGTTGTTTTTTTGCAGCTTAGAGTGTGGTTTTTAGATTAGATTTGGGCTTTTGGATTAAAAAAAACAATTTTTTTCAAAAAAAAATGTTTAAAATATTGAATACCCGCCAAAAAATATTCAGAAAAATTTGAATTCCCGCCGTTAATATTTAGGAAATTTTGAATTCCCGCCAAGTTTTTTTCGGAAATTTTGAATTCCCACCAATTATTTCCCGGATACTTTAAATTCCCAAAAAAAAAAACTAAAGAAATTTTTAAATATCCGCCAATTTTTTTTGCTAGAAAACTACTCAAAATTATTGAAAATTTTTAAATTTTTTTCCTAGAATTGAATTCCCGCAAAAATAAATAGAACATTTTGAATTCCCGTCAATTTTTTTTGCTAAAAATTAGACTTTGAATCCCCACCAAAAATTCAAAATATTTAACATTTTTGAATTCGCGCCAATTTTTTTGCTAAAAATTTGAATTCGCGCCAATTTTTTCGCTTAAAATTTGAATTCCCGCCAAAAATTCAAAAATTTTGAATTCCGCCAAAACCTCCCCCAATATTGATTTTCTCGAAAATTCAAATTTCCCGCCGTAAAAAATTCATTCCTCTCATTTCAACTAACCAAAGCTCTACTAACATCTCTACTCTCTACTAACCACTGTAAGTTTTGAAATTTGGAAGTTTTTTCGGCGGTAAATTCGAATTTCAGGTCAGTTTTGACTGAAAAATGCAATATTTTGGGAGAAATCTAGGAAAATGCATGGTTTTTGGTGGGTTTTCGGGACGAAATACAGGGACCAATTGTAATTTCTCATGTGGTGTCAGAGTGTCCCATTTCAGCTTGATCTACGTAGATCTACAAAAAACGCGGGAAAAGAGACGCGCAAAGTTCTCAACTGATTTTTCATGATTAAGAACGTGCGCTGACGTCACATTTTTTAGGCAAAAAATTCCCGCATTTTTTGTAGAACAACCCGTGATGGGACAGCCTGGCACCACTCGATTGCTCTTTTTTTTCTGAAAAATTCTTATTTTTAACCAAGTCTCACAACTCATTTTTCATCTAGAACTTGCTCAATTCCTCCGGTTTTCTTCAATTTCACCTTTTTCTGTCGATTCTCAGCAATTTTGCACTTAAAACCTCCGAATTCTTCAGGTAAAACAATGACGACCCCTAACAACGGCGTGAAGCTCATCATTTTCGACAAGGACGGCACTTTGCTGGATTTTCACAAAATGTGGATGCCATACGCGACTACAACCGTCCGATTGTAAGGGTCCCGGGGTGTTTGGGGTCTGGAAATCATCTACATTTTCTTTTTTTTCAGGTTGGAAGCCGCCACCAATCTTCGTGTCGGGCCGGCTATCTACAAGACTTTGGGCGTTGATCCGGTTGCTGGAAAGGTAAGGGGAATTCAAAATTTTGAGTACTGTGAAAATTAGTCCAAAGTGGCCCAAGGTCTGGAAGTTTTAGGCCAAAGTCTTCTCATTCTAGAAGGCCCACTAAATGCCTGTTCTTAAATGGGCCAAAGCATGCAAAAAGTCTGGCTTGAACCAAAACTAGTCTGAATTTCTTACCGAAAATCGGCCCACGGTCTTATTCAAAAACTAACTATAGTCCGCCCCAGACCCGATAAAAGGAAGCCCTTGCCCAGCTCTCAAGAACAGACCACAAGTAGTTGACAACAATGACCAGGCCTTAAAATTAGCCAATTTGCTCGAGGCCGGTTCAAAGCCTGTCCTAGGCCTGTCCTAGTTGTCAAGGTTCGGGCCTAGTCAGGCCAATATGAGATTAAAGCTCTTAATAAAGGGAAGCCTGCTCAAAACCTCTTTTCGGGTTTCCATAGGTTTCTCTAGATTCTGTCCTAAAATCTTGATGTGGCGTAGGCTGGCGTAGTCCAGTTCGGCCGGAAGCCTGGCTAAAGTCAGCCCAACTGATCTGCTGAACTTACCCCTAAAGCCCTTCTTAAGCTGCTCAAACATCCTTTTTCCAGGTCTCGATGGGAGCACTCGCCGAGAAGACGCTCACCGGCATCCGTGAGGACATCTCCTTGACTCTTCAGGTTTGCCCCGCTTCCCCGGCCCCCAACTCACTCACTGGAAATTTCAGACCTTCGGACTCCTACCAGTTGAAGCCGACGCGATTGTCCAGGGATGTGTCCCAGAAGCATCTCCAGGTGAGATGTCACCAGTCTGTGATATGCCAGCGCTGTTCACCACGCTCAAGTCGATGGGGATCAAGATTGCCGTGTGCACCGCTGATTCCAGGTTGGCTCCGGCCTGTGGCTCATTTTTTAGACACCTAGATTTCTGTTTCAGAGCAGCTACTATGGATCAGATGAACAAGATGAATGTGATACCATTCCTTGATGACATCATTTGCGGAAATGATGTTGGCATCGTGCCAAAACCATCCCCACACTGTGCGATTCAGATTTGCAAGCGATTGGGCGTCGAGTTGAAGGTAAGGCAAGGCGGGCAGGCAGGCGGGCAGGCCAGGCAGGCGTAGTACACCATCTTAAATAAATTAACTTTCCAGGAAACCTTGATGGTCGGCGACACGATTGCCGACTTGAAAATGGGCAAAATTGCGGGTCTACGAGCAAGTGTGGCTGTGATGACGGGCGTCGGAACGCGTGACACGTTGGCACAGTATTCGGATTATTTCGTGAGTTTATAGGATTTTGAGCATGAAATTTGGATTCAGCGCACTTGAATTAGTCTAGTAACACCTTAACAAAAAATCATGCCAGCACGCGGACTCGAACCCCGGTCTTGTGATTGGAAGACTTGGGAAATCGCACTGAGCCATTTGTGCACTTTTTTTTTTGAAAACTGGAAAACTTGCAAAAATTGGAAATAAGAGTTTTCTGGTGGTCTTAAATCATTTTTTCACATTTTAAGGCTCATATGATACTTTTTCAATCAAAAAGTAACAATTCATGTGATTTTTTTTTTGGCTCCGCGAGCTGTTTCAAGCTTTCTAGTATAAAATTTTAGGCTCAGCATGCCCAATTCAGTCTATTAACACTTTAACAAAAAGATATGCCACTGTGCGGACTCGAACCCCGGTCTTGTGATTGGAATACTTGTGAAATCGCACTGAGCCATTTAGCCAATTTCCTTAAAAATGCTTTTAAAAAAACCAATAATTTCAATTTTTTGCAGCTCGAGGATATCAGTGAACTTCCACATTTGATCACAAAAACCATGACAGAGGACACTAAACGCGGATGAGAACTGAACTGACCCAGCAAAAAATCAATAAATTCCATAATTTTTTTTCTCCACAATTTTTATCCCCTTGTAAATAGACTTTCAGTCTCTTTTATACTGATCTATCGATCTATTTTGATCTCTTCTCTTCGCCACTTATTTCCATTGAAAAAGCAATAATTTCTGAAAAACTCACTTGTAGATAGTCCTTGCTCTCTCTCTCTCTGAAACTTGTAGAACAAATAAATTTATTTTATTTTGTGGAAAATGTGTACGAATTTAGTTTTTAGCTGAAAATTTGAGAAAAAGTCGGGAAAAATGGTCTATTTTGTGGGGAATTTCTTGAAAATGAAAAAACGTGCCAAAAATCAAATTTGAAAAAAAATTGGCTGAAAATTTGACAAAATCCAGTGAAAACATAGAAGTTTAGCTCAAAACTCGAGAATCAGTTTGAAAACAGCCAAAATTGTTGAAAAACCGCCAAAACTTGCGCAAATCCCTGTAAAAATTGCCTAAAATTCTGTAAATTCAGCTAAAATTATTAATCCAAAGAATCTGCAAGTAAACATGATAAAAATCAAAAAATCTCCAAAAAAAATTGGTCCAAAAACAGTACAACTCCTATAAACACGTGGTGTCAGAATGCCCCATATCGGTTTGATCTACAAAAAATGCGGGAATTTTTTCTGCAGAAAAGTGTGACGTCAGTATATTTTTAACCATGCAAAATCAGTTTAGAAGTCTGCGTCTAAATTCCCGCAATTTTCGTAGATCAACCCGATATGGGGCATTCTGACACCATGTGTAAAACAACCCGAAACCCCGTTAAACTCGCGAGAAAATCCATTTATTCGTCAATTTTCATAATCGATAAGCATGGAGGGGGCAAAACCGGTAATAAATTAGATGGGAAACTTAAATTATTTATTGTAAAACTTTTTGTTGATGTATTGGATGGTTTTTGGTACGTCCAGTGTGATGAGCTCCGCCAAAACATAGGTATTCTCGTCAACAGAGTCCGCTTTGAGAAGATCCTGAAAAAAAATTGAGGAATTTTTTGGAAAATTTGACAAAAATGCCATAAAATTGGCGGGAAAAAGCTCGGAAGCACAAAAAATATAGTGGTTTTCACTAGAAATAAAAACTCCGAAAACTTATCCCACCTGAAACTGCAACGTGGCACTTCCAACTTGATTCTTCCCTTCCGTCAAAGCCACAGAGAACACACCCATCATATCGGTCGACCCAAATTCCACATTAAGCTTGGAGATTCTTTTCGGTGTCTGATATCCTGTGATTTCTCTGATAACTCCCTTTTTGAAGAGCTTCTCAGCGGTGCTCTTGTAGCTTTTGATCTGGTCCAGTGAGGCACGCTCCTTTTGGATTTTGCCGGCTTCCTTGGTGTTCGGGCGGAATGAGAGGCGTCTGCAAATGAGCAAAATTTTAATTTATTGGAATAGAGGCATTCATGAGCCTAGCTTGAACATTTTCGGAGTTCGGGGTAGCCTCGTCCGAAGTCCGGACTAAAAGTTACCGAGGCCCTGACTAAAAGTTACCGGGGTCCGGACTAAAATGAACCACGGTCCGGGGAAACTGTTACTGGAGCCCGTAGTAATATTCTCCGCAGTCCGGACTAAAAGATCATGTAGTCCGGGGTAACTGCTTCTGGAATTCGGAGTAACATTTTCCGGAGTTCGGACTTACAGTTTCCAAAGTTCGGAGTATCAGTTGCCGGGGTCATGAGTAACAAATTCCAGAGCATCCAGAGTCCGGACCAAACGTACAAGCTTCGGGAGTCCGGAGAAACAATTTTCCTAGCCCCGACTAAAAGTTTCCAGAGTCCGGACTGAATGTACCCAAAGTACGACCTAGCAGGTTCCAGGGCCCAAACTGAAACTGACCAGAACCCGGACTACAAGTTACCGTAGTCTGGACTAAAAATTACTGTAGTCCGAGGTAACTGCTTCTAGAATCCGGAGTATCAATTTCCCTAGTCCGGAGAAACATTTTCCGGAGTCCGGTGTAATCTGAAGTCCAGAGTCCGGAGTAGAAGTTTCCGGAGTCTGGACTAAAAATTACCGTAGTCCAGGGTAACTGTTTCCGGTGTCCGGAGAAACAGTTTCCCTACTCCGGAGTAACAGTATCCTGAGCCCGGCGTAGCAGTTCCCTGGCCTGAACTAAAAGTTACCGGAGTCCGGACTAAAAATTTCCAGAGTACGGTCTTACTGAGTCCGAACTGAAAGGTTCCGGTGTTTACAGTGCATCAGTAGGTCCCTAACCAAGACTGTGGGCATATTTCAAACTTCAAATTTCAAACCCCCGACTCCGGACACCCACCCTAGACTACGGTTCTAAACCCCTTACCTTGATGTCCTCGACAAGTTCTGCAGACAAGTCTCCAGGTATTCCTCGTATCTTGCCAACTTCTCATGAAGCTCTTCTCTCTGCTCCATCAGCTTCCGCTTTGTCGCCGCGATGCTCTTCTTCTGCTCCTGACGTTCTCTTTGCCGTCTCTCGTGAAGCCTAATGTCATTTGCGATATCTGTCACTATTGACTGGTAGTTATCGGATTTTTGAGTCCGGCCATCGGCCTCCAGTTGTTCCACGTCCTTTTTGAGATCAGTTTGGATGGATTTGAGGTGAAGGGTGAGCTGGAATTTAGAAATGTTCCTACAATTTTGGAACCTTATTGAAAATTACATACCTCCTTCTTCTCATCCAACAACTCCCCAACATGATTCCCGGGTACTCCCTCCAGCAACAGCTCCACCAGCTCCTTCTTAGCCCTGGTGAACAGGTGAGCTTGAGTTCCATCAGGCAGCATTTCATTGGGTGACGGGTGCAGCTGAAGCATCACAACCCCATCGGAGGTTGCCACATCCGCAATGGAGTCGATCAGTTGGACGAGTTGATTCTCGGATTCTTCTGTGATAGTGGACTTGTTCTTACGAAGACATTCGATGACGGTTTGGAGATGTTTGTCAATGAGGGAAAGGGTTGGCTTGTGGAAGGGGTCGAATTGGGTGAACTCGTTCATCGAGTAGATCTCGTCTAAGGCCACGTTACGAACGTTTTTGTTGATGTAGTCGCTGAAAATTTGGGTTGTTCTGAAATATTTGAACTGTAAGGAAAAGGCTAAGATTATAGCATTCCGAGTAAAAATTCAGAATCCGATGGACTAGACCATGCTTCCTAAAGCCCTGGGATGTCTAAAGCTCACCCTGAAAATCGCCCACGCACTACGAAAAAATGAGATCACGCAGACGACAATCAAAGCCAGAATGGGATCTACCAGCAGCTATGGTTCGGAGAATTAGTCTACATGCCTGACAGTGGCTTACAGTGCGCAAATCTGTTTTTGCTACGCGTTTTACATTGGATTAACTTGTATAAAATGAGCTGAGCTTTTCTGCCGCTCTGTTAGGTTTTAGGATCCCTCCCACTCACATGAACTTATTATGAATGACATGAACATTCGCATTGAGCAGTGACAGGAACCACATTTTATTGGCATATCCCTTATTTGCCACCGCGTTCTCTGTGAAATGAATGATGGCCTCCAGGCGGTGTGTTGCGTCGTCTGTGATCTGCTTTCCGAGAGCCCGGAACAGGCTCCGAGGAGATGTCAGGTGATGGGAGAGGAATACCTGGAAGAAAAGTATTTCGATGCACCATGTCTGAAATCCGTCCTACCTTGTACGCGAACATCGCAACTGTCTGATCAATCTGCATCGCCGTCGCCGCTGGGAACTGATGACGAAGTGCAGTTTCCAGGTAGGAAGTCATGTAGACACAGCTCTTCGGTAGCTTGAAGCTCTTGAACACTGCATCCATAAACCTCTCACTCCACTTGGCCAAAAACGAAATGGATCCACTTAGAACATCCGATACATCAGTGTCCTGCAGCGCTTTCTCCGCCGATTCCACAGGTCTTCCATACAGGTTCATATAAAGATCCACTGGATCCAAGTGGAACGTCTTAACCCTCGACTCCTCATCCACAAAGTCAGTGAGCTCATCTATAATAGATTGGCAGGGATCTGAGAGGATGTTGTCGAAGGTGCTGAGCTTCATCGTGTCGGCAATGGCTTGCATAAAGTAGTTGGATTGAAAATCTTCGATGAGTCGGAGTTGGGAGACGTTCCGTCCGAGGAGTTCGCATAGGAGTCTTACGAATAGGAATTGCTCTCGATTATCGCTGAGGAAGCCGAAGATCGGGGACACCACGTCGGTCATCATCTCGGTGCGGTTTTCACGGAGGTCTGTAATGAATCTAGGTTTAGTAGATTGAAAAGGACTGTCAGGCCTCGTTTTCGGAACCATCAGACCGTGCAATTAAGATTACTAGGCCGTCCCCGCAGGACCATCAGGCCGTGCCCTGAGGACCACCAGGCCGTGCTCTCAGTAATGACAGGCCGTGCCATCAGGACCACCAGGCCGTGCTCTCAGGACTACCAGGCCATGCCCTCAGACCGACACTCCGGGCCTTCAGGACTCTCAGGCCGTGCCCTCAGGACCGTCAGGCCGTGTTTTCTGGGCCCCCAAAGAGTGTTTTCAGGGCCCCCCAGGTCGTGCCCTCAAGACCGTGAGGCCGTGCCCTCAGGACCGCCAGGCCGTGCCCTCCGGACCGCCAGGCCGTGCCGTCAGTAATGACAGGCCGTGCTCTCAGGACTGCCATGCCGTGCCTTCAGGACCACCAGGCCGTGCTCTCAGGACTGCCAGGCCATGCCCTCTGGACTGCCAGGCCATGCCCTCAGGACCGTCAGGCCATGCCCTCAGACCGAAAGGTCGCGCCCTCAGGACTACCAGGCCGTGCCCTCAGGACCGCCACATGTTGTCCGCAGGACTGTCACAGCATTTCACTTAACCTGTCATAGGGTACATCTGCTCAACGCTCCTCATTTGATGTACCCGGCCAGAACCCGGGGCACTTACTTTCTATCAAATTTGCCAGATAATTCGGCTTGGTCTGCAAATAGTACAACAGCTGCTCCAACGACTCCACCGAACACTTCTCTCTCTGCTTCTTCTCGGACACCTCGTTCTTCGCCGCGTAGTCCTCGGCGGACGCAGCGGTTTTGTCGCGATGCGCAATTACTTCCTGGAATTTCAGATATTTTTTTGGATTAACAATACTAGCTTCAGTAAAACGTAGGTCTGTTGAAGAGGTTATGCCTAGTCGAAGTCCCGGTATCCTTCCGAATCTCGGGGTAAAAGTCAGAAACTCGTTTATGGTCTAGATATCGCTAGGTATCGAGCCTCTCTATAAAGAAATAGGCCCCTCGACCCCTTTAAGAAGCCCAGTTAAGCCCACCTGCAAGTTCAACCGATTCTTGATGAGCAACCCGATTTTCTCGTCCATCTCCTCCAGATTCTTATCCAGCTGCCTATTGGACGCCATAAGCCTAGACACTTCAGTTTTCGACTCGGCAACTTCCAGGTCACCCGAGAAGTCTACCTCGCCACGTGGCAACTGCTTCACGAACTTCCGAACTAGAGACAGAGATGGTGTAGTTGACGTTTCTGAAAGGATCTTTATAATAAACTGTAACATTCTGATGGGACTCACTCAACAACTCCAAATCCTTGCGATTTCTGAACACTTTATAATGGCTCTGTATCTTTGTCGCCGCCGCATCCTGCTCTTTCTTCAGCTCAGCCTCCTTCGCCGCTTTCTTCTGTCCCAAAAACTTCCTCAACGCAGCTTGTCCCTTAACAACTTCCTTCTCCTTCTCCTTCCAATACTCATCAAAGTTCACATTCTCATAGGCCACAAAATCCTGGAGTTCCGGATTCCAGCGTAGGAAATTTGGATGTAAAGGCTCCTGGCTAGTCGTCGAATGCTTTGAAGTACTGGTATTCACGTAAATTGTGCCTAGTGGAAATTTGTGATCGAGCCAGAAGTCTTGGGAGCTTTCCGGATGTTTCGAAGCATCTAGCTCTTCGGAAATACGCTTGGCGTACCAGTGAAGAAGCTCCTCTCGATAGCCGTCTAGCTTGAAGCTTTTCAGCTTTTCCAACTCTTTTCTGACTTTTGGCTCCGAGCCTTTCGCTTTATTAATCCTTACTACTTGCTCGGCGAGCTTGAAAGCTTCCTCAACCTCTGCGTTAATTTCCTGCATCGTGGATTTCAAGTCCTCTAAGTTCTGTGGCTTCTTCAGAGCAACCCGCTTTACGTAAAACTCCAAATTTTCCTGGACGTAGAAGTCTCTACTCTGAAGGATTTGCTCGATGCTCTCTGAATCGCCGCGTTGCACGGCACCATTGAGCTCCAAGACCACACGATCTTCCTCCGAGATCTTACAGAACTCGTTGACGATTTGGGAGAGTTGCTCGCGGAGCAAGAAGCCTTCAATCCCCTCGAACTCCTTCTTCAGCCTATTGGAATATAACCTTGCATTGGATTTTTCCACATTCTCCAACTTCAAATGCGGGTTTAGAAGTGCCTTAAGCACATCTTCCGAGGATCCATGCTCCACAGCAATTCGAACTTCCACCAGAGCATTCCCATGAGCAATTGCTTCCCGGACATTGTCCTCTTGTAGTGGGGAATGGGATTTTTGAGCATCACGGAGCAGGGTGACGTAGAGTGAAGTGGCAAACTGACGTACATCTTCGATCTGCAGTAGGTCAAGGATGTGGATGATGGTGGAAGGATCCGAGTCGGAGGCAAGGAGAGTTTCCAGCTGTTCCATGGCGGATTTATCTGGAAATCATATGGATTTTGAGCAGCAGCAACAAGTGACGAAACTCACTATTCACAGAATTAACCACACTTTGCACAAAGATCTTTGCCAGTGGCTCCTCTTCCCCTTGCAATCCATCTAGATACTGCTGAGCTAGGGAATCCTCTACATAATCTATTGACGCTGGTGCTGACTTCAACACTTCCAGCACCTTCCCAGCATCCTTCTCTGCTACTGCTTCCTGGAGAGCTGTCATCGCCAACGCCTGAGCATTCGCATCATTCTTACGGTCCGATAGCATGCTTCCGACGTCTCCAAACTCGGGGAGCTTCGAGTCTTTCAGGTTTTCCTTTGCGGTGACTAGCTCGTTGGCTGAAAATTTTGCTTTTCCAGCGAGATTCCGCATTGGCGGTGCTTTTCGTTGTCTGTGTAGAAGGGTGGCTAGGGCGAAGAGGCAGAAGACAGTCTTCATGTTTCGTCCTTCGAATACGTCCGCTGTTTCTGGGATGAAGATCTGGAACAAGACATGGTGCAGTGGGGAATTTTTCGACAAAATTCAAAAACAGAGGCCGAAGCCAACAAATTTGGAACATGGTGCATCAATCGAAAATTGTGCTCTAAATTTGGTTTCAATGAGCAAATCGGTGTAATTTTTGAAAAATGCACCAAAATTGTGCACTTCCTGAGAATGCTCTTTTTTTTTGGAATACAGGATCTAAATTTCACTGAATTATAAGTTTTTGATTATAGATTTTTAATAATTCTGTGTATTTCCCGCAAGTCAAAACAGTGTTGGACATAAAAATTAGATCAACTCTCTCCCAAGCAGCCCAAAACAAGTCACATTTTAAAGGTGGAGTAGCGCCAGTGGGGAAATTGCTTTAAAACACGCCTATGGTACCACAATGACCGAATATCATGATAAAAAAATTCAAAAAATTTTTCTAAATTTTATATGATTTTTTGTAAATTGAAAAAATCTCAGTTTTTGCCTAATTCCTATTTGAATTACCGCCAATTAGATTTGTTCGATGGAGCGCGCTTGCACGTTTTTAAATTTATTTATTTTATTTTTTGTTATTTTTCACCGATTTTTAATGTTTTCGATGTATTTTTGCTCGAATTTTAGAGAGAAAAAGCCAAGATAAATGCAAATTTTCGATTAAAAAGCAAGCGTACAGGCGTAAATCAGTGAAATTAATTAATTCAGGTTCGAAATCTTTAAAAGTGAAGTAAAAAAACTTTTCATTTTTACGCCTGTAAGCGTGCTTTTTAATTGAAATTTTGCAATTATTTTGACTTTTTCTCTAAAATACAAGCAAAAATACACCGAAAACATTAAAAATCGGTGAAAAATAACAAAAAATAAAATAAACAAATTTAAAAACGTGCAAGCGCGCTCCATCGAAAAAATCCAATTGGCGGAAATTCAAATAGGAATTAGGCAAAAACTGAGATTTTTCCAATTTTCAAAAAATTATATAAAATTTAGAAAAATTTTTTGAATTTTTTTATCATGATATTCGGTCATTGTGGCCCCATAGGCGTGTTTTAAAGCAATTTCCCCACTGGCGCTAATCCACCTTTAAAAAATAGTCCTAAAAATCTGCTAAGGGTCTTTTTCGAGGTAACTTTGACCCAGTTTTTTTTAGCTAAATACTCTTCAAAACTTCAGTCTCCAAAACCTTACCTCCGGTAATCTGACACTCTCCATGGCTCTTCTCCACTGCATAATATTATCCGAATGCCTGTACACCGGCGTCGCATCATTCTGCCGATACTTTTCCTGCCTTATATCAAAAATTCCTTTCTCAGGAACCACCTCCGGAGCGAAAGAGTTACCCAGACGTGCTAGGAGCACACCATTCCTAAGATTCTCCTCAAGATCGGTGGTAGGCACCAGGGTATCGTCGTTGAGGCATTCGGAGAGCCAACTGGAAGGATATAGTATTTTATAGGAACTCCGAATTCGAAAAAAAAAATCTGATCCACTTACGTTCGGACTTCCTCACACCTACACAGGTACTCATAGGCGATTCTGTTGAGTCTTCTCTCATCGACATCCTCCAAAACTTCAGAGGATTCACCGTCTGAAATCGGGGATGGTAGAGATTCCAGACCGTTTAGGTGAGGTGTGGCTGGTTCGGTTTCCATAGTTTTGTGATCTGAAATCATGGAAATGTGAGGCTTCGAATATGAGGTTTCAGATGCAAAAGCTGGGAAAATTGAGAAAATGAGAAAACTGAAAGGCTTTTGACAAAAGTAAGTGCCCGAATTGTTGAAAAACCTTAAAAAAAAAGGCCCTCAGAGATTAAAAAAAAAAGAGATTGAAAGAGTTAAAATTGAAAAGAAACTGCAAATTTACCCCAAAATTTAATGAAAAACCAACGAAAAGTTTTTAAAAAAATTGAAAATTGGCGTCTTGGCCTAGATTTTTTTTTTCAAATACCCAGCTGACATTGGCTTTTAGCAGATTTTTAATGAAATTAGATACAGTTGTGATATGACAGAAATAAGGAAAAAAATGAATTGGAGTTTTAAATTTGAGGATTTACAGAAATTCTGAATTTTTTTTTTCAAAATTTTGGTTCGGGGAGGAATTCGTAGCCTAAGCACAAGCCTAATCCTAAAACTAAGCTTAAGACTAAGCCTAAGCCTAAGCCTGGACCTACGCCTAACCATAAGCCTAAGCCTAGACCTAAGCCATAGCCTAAGCCCAAGCCTAATCCCAAGCCTAGATCTAAGTCTAGGCCTAAGTCTAGGAGTCAGTCTCAGCCCAAACCTAAGCCTAAGTCTAAGCCCAGAATTAGGACTAAGCCTAAGCATGAATCTAAGCCTACACCTAAACCTAAGCCTAGACCTAATCACAAGCCTGAGCCTTTGCCTAAGCCCGAGTCTGAGCCTAAGCCTAAGCCTAAAACTAAGTTTAAGCCTACGCCTCAGTCTGGGCCTACGCCTAAGCATAAGCCCAAGCCTAAGCCAAAGCCTAAGCCAATGACTATGTCTAAGCCTAATTCTAGGCCTATGCCTAAGCCTATGCATAAACCTAAGCCTAAGTTTAAGCCTTAGTCTAGGCCTCAAAAGTTTCAGACTTTCTGAGAACTTTACTAAAACGCAATTTTTTGTCTAGTAACGGAATTCTAAATTCAAAGCCGCATTACTTTACTAAAAGGGAACAAGAGTGCTCTTCTTAGCATTTCCTCTGTCCCCCTCTTCAGTTTCAATTTCAAAGGGTCCCATAGTACTCAGAAGGGCAAAGCATGTTGCAAGCTTCCCCTTCCGCGCCCCTATAGAAGCTTCTAGACACTGTGGAGCGCCGCGGAGACGCAGGATGGTCGAGAAGAATGAAATGATACGGAAACATCAAATTGGTGATTGTAAATGCCACATGTGACCAGTTGAAGGACAAGTGTTGGCAGGTTGGCAGGTGCGAAATGGTAGAAAAGTTTGAAAAAAAAACGGTGTGGAGGTAATTATGGGAAGTTTTTGATCGAACAAAATACAGATGGAATAGTTTTGGAACCGAAAATTGAATTTCTGAGGAAAATTTTAAAATCTAAGAATTTTGCAGGTTTTGGACTGTAGAAAGGCTAGTAAATGATTTTTTTTTTTGGTAATTTTGGCCCTGGAAATGCTGCGGTCAGCTGTATTTTTCACTAATTTTTACCTGAATCTGAAAATTTTCAGGTCTCATAAGAGTAGTCCGAAAGTTTTGCACCATTTTTGACCTATTTTTTTGAGAAAATTCCATGACCCTGGGCCTAGCTAGCTTCAAATTTAGGCTAAAAAATTTAATAATTTATTATTCAATTTTTGGCCCAAAAATTTTCGATTTCTAATTTTTATGTATTTATATAGTAAAAGTTAACCTAACTAAAAGTTAGGTATAACCTCAATTTAAAAAAAAATTCAAAATTTTTCGGTTTCAAATGTGAGTTCAGGGCTTACAAGAGTATTAGAAAGTCTTGCACCATTTTTGTTTTTGACATAATTTTCTTTTGAAAAACTCCCAAGGCCCTAGGCCTAGCTAGCTTTAAATTAAGGTCAAAAGCCTTAATTTTTTACCTTATTAGACCTATTTAGACCTAGATATTTGATATAGGCCTAGGCTAGATAACTTCAAAATTAAGTGAAACTTTAAATTTTCTGCATTTTTTGGTGAGAGTTAAAAGGTTGCAATAGGATTTCAAAAATTTTGCAAAAATTCCTAAAGCCTGGTACTAGCCAACTTCCTTCAAATTTAGGATCAAAACCCTACTAGAGTTTTCAAGTTTTCAATTAAAAAATTTCAATAACCAAATTCGTTTTGTTGGTGAATTTGAAGCTCTAAATGAGGAATAAGGAATCTAAGCTAAAAACAAAACAAAAAATTCCCGGTTGGGGAGCACCGTTACCATGGCATTCAAAGCAAAAAAAAAACCTGCGGCCAAGAAAAATAAGCTAATAATATTAATATGCAATGCAGGCCCTGAAGAGGGAAGTCTCAAAAACCAAAATTTGACCAGATTTGAAAATTTTGAAATCTCGAGAAAACGTTATCTGGACTGAGAAACTGCTACGGAAAATGGAAATTTCTAAAAATTTAAGACTGTATATAAAACTAATTTTTACACAACCAAATCCAAACCACAAAAAAAACCAAGAAAAAAGTCCCACATGAAGAAATATCATAACGGTTCCCAGGTTCCCAAGACGGGGGGAAACTTTCCTAATCCTTTTTGAGAAAAAACCTCCAAAAACACTGCGAGAATGTGTGATAGTTAGCCGTAAGAGGCGCAGACATTGAGAAGAAGACGACTGAATTAGAAGCAGTGACAACCGATATGGGGGAGAAACAGGAGAAAGAGAGAGAGAGAAAGAGAAGGGGAAAAAGTTTCATTGGAAATTAGCCGTAGTTTTTCTTTATGTGTTGTCACAGCTGAAGGCTCATTTCCCAAAAACAATAGCGTTATGAAATTTTGTATATCAAAGTATGCTCCGAAGGTCTTCTTTTGTGAATTTCTAGTTTGAAATTTGGTGTTCCAAAATTACGCTATTAACGGTATATAAAGGTATATAAAGGTATAATAAAGGAATATAAACGCATAAAGGTATACAAAAGTATATAATGGTATATAAATGTGCATAAAGGTACATACGGTATATTAACAGTACATATATTAACGGTTTATAAAGCAGTATATAAAGAAACATAGAGCCTTAAAGAAAAATTGAAAGTTCTGAAATGAGCCCCCGCGAGGTGAGGTTTTTACGCACTCGACAACAAATGTAATAATCGCTGATAAGACACATGCCATTAAGAACGTGGGTAGGGGGGAAATAACTTCAATTTCTTGTGCATTATTACATATTTTTTATGGCCTAGAAAAGTTTGCAAAATTAGGAAAGTGGCCTAAAGAAGGACTATCATAAACGGGGCCGGGGGCTATATAAAAAACGGGAAATTATATTATTTTTTTGACAAGAAACTTGATATTGTTAAATTTCTGTGAAGTTCCTACATAGGATTGTATGGGTTGAACTAGAGATATATTACAGTAGAGGCAGTGTTGTTTTAACACCTACTAGTAATAAAGGCTCTAGTAGTTTAGAACCTTGGTAGATCAGTCCCTAAGTAGCCTAGTAGATTGATACTTTGGTAGTAGCTTTCTAATCCGTCACGTGGTGTCGGAGTGTCTTATTTCAGCTTGATCTACGTTGATCAAAAAAAATGCGGGAGAAGAGACGCAGGCTTCTCAACTGATTTCGCATGGTTAAGAACGTGCTGACGTCACATATTTTTCGGCAAAAAATTGCCGCATTTTTGTAGATCAAACCGTAAGAGGACAGCCTGGCACCACGTGGTCCGTAGCATCCTAGTCCGTCAGTTTTTAGACCTTGTTAGCAGACAAGTCCCTCAGTAATTTACAGTTCTATTAGCTTAGTAGAAATCCTCCAGGGGTATTATCCTAGTTAGGGCAGTTTCACAGCTTATTGAGCTAAAAGGCTCTCCTGAGCTAAAGTCTAATACTGCTTCAATATTGGTTTTCCGCAAAATATCATATTAAATCTAACACATGACGCATTAAGTATCAATATCCAATAAAGCCATAATGCTCGCCAATGAGGTCTCTAGAGAGGGCGGCTTCAACATGTGGCACAAATTTGATGTAAATTTCATGAAAAAACTTAATAATACTGGTTTAAGTAATTATCATCTAGATTTCGAGGCCAAAAGCTAGTTAAACGCTTTTCGAAACAGGAGAAAAGCAGTAAAAACCAAACACTGTACACCTTCTTCTTGTCTCACCGCCGATGCTCCGATTCACTGTGCACTTTTTTCGTCACAGTGCAAACAAATACAAAAAGCAACATTATTATTACAGGGGTGTCTCACTGAGTCGTCAAGCAGCAAATATCAATGGGAATATCAAATTTCTTTAAAAAAGGGGGAACCGGTTGAAATTTTGAAATTTTGAAATTTTGAAATTTACTTACAATTTTTGACTTGAAAAAAATGGATCAAAAATTGCTGAAAATCTTGAAAATTGAAGCTTTTACTCAAAAAATCGAGAAAAACTTGAAACCTTTCCCTGTGCTGGTATTATTCCTAATATATATTTTTTTAATTTTAAGTCTATAGACTACGTCATCAATAAGCGGAGCCTCTCCCTTCGTGGCGAGACCCATCGTGTCGAGACCAATTGTGGCGAACCCAACCAATTTTGGCGGGAAATTCAAATTTTCTGGGAAAATTTTTTGGCGGAAAATTCTAATTTTCCGCGAAAAAGGTTTTGGCTGGAAATTCAAATATTCCGAGAATACTTTTTGGCGGGAAATTCAAATTTTCTGAGAAAAAAGTTTGGCGGGAAATTTAAATTTTCTGAGAAATTTTTTTGGCGGGAAATTTAAATTTTCTGAGATAACTTTTTGGCTGGAAATTTAAATTTTCTGAGAGAAATTTTTATGGCGGGAAACTCAAATTTTCCGATAAAACTTATTGGCGGGAAATTCAAACTTTCTGAGAATACTTTTTGGCGGAAAATTCAAATTTTCTGAGAAAACGAATTTTGGCGGGAAATTCAAATTTTCTGTGAGAATTTTTTGGCGGGAAACTCAAATTTTCCGATAAAATTTTTAGGCGGGAAATTCAAATTTATCCGATAAAACTTTTTGGCGGGAAATTCAAATTTTCTGAGAAAGCTTTTCGGCGGGAATTCAAATTTTCCGAAAAAAAAAATTTGGCCGGACATTCAAATTTTTTGAGAAAACTTTTTGGTCGGAAATTCAAATTTTTGAACCTCTAGAAGTTTCTAGAATAATCTGGAAACTTTTTTGACCGTCTAGAAAAGTCTTAAAACTTCTATAAAAGTCTGGAATTTCCTAGAAAAATCTGGAAACTTGTAGAGCTTAAATTTTCCAAAAAAACTCAAATTTTCCGATAAAATTTTTAGGCGGGAAATTCAAACTTTCTGAGAATACTTTTTGGCGGAAAATTCAAATTTTCTGAGAAAACGAATTTTGGCGGGAAATTCAAATTTTCTGTGAGAATTTTTTGGCGGGAAACTCAAATTTTCCGATAAAACTTATTGGCGGGAAATTCAAACTTTCTGAGAATACTTTTTGGCGGAAAATTCAAATTTTCTGAGAAAACGAATTTTGGCGGGAAATTCAAATTTTCTGTGAGAATTTTTTGGCGGGAAACTCAAATTTTCCGATAAAATTTTTAGGCGGGAAATTCAAATTTTCCGATAAAACTTTTTGGCGGGAAATTCAAATTTATCCGATAAAACTTTTTGGCGGGAAATTCAAATTTTCTGAGAAAGCTTTTCGGCGGGAATTCAAATTTTCCGAAAAAAAAAATTTGGCCGGACATTCAAATTTTTTGAGAAAACTTTTTGGTCGGAAATTCAAATTTTTGAACCTCTAGAAGTTTCTAGAATAATCTGGAAACTTTTTTGACCGTCTAGAAAAGTCTTAAAACTTCTAGAAAAGTCTGGAATTTCCTAGAAAAATCTGGAAACTTGTAGAGCTTTTCAGAAAAATCTGGAACTTTTGAGAAACATCTATAAACTTCTAGAAAAACCTGGACAACGGGAAAAAACTCCAAAAATGCTCCAAAAATCTATACACACTGCCCTCGGCTAAGCTCTGCTTATCTGGGCGTCCCCGCCGTCAAAATATAATAAATGAAATGAAATAAATTCTATTTCTGAAGGACAGCAAAATGCTCTCTCTCTCTGAGCACAGAGCAGCTCATTTTAAATGCAAAACCACTTTGCGGCGGCCTTTTTTCAAATGTTTCGAGTCGAAATTAATTGGTTTTTATGCATTTTAAACCTTTTACAAAACTCTCAAAAAATAGAAGAATAACGCGAATTTTCGATTTTCTTTCATTTTTTCTATGCCCCAACTAAAAGCCCATTTGCAAATAGACAGGCGGTTTATAAACATTTTGAGCGGTGAAAGCCGAGGTTTCAACAAAGCAAATGGTTTATTGGGGGCAGATGGAGAGGTATTAGAGAATCAGAAATTTGATGGCAAGCAGGAGGATTCCAGTGGCAAGGGAGCCAATTCCAGAGGCCGATTTGAAGACTCCTTCCCTGAAAAAAATAGACATGGTGCATCGAAAGTTTAGAGATATTTCTGCGGTAAAGCCAAATACCCCCGATAATTGAACTTATATAAAAAGTTCCAATTCTCTAAACCCACCAATTATTCTCATTCTGAAAGTGGATCCGTTTCCTGATCAGCCTCATCGCCTCCTGATTTTGATCCTGATCATTCTGATCGCATTGTCTCATCCACTTCGTCAAAAACGTCAGGTCCTGGGAGTCGGTGTCAAAGGCCAGCGGGAGCCCGAGCACGGCGACGTAGCGGTCTGTCATGCAAATTTGGAGGGTCTCGGTGAGCTGGAATATAGCGAGGAATCGGGGTTTGGAGACTAAAAAAAAAGGGACACTATAAATTCCTGAAAAGTTTTAGTTTCCAGACAAAAAGGGCCTGAGAAACTTTTAAAACTTCAAATATAGTACTTATTAGGGCTCCCAGTTGAGTGAGGCGCAAAATGCTGCCTCACGCCGGCTGGCCTCACGATTTGGAAGCAGCCGACACGTTAGGGGTTCCGCAGCTTCCTGTGTGCGCAACTTAGTGCGAAAAGGTTGTTATTTGGAAGCAGCCGACAGGTTCGGAGTTCCGCAGCTTGGTGTCTGCGCAGCGTAGTGCAAAAAAGTAGTTATTTGAGCGCAGCCGACACGTAAGGGGTTCCGCAGCTTTCCGTACGCGCAATGTAGTGCGAAAAAGTAGTTATTTGGAAGCAGCCGACAAGTTCGGGGTTTCGCGCCGCACCTTCCATACGGCGACCTCATGGGAGTCCTAGTACTTATGCTTCTAGAATTTGAAAGCAAGACACGTCCCTTACCTTACAATCCAAATGAAAATGCGACGAGCAGATAAAATTATAATATCTCAAGTTCAACTGCTGCTCGGTGATCCCATGCAATCCCAATGATGGCTCTGCGGCTGACGCCTTTGAAATCGCCCTCATCGGCACCACTTCCCCAGTGACGTCATGAGCAATGATCTGCCCTTTGGCGGCCACACTATCCATCTGGCTTGGTGGCACCGGCTGGGCGTCTGAGTTAACAGGAGCAGTGGAGTTGGTGTCTGCTGAGATAAGGGCGTCCTGGACAGGATCCTGAGCCACGATTGGAATAGTAAAACATAGGAGAAGAAAAATGTGCTTCATGGTGTTGGAGGAGGAATGAAATGATTGTTCCGAACAGAGTGGGAAGCGGTTTCCCATGATCGGAAATTTGTGATTTTTATGTGATGGAAACGCGGTGGTTTGAGCGGGCGGCTTTTTCTTGGGAACTATAAAATTGATGATTCATAGAGTTACGGTATGGGACTACAAAAAATTTCAGCAGCGGGTCTAGAAGCTATGATCCTAAAGAAGAAAAAGTATCTTAAAGGTTTTCAAAGGGTTTCAGAGCGACGAACTCCCCAGCATTGAGTTTTGACGCTATGTGTCTGAAAATAAGGGCATGTTCTGTGGCCAATCCTGTGACGCTATTTTGGGCCGGCCCAATATCTTGACTCAGAGTTGAAGCTTTTGCGCGCACTTTGTTCCATTAGCTCACAGAAGCCTGTCCCAGTATCGTCATAATTAAGGGGATTGCGACTGGAATAGGTGGGGTGCTCTTTCGTGTGGGTTTTTAGGCATATAGCAAAATTGATATATTCTTTGTACTGACGAATATCATGTTTTTTCAGTCCTAATTGTTCAGTTTTAACTCTATTTCGTTCCAATTTGTGCGCAAGAACAAGAATCGAAATATCGATTTTTGAAACTACAGAAAATACCAATCAAAGTATACTAGCTTGTACGGAAGGTTATTTTTAAAAATTCAGAAATTAAGCAAAAGCTGTTTTTTTTTCCAAAATTCAATAGTACGGTAAAAACACATGGAGCGATTCTTTTTTATTTCATAAAACTGTTCTACATGATTGAATATACCAGAAAATACCAATCAAAGTATGCTAGCTTGTACGGAAAGTTATTTTAAAAAATTCAGAAATTAAGCAAAAGCTGTTTTTTTTCCAAAATTCAATAGTACGGTGAAAACATATGGAGCGATTCTTTTTTATTTCATAAAACTGTTCTACATGATTGAATATACCAGAAAAAACAATAAAAGTATGCTAGTCTTTCAGATGTTGACATTGAAGATACGGATCTCGGAGCAATCGACCTCCGAACAGTTGAGTTAGAACCTCGGAGGACTAGGTTCTGAAGCGTCAGCGGTTGATATAAAAATGTGGGTCTCGAAGCAATCCCCTTCTTCAGAATGAGTCCTGACTCAATGGGGTCTTATAGTAAGTAGTCTTTTTTTTAAAGTTCTCACACCAGAAATAACACATTCACACTTTATTCGAATGTTCACATTTTCCAAAAAAAAAAACGTTAGAATCTTTAAACCGGCCGCGTCCCACATACAAATCCCTTCAACCGGTACGCGTAGGCCACCACCCAGTCACACCTACAACTTTAAAAATTAAACGTGTCTAAACTAGAAACTCACGGAACGGCAACGGTTGATTTTCCTTGGGTTGCTGCAACCCGGTAAACAAGACAGTTGTCCAGCGTGCCAATCACTTGGTCTTCAACCCAGTTGTTGTAGACTTCAGTGATCAGTGGGTCCGTTATGTTGAAAGCCTAAGAGGATTTGATAACTAGTACAGAAAACTGGAGGTTAAATAATGCCGTGAAATGTCGCAAAATGTATTTGAGTTAGGTCTGGCATATTTGGCGTTCGGCCGTTCGCTTTTTAGAACTTTGACAATTTTCCGAGGGGTAGAGGCTTTCACGACGGCCGACAATTTCCGAGTTTGGCCACTCAGTATACTTAATCATATAATTTATTAATGAGTGGCTAAACTCGTAAATTGTCGGCTGCCATGAAAACCTACACCTCGGAAAAATTTCAAAGTTTTCAAAACCGGATGCATGTGCGTCCGGTTCGGAGCAGGCCCTAATTTAAATACATTTCGCGACATTACTTGAGTAACCCCATTAGTACCTTAATTCCATCACAATCTGATCCTATTTTATCATTGTTTCTGCAACTCTCCTTCCTCACCCCATTCACCCAGTATGCATCGCCATGTTCATTCAAAGGAGACACCGAACCATTCGTTCTTCCTGAACACTAATATTTTTTTTAAAGTAGAGTTCCTGCTTCACGTACTGAATACAAAATCCCTTTCAGTTTCGTTATCAAATGCATTCAGCACTCCATTGTACTCCGATTTGCAAAAATCGGAACTTTCCTCTTGAGATGTCAAAGTTTTGTTAATTACCTAAACTTATACATATCATGAACAATGATTCTTATTTTAAACAAACCCCGATGCACCATAATCCTTTAAGTCTATGAAACATTTCAAAGTTCTCCGGGCACTTGGGAGGTTTCTGGATGATCCAAGTGTTCTGAGATATCGTTACATTGTATGGCTGATCATGGTTTATAAATCCTTGCAACACGTTGCCATTGGTGGAATAGTCACAACTGGTCAAGTTGGTGACTGTCTGACACAAAAAACTTGGTAGATGCTTACTATTAGATTCTAGCTCTCACCTTAACTGCCACCATCTTCCCGTAGTGGGAATTCAATCTTTTAATCGTGGAAAGTTTACCGATCTCAAAAAGTTTACAAGTTCCATTTTCAAACCCTGCCACAATACAGTCCAGTTTATTGTGGCAGTTTGTTACGCAACTAGACCAATTCACAGTTTTCTCGGTGAAGTTTAGGAAGTTTGTTAGCTCACCGTGGAGTAATACCATAATATGGGTGCTCGGGCTCTAAATAATTTAGTTGGCAGTGTTAGAGAATTTGGGATGCTTACTGTAAAATCAAATATCAGTGGGAAACTAAGAAAAAGGATATGAATTTTCATAATGTCTTCAAAAGTTTGGAAAAAAGACAAAAAAAGTATAGCATGAAGTTTAGTAGACAACATATAAAACATTTTTCGAGGACAAATCTCTATAGTGACGGCTTTAATGTACAATTTTAGTGCGCTTTGTAAAAATATTTGCTTAGAAGTACTTGAGAGTTCGATTCATCAATGATAGAGGCTTCAAACTAGAAAATTGGTAGAGTTCTGAGGCAAGCAATATTATGGAACTTAATGCAGGTGTCTAACAGAAAAAGGCGACTAGTTCCACTGAGGTGCAGTTGCTTCAAAAGCATTTTTCCAATTCAGCCAAAATAGTCAAAGATAGATAGCGGCAGACATCATCGCCTATTATACTCGCTACAAACCTCTCAATTGATCAGTGTAGCAGAAAATTGTAGAAAATTCCAAAAATCTATGAATATCTCCATTCAGATCACAATTCTGGTATTTAAATTTCTTGTGCACAGAAAATTTTCAGACGGGTCTCAAAGCTATCCCCTTCCCAGGAAGGAGTCTTGGCTCAAAAATTGTAATTCAAGAAATTGGTGTATTAGTAAATAGCATCCCGAAACTACAGTAGTGTAATTTTTAAGGTCTTTACATCAGAAACAACACATTCACATTTTATTTCAATATGTTCCAAAAATGAAAACGTTCGAACAATCAACCCGGCCGTGTCCCACAGATGAATCCTTTTATCAGGTATTGAAAGGTTCCGAGAGGAAAATTCCCCCAATCACACCTGAAGCTTTATTATAGTGATTAATTCAGAAGTCTCAGTAGGAAACTCACGGGACGTCATCGGTTGATCTACCTTCTTTTGTTCCAACTCGGAAGACTATGCAACCACCAGCTCCCTTGTTGTCACGCATGCCACTCGGTTGGTTGTCGGCCCAGTTTTCAAAAACTTCAGATATCAAGGGATCCGTTATGTTGAAGGCCTGGGAGGTTTTGATAACTAATTGTGAATCCCGTAGAAATGAATAATTCAGAAAGATACCTTTATTCCATCGCAATCCGACCCTTCTTGGTATTGGTGCATGCAACTGTTCTTCCGCTCCCCATTCATCCAATATGCATCGCCTTGATACCCAGCATGTATCTGATATTTTTCTACAAACCTCATTGTTTCATCTGAAAATCAATCTCGGTGTAGTAATTTTGATGCATCACGTACTCAGTACAAAATTCTTCTCCTCTTCGCTATCAAAACTACTGAGCACTCCATTATGCTGCGTATAGCAAAAATTGGCACCTTCAGCTTGAGATGTTCCGGGTCGTGTAACAACCTGAATTTAAAACTTACATATACAAGTAGATTTTAAACTAACCTTAATGCACCATGATCCCTTATGTCGGTGAAACATTCGGAAACCCTCAGAACACTTGAGCTCCTGAATAGTCCAAGTACCCTGAGATATTATTACTTTATAGGATTCATTAGAGCCTATAAACCCTTGCAATCCATTTCCATAGCCACAACTGGTCAAATTGGTCACGGTCTAGGACAAAAACATTAGTATAGGCTCAAGTTCTAGCTCTCACCTTAACTGCCACCATCTTCTCGGAGTAGGCATTCAACCTCTTAATCGTGAAAACTCTGCCTAACTCAATATGTGTACAGGTTTCATATTCAAATCCCGCTACAATACAGTTCACTTTTGAGTGGCAATTTGTTACGCAAGTAGACCAGTTCACAGGCTTTTTGGTGAAGTCGGACAAACCCCCGCCGTGAGTTAACACCTCGCCGTGCATTAAAACCATAATCTGGGTGCGCTGGCTCTGAATGATTTAGTTAAAATCGCTAAGGATTAAGGAATTCTTACTATAATTGCAAATATCAGCGGAAAAATAAGAAACAGGATGTAAAGTTTCATGATTTCTTCAAAATTTCGGAAAAAAGACAAAAAGAAGTATAACATGAAGTGGAGTAGCCAACACATAAAACTTTTTTTGAGGACACATCTCTATAGTTACAACTTTTATGTACATACACTTTTAGAGGAATTTTCGATTTTCTTTGCTCATAAGTACTCGACAGAATTCTGATCTTTTGGGACCAGGACTACAAACTAAAAAATTGTTGGAGGTATTAGGAAGCCTGAACCGATATTGTACAACATAATGCTGTTTCGACAAAGTATACCAGTTTCAGCTTTTATTCAATAATCAGCTAAACTAAAACTTTCGGATTAGTTTTAATTATTTTACTGATACCATTGTCGTGCCAAAATTAAAGCTCCGTAAATATTGGAATCCCGCAGAGCCGGGGCAGTATTTTGTTTGCAGACTTAGCCGACGCCTGGTTTCGACGCGAAAGGTGTCCGGTTTTTTATTGTAGACATATTGTAGATGTAAGTGTTGTCTCAGTAATATCCACAGAAGTCTGCACAAGTCTATGAACTCAAATGTATATATCAAAGTATCCCACTACATCACAATTCTGATGCCTATTTTGCTTGTGGTCCTGTGCATGTGCTATCTATAGTTTGATCTACGCGGTCTGTTTGGCGGTCTATCGTAACCTATCTTCTCCACGCTTGCTTGTAGTTTTCCCTGTGTAAGACCCCCTGCATAGGAGGTGATTGTAATGAGAGCAACTCTTGGACCAAGGGGGTGAACTCCGGAGCTAATACTATCACCCCTCAGTCAAAACTTAATTATTATAAATGTAATTTAGCAGCGCTTAATTTCGACTTAGCAATTATTGATTGGAATCTGGTTTTTTCCACACTACCAACTCTTTCTCAGAAATATTCTTATTTTCTGAATATCTTAAACACCCTTATCAAAAAGCATTGCCCAGTTACTGTCCAAACCACTCCACCCAATAAAACCCCCAATATCCTCAAAAAAATCCACAGAACGCAAAAAAGGCTCAGTAAAAGTCCTAGCCCTACTCTCTCCAAAAAACTGAAAAAGCTTATGCGTAGTTACCGATACTTCCTGAAACCCAATGAGACTAAAACAACCACTAGCAAAAATCTGTCTTCCATTCGTAAACTGATTCGAAAAAGAATGAAATGTCTAAAAGGTATCCCCCCACTTATACACAATAATTCAACAATTCTTGACGACTCCGAAAAATGCTCCATATTCTCCCAAACCTTTATGGATAACTTCTCGTCTCCTCAAGTTTCCACATCCCCCCAACAATCCGTGGTTTCACCAAGCTCAGCTAATAACCCAAATGCGTGCAAGTATCTTTTCGAACCCTACATAGTTAAGCAAATTCTTAGAAAACTTACTCCAAAAATAGGTTTCTCCCTTAACTATGTTAACTTTTATATTTTGAAACATTGCGCCACTCCCCTTGCACTTCCATTATCCTTAATTTTCACCCAATCCTTCGAGGAAGCAATACTTCCTGACGCGTGGAAACACGCTACAGTCCTACCCATCCCGAAAAAAGGTAACCCAGCCATTCCCTCAAATTACCGTCCAATAAGCTTAACTGATCATATAGCTAGAGTTATGGAAAAAGTAATCTGCTCCCGAATTAGAATTGATTATAGGCATCTAATCTCCCCACACCAGCACGGTTTTCTAGACTATCGGAGTTGCACCACATCTCTCACTCGCTCAACCTCACTTTATCATGAGATCTTAAAACAGCACAATTCCCTAGACGTCCTGTTCTTCGATTTCTCCAAGGCGTTTGATCAAGTATCCCACATTAAATTGATCGAAAAACTAGAACATATAGGTATCCACAGTAACTACACTAGATGGTTTGAATCCTTTCTCACAAACAGATCATTTTCCCTTAAAGTGAACAGTATAACCTCAACCCAAAAATACTCTGTACCCTCTGGCGTTCCCCAGGGAACTGTATCGGGTCCACTTCTTTTTATCCTGTTCATCAATGATCTACTACACTCAATCCCTCCTACCGTCCATTTCTCATGTTTTGCGGACGATATTAAATTATTTGGTCACAGCCCTTCTGAATTACAAGCAGCCATAGATTTAATTGCTAATTGGTCAAAAGATAACCAACTCCCGCTTGCCCCTGCCAAAACCGCCCTTCTTCAGTTAGGCAAAAAGAATTCTAAAAATGTTTACACCGTTGACAACATCACAGTTTCCCCCACCAACTCAGTGCGCGACCTTGGTCTCTACACTGACTCCAAGTTAACGTTTAAACCTCATATAAACAGAGCCACTTCTCTTGCCCTCTTACGCGCTAAACAAATCCTCAAATGTTTCTCCTCTTCTTCCCCTAAATTCTATATAAATATGTACAAGACCTACGTTTCCCCTATCCTTGAATACGGATCAGTCATATACTCCCCTCCACCAACATCTAATTTATCAAGCACACTAGAATCTCTTCTCAAATACTTTTCTAAACGGGTCCTACAGCGCTGCAATTTTAAATACAAAATAAAAAATGCTCCACAAACACACAATGCTTTCTCCAAATCCTACGAAAACCGACTAAAAATTCTAGGAATTTCATCAGCCCGCTCTCTCCGCCTAAGAGCCCAACTATTGCTTCTATACAAAATTCTTACCGGCGCAGCGCACTTCCCAAAAAGCAGTGACTTTGTTACGCTTGCTAACTCGTCTCGTCGTCCGATGCTCATTAAAATTAAAAATCCCAAATGTCGTAGCTTTTTCTCCCAAGTAGTGCCAATATGGAATAGCATTGTACGCAACTCTAGCTTTTTCCTCTCCCCATCACAATTCCTTTTGCTTCTTGATTGTCAAATATCTAAATTCTGATCTCTTTCCCTCTCACTTAAACTCGCGCTCTGTCGGGCCGAGTTTATTTTAATTTATTCATCTACACGTGTAAATATCATAACCGGTTATGTTTTCTTATCATATTCTTTTTGTTTCCATGATGAATAAATAAATAAAATGCCAAGACACAGAGCGGCCATTAAGTGGTCTTCTCTAGTTCGGCCTTTTTGTCGGTATTTTGTGACGCGCATTGTGAAGGGTTGTAAATGATTGTAAATTAGAGTAATTGTGTTTACAATGTCTGACCATATTCGCGATATTCACTACTCTATCCCACGTGGAGTCAGAAAGTCCCACTTCCCTTTGATCTTCAAAAAATGCGGGAGAGTGGGGCAGATAGCTCAGTCGGTCGTGGTGGCCGCTAGCAGTCTGGAGGTCACGAGTTCAAGTCCGGCCTCACCCCCCTAGGTTCACCCAGCCTCTATTGGGAAGTGGAGCAATCCACGACTGGATTATCGGCCACAGTCCCCGACTAGGACGTGGCTTAAATTACATGCCAGAGGGATCACCACCAGGCAGTGTACCTGAATCCCAGATCCGCAGTGCATAGCACTTGAAGAACGGATCGTCCTTTAATCCTTTTTAATCCTTTGAGATATCTTAACTGGTTTCGCACGGTTAAGAGCGTGCTGACGTCACATTTTTCTGGAGGAAAAAATCCCGCATTTTTTATAGATCAAACCGCAATGAGACAGTCTGACACCACGTGCTATTCTCACTAATAAATAATAGTATTAGCACTATTGTGAGGACTGAAAATGAACATCGCTATAAAAATATGAATTATATCGAAATATATTCATTTCAACAAAATATATTCATGTTAACATGGAACATGGTTAGCAATGATTCTTCAAACCGGCCTCGTCCCGCACACAAATCCCATGTACCTATCGACCCCTGCGTATTCCGTCCAATCACACCTAAACCATCATTAGAGAATTTTAAACAGAACTAGAACCTTACGGTGCATCATCAGTCCCTCTTCCAACTGTTCTACCAACTCGAAACACTATACAATTGCTCGTACCCTGGTTATCAATCATCCCACTTGGCTCATAATCACCCCAATTGTAGGAGATCGTGGAGATTAGTGGGTCGGTTATTGTGAAGGCCTGGAATGAAAATTTTGCTTCTAGAAGATCAATGACATATTACCTTAACTCCCTCACAGTCCGGCCCAGTTTGATTTTTCCACATACAACTGCTCTTCCGCTCCCCATTCACCCAATATGCATCGCCTTGGTACCCATTTCCACTGGCTACCGTACCCTTTGTGCTCTCTGGAACCCGATAATTCATTGTTAACCTTAGAAAGTGATACTTACTGACAACAAATTCCTTCTCCGTGTTATTATCGAATCCACTAAGAACTCCATTGTACACCTCCCGGCAGTACCTGGTGCCTTCTGGCTGAGTGGCTTTTTGTTGAGTGATTACCTGAACATTAACAATAGGCAACATTATTTCTGTTAAGCCTACCCCGATGCACCATGACCCTAACGGTCTCTCAAAGATTTGGAAGTTCTCCGGGCACTTGGGAGGCTGCCGGATAGTCCAGGTGTCCAGAGATATGGTGATGTTGTAGGGTTGATCAGGTTCTATCAGACTTTGCAAGGAGTTTCCAGCTGCGGTAGAGGCGCAGCTGGTCAAGTTGGAGATGATCTGAATCCACATAGATCCGACAGATCCTAAAACGAAACCCCATCAAGCGTTTTTCTTACCTTCACTGCCACCTGCTTCCCGGAATTCGCATCCAATCTCTTGATTGTTGAGATACTACCAATCTCAAACAGTTTACAGATTCCATCCTCAAATCCTGCTACGATACAGCCCGGGCTACTGTAGCAGGTAGTGATGCAAGTTTCCCAGGTGGCAGTTTTCTCGGTGAAGTTGAAGTAGATCATTGGCGCGCCGTGGATCAATATCATTTTCTGTGGGGTCTGGTTCTAAATTAATATCTTAAAGTGAATCTGTTTAGGATATGCTTACTGAAAATGCGAGTTTTGTCAGAATGCCAAGAACGAAAAGGTAAAGCTGAGTGTTCATAGTTTCAAATATGAGAAAATGATTTTTTTTTTGGAAGGAGCAGACAATTTTTTTTTTGGACCAAATTTCCATAGTAACAGCCCGGAGGAACAACAAATTTTATTGCCGACTCCGCCAAAAATCCCAAAAATTCCATATTTTTGGAGATTCGGTCAAACAAATTGTAACTCAAGAGCCCCTGGGACTTAGAAGACCCAAGAAACCTCCCGGATCTCTGGAATGTTATAGACCTCTGAGGCTTTTGGGTGTCAGGCACGTGGAGAAATCATTTTTCTGCTGTGGAAACTAAACATTTTGAACTCGGCAGGTTTTAATTAGTCTAATAACACCGAGACAAAAATTTATGCCACAGCGCGGACTCGAACCCCGGACGTCAGATTGGAAGCCCTCCAAAATCCAACTGCGCCACGTGGACAAAAATAAATGTTTTAAAAATGGGGGAAATTGAATTAAAATGCTGGAAAACAAGATTTTCAAATATTTTAACTGATTTCTCATATTTTCACAATTTGAAATTTGCATTTTAATGCAGAATTCGCAGTATCCGCCGTTGTTTTATTGATTTATTTTTTGAGCCCCACAAGCAATTTCCGACTTTAAAACTTGACAATTTGAATTTCAAACACCCAAAATAGTATAAGAACACCAAAACAAAAATGTATGCCACACTGCGGACTCGAACCACGGACGTCAGATTGGAAGCCCTTAAAAATCCCACTGCGCCACTTGGACAAAAATTTTCAAAATCTAGAAAACCTTCAAATTTTCTCGAAAATCCCAATTTTTAAAAAAATTTTAGATCAAATGCTTCATGTTTTCAGCTGACTTTTTCCATGTGCCTTCTGATTTATCTGCTCTGGAAAAGATAAAAAGAAGAGATATTTTGGTATTCTCTTCATCTCCCTCAGCGATGATGGAGAGAGCACATGTCGTGATCTTCCCGGGAGCCCCGTTTACACATCCTAACACCCGCTCTCTTTCTCTGCGTCTCTCTCACTCTCTCGCAGCTCTCGAAATGATCGGTTACACTTTTCTCCGGCTTCTTCTTCTTCTTTCTCTTTGTTCCCACACCGCTACCCACCTACGATTTTTGGGGTTTTTGATTTTTGAAATAGAAGTTTAAATTTTTAAGTTAAATTTCAGAATTTTAGGGTGAAAATTTTGGAAGTTTAGGATGTATGTAGAGCCTCTGTAGGTTAGACTACTCCGAAAATTGAAAAGTTTGCTCAGGTAATGCGAGAAATCAAACATAATATAGGTATTGACACGGGGTGTCTATAGAACACCTTCCCCATTAGGGCCCCTGACATGACCCCTCCCGCCGGGGGGGGGGGGGGGGGGGTATCGGTGCACAACCCCCCAGCTTAAAACTCTTGTAACTCCGCGGCAAATCGAGTTATTAAAAAGTTGTCAACTAACAAAATGATCTTCATAAAAATTGATCTTCATAAAATTTGCTACAATTTGTTAGTTGACAATTTTTAGATATCTTTGTGCTCTGCTAAGTTATGAAGGTTTGAATAAGCCAGTTGAGTTCAGCAGTTTTTTTTTCAATTTTTTCAACCTAAAAAATTCTCCCGAAATTAATTTAATTGTTAATTCAATTATATCAGCTTTTACTATTTTTCTTTTCTATTATTTTTCCTTTTCCCCTGTTTTATATCCCCTTTTCACACATTTTCCTATCATCTTTCCCCCCTACCCTCTCACCCCACGCGAATGACGTCACAATTTGTAATATACTTCTTTTTTCACTGTAAAACTCCAATTTTTAGGTATATTCTACCAGGAAATCATGGCAAAATCCTATGTGCCTTGTTCCAATCTGAAGGTGAGATTTGTCATTTAGTTACTTTAAAAATCAAAATTTCGACTTTTCAACTTGAATTTTTAAATGTATAAACTTGAAAATCAAATTTAGAGCGTTTTAAAACATGTATTTCAAAAAAAAATTAGAAAAACTGAAAATCAAGAAAAATGTCCGAATGGCTCAGTGGGATTTCATAGGGTCGCCAATCTCACGACCAGTTCGAGTCCACGCTCTGGCATACATTTTTTGTTTTGTTGTGTATTGACTAAATTGTTAATTCTGAGCTAGAATTCCTTAGACTTTAAGCTGAAAATGATCGCGGAGCCCAAAAATTTTCTAAAATTCGAAAAAAAAATCCCTCTCAAACAGCTGTAATTTTAACTTTTCCACAACATCTAATATGCCAATTTATACATATTTAAAATGGAATTCCACTTCAAAGAAGTTTTTTTTTTTAACAAATAATCAAGAAAAATGTCCGAATGGCTCAGTGGGATTTTGGTGGGCTACAGATCACACGACCAGGGTTCGAGTCCGCGCTCTGGCATAAATTTTTTTTTGTTGCTATTTGAGGAATTCGTAGTTTTTAAGATCAAATTTTCACATTTTGCAGATTAAACAGCTCTCGGAACCCACAAATATGAAATTTGAATTAAAAAATCAAATTTTTAAATAAGCAATTTTTAAACCTTTATATCTCGAAAACTGAAAGAGCTATCAAAAAATTTCCAACTAATAAAATATAGCTAACAATGTGAGCTACAATTTCAAACGTGACAACTTTTTTATATCTCAGCTCCTACCCTCCCAAAAGTCGATTTTCCTACAGACCGCCGGGCTTGTTGTCGCAGTAGTGGAGCTATTCCTCTGCGCCTTGGCTGTATATGGATTGTTCCGGAATTTCCACTTATTTGGCTCAAACTACTTTATTTGGTTCCTTCTTGGCATTATTTCAGTGTTTATTATTTTAATCGCAATTGCTCTTTTCGTCTACGCAATCAAATCGGAAAATGCTCGCTGGCTAATTCCACATTTGTCGGCGCAGATCTTTTTGGTGATTTTCCTGATTTTGGTCGCAGTTATTGTAGCGATTCTGATGCTTTTTGGCGCTTATCGTGGAATTCGAAATCTTCTTGGAGTGAGCAACTATTATATGAGTGATGACTGTGAGTTTTTTTTGTTTTAGCCCGAAAAAACTTGGTTTTTTCAAATTCTCAAGAAAAAATTGAAGAAATTATTCAAAAAAAGACTCAGAAAATCAAATTCAGTGAATTAAAAACCTATAAGCTGAATTTCGCAAAAAAAAAATGTCCGAATGGCGCAGTGAGATTTTGGACGAACACCAATCACACGTCCGGGGTTCGAGTCCGCACTGTGGCGTAAATTTTTATTTTTGTGTGAGTATATCAACTTTGACTAGATGAGTCTAAATTTTTTACCAAAAAACTGAAAAAAAAGCTCACGGAGCACAGAAGTGCTGAAAAAGATTTAGAAAATAAGAGTTTTTACATAAAATTGTACTTTTCAGCAAGAAACACTATTTAAATAGAAAAATTACACAAAAAATAGGATCCCAAATGTTTTTTTTTAATTTTCAAAAAAAAAGGGTTCAAGTGGCTCAGTGGAATTTTGGCCGACCACCAATCAGACGTCCGGGGTTCGAGTCCGCACAGTGGCATAATTTTTTGTTTTTGTGTAATTAGACTAATTTAAACATGGTGATTTCAAAAGTTTAAGTTCCAAAGCCAGGAACAGCTCTTCGAGCTTAGTTTTCTGAAAGTTTAGGAAAATTGGACAAGAGGGTATATCTCTAAAACTAAAAATGCCAGTGAAAAGTTGTCAATTAGCAAAGAGAAGCAAAAATTGTCAGCTTCAACATGCATATCAGAAATTCTCAAAAAAGTAGTCAGTTAACAAGTTATATCATGTTTTTATTACAGCAACCTTCCTGCTCGGCATCATGATTATCGTTATCTACCTCCTGGTGGCACTTCTTGAGATTTTCTTCCTTTACATTGTTTATCGTCTGTATAAGTGAGTTTTAACTCAGAATACTGTTAAAATTGAAAATTATAGTACAAAATTGAGTTTGAAAAATTTTTGAAAATTTTTTTTTGGAAATTTTTCAAAAAAAAAATGTTTTTTTTCAAAAAATTTAAAAACGTATTTTATTTTTATTTTTTGCAATTCAACACATTTTCAGACATCTCTGCCACTACGAATCAATCGATAATGAGAATCGAGTCAATTGGCAAGTGGTCAACGACTTCCCCAAGGATAATAAGCATGGCTCCGTAGCCATGGGAGATCAGTATCCATATGGAGATGAGAGAAGAAATGATGCAAATAATGGACAGAGATATTTGTAAAAATTGATAATATTTCAAGTTTTTTGGAAAAAAAGTGACGATTTTTGAAAAAAAAAATTTCAAAAAATTCAAAAAAATTTTTTCGGAAAAATCGATATTTTTATGATTTTTTATTTTACTTTGTAAACCAATAAAATATTATTTTGGCAATATTATGCAATTAATAATATTATTAGCTATAAATCAAAAATTAAAAAAAATTAAAAAATGCAATTTTTTTCCAAAATTTATTTTTTGTTTGATTTTCAGATTTTTGTTGAAGACCAAATTCACTTGGCCCAAATATTGTCTATTCTTCCCCGTATTTCGCAAATTTTTCTTTTTCCCAGTCCGACAGAGAACAATATTCAGACAAAAAAAAATCCCATTTGCAAATGCTCCCCCAAAATAATAGCCGTTTGGGAGCCCATGGAAACAATGTCTCGGCGATTTCCAAAAATTCAGGGAAAAAAATGACTTCATTTTTTGCATATTTCCGCTTCAAACATGCTCTTTCTTGGTCGACTGATTTTGTGCTATGCGATATTTTCGAAAGTGAGCCAGATTTTTTTTAGTTTCCGGGTTTATAGTTTGCCATGAGGAGAGAATAAAATGAAATACAAAAAAATTAGAAAACTAACCAAAAGTTGGTTTCTCAAAGTTTTGGATAATTTTGACCAATTTTAAGAAAAATGTCCAAATGGCTCAGTGGGATTTTGAAGGGCTTCCAATCACACGACCGGGGTTCGAGTCCGCACTGTGGCATTAATTTTTTAAAGGTGATTTTAGACTAAATCTGACTTGCAAACTTCAAAATTTATAGTATCAAAATCTCAAAAATCACGCAGAGCCTTGTTTTTTAGAGCTCAAACACATACAAAGCCGCAAAAACTTTTACTGATAACACCCAATATCTTTCGACCAAAAGGTACTAGTTGAAAAATGATAAGTAACAGGACGCATGTCGGGTCCAGAAATGTATTGAGCATCTGAATGAATACACTTATAGTCTTCTCGTTGTGGTAGATCACAAATATCCGCGTTTGGGCATCTCGGAACACCGGTTCGAGCCACGAATGCGGCTTTGTAAAAAGCGTCAAAGTAACATTTAAAAACGATTGGCAAGTAGAAATCAGAGTTTGGGAGGAGTAGTGCTAGTGTGGAGATAACTGTTGAATTCTTCATTCTGGAAAAAATTGAGTAATACAGTACATCAACAGTACTTCTATAGTACTCCTACAGAACCCCTACAGTACTGCTACAGTACTCCGACCATATCCCCCACTAACCCCAAACCAATATCTCTTAAAAAGCTGAAAAGTCAATTTTTCCCAAACTACAGTAATCCTACAGTACTCATACAGTACCATATCCTTGCCCCCTAACCCCTAACTAACCCCAAACCTATATCCCTTCAAAATACAAAAACAATTAATTTTTCCACAACTACAGTAATCCCACCGTAGTCCTACAGTGCCTCTACAGCATTGCTACAGTACCCCGACCCTATCCCCCACTAACCCCAAACCCATAAGCCCTTAAAAGACAGAAAAATCAATTTTTCTAAAACTACAGTTATCCTACAGTACCCCTACAAACCCATACAGTACTGCCACAGTACCCCGACCATATTCCCTCCCCCCACTAACCCCAAACCAATATCTCTTCAAAAGACGAAAAGTCAATTTTTCCCAAACTACAGTAATCCTACCATAGTTCTACAGTAACCCTTACAGTACTTACGGTACCCCGGCCATATCCCCCTACTAACCCCTCACTAACCCCAAACCCATGTCCCTTCAAAAGACAGAAAAATCAATGTTTCTAAAACTACAGTTATTCTACAGTACCCCTACAAACCCATACAGTACTGCCACAGTACCCCGACCATATCCCCCCACTAACCCCTCACTAACCCCAAAGCAATAGCCCTTCAAAAGAGAGAAAAATCAATTTTTCTAAAACTACAGTTATCCTACAGTACCCCTACAAACCCATACAGTACTGCTACAGTATCCCGCCCATATCTTTCCACTAACCACAACCAATATCCCTTCAAATGACAAAAAATCAATTATTTCAAAACTACAGTAATCCTACAGTAATCCTACAGTACCTCTACAGTATCCCTGTACCCACACACTACTCCTACAGTATCCCTACAGTACCCCCCTGCTACCATCTACTCTGCAAAGTTTACCTATTGATGTCCTCCTCGATTGCTCTGACATCTTCCTCTCGAATTGTCTCATTCAATGATCCAAACTCAATCTTCCACAAATCCCTAGAATGATTCCTTTTCCCATTTTTATCAACCGGCAGCTGCACATGTACCAATGATGGACTTTTCACTTTAACACTGAAACAAGACTACTGTTAAGTTTGAACTGTTAAGTCGTATATAGCACCTCGTATCGAAACTGACATGCTGGCTATTGTGGATCCACGTGGAATTGTATGCATCGGGTCTTACAACGACTTTTCCATTTTTTATGGTTTGAGATGAACGGAGACTTTTGACAAGGTCGGTAAAACTGAAGTCGGACAGAGTTGAGGCTGAAATTGAGCGAATTAAGTGGGTACCTATGTTTTAACACCCCCATATACCCATACCCATACCTTTAACAAATTCATGCTCCCTTCTCCCATAAAACAAGTAATTGGTGCCGGGGTGTGCTGCAAGTACCGAGTTGAACTCTTCCAGATAGATCGGGTACTCCTTCGGGAACAAGATATCATCCATATCAAAAAACGCAATGTATTCTGCGGCTTCCTTGTATTGAAGTAGACAATCCGTTTGTGCACCCGCTTGATGTCTCCACTCAACATTTTCATTCGGCTCAATGTATGGAGTTTTAGGGTCCGAGAACTTCATACGCAGCCAGTAGTCTAGAGTTATGTAGCCTTGACGTTCATATTCCTTCATTAGCTTGAAATATGATTCGATGATTGATGTGAGATAGATGTGGAGATGACCTCCGAATCTGTACAGTATGGATCATAATAATTCGGACTGCAACTAGTATAACGTGGAACTAGTTTGAGCTAGGCTTGAGCTAGTTCAGACTAGTTTAAACTAGTTAGAGCTCGTTCTCAACTAGTTCAGACTAGTTTGCGCTAGTTTAAGCTAGTTTTGAGCTAGTTTGAACCAGTTCTGAGTAAGTTTTGAGCGGATCTAGGCTAGTTTGAGCTTGCTATGACTTAGTTTGAACTATTTTGAGCTGGTTTTGGATAGCCTAGACTAGTTTAAACTAGCTTTGAGCTAGTTTTTAGCTAGTTCAGACTAGTTTAAGCTGGTTTTCAGCTAGTGTAAATTAGTGTAAGATATTTTGAAATAGTTTAAACTTTTTGAGCTGGTCTGAACTAATTTTGAATAGTTTCAGCTTTTTGAGCTAGTTGAGATTAGGTTGAGCTAGTTTTCAGCTGGTTTACACTAGTTTGAACTAGTGTTGGCCTAGGTTTGAGCTAGTTTTAAGCTATTTTAGACTAGTTTGAGCTGGTTTTTTGCTAGTGTAGACTAGTGTAAGCTATTTTGAATTATAATAGTTTGAACTTTTTCGGCCAGTCTTGAGTAGTTTAAGCTAGTCTGAGCTAATAGTGAATACTTTGAGCTCTTTGAGCTAGAGTTAAGACTAGGTTGAGCTAGTTTTCAGCTGGTTTAGACTAGTTGGAGCTAGTTTTGAGCTAGCTAAGAGCTAGTTTTTTAGATTATAGAAAAAAGACTAGTTTGAGCTGTTTTGAATTAGTTTGAACTTTTTAGCCAGTCTTGACCAGTTTAAGCTAGTCTGTTTTACCTGTGAATAGATAAAGCTCTTTGAGCTAGTTAAAACTATATTGAGCTAGTTTTCAGTTGGTTTAGACTTTGAACTTGTTTAATTTAATTTGAACAATTTTGAGCTGGTTTTGTCTAGCCTAGACTAGTTTAAACTAGTCTTGGCCTTGTTTTAAGCCAGTTTAAGCCCATTCGAGCTAGTTTTGAATTGACCATATCTAGCTTTTAGTCGCAACACGACACTGCATAGAGCCCTGCTACTTTTTACCTGTTAGCCACATGAACATGCATTAGAAACATTTGCCACTGCTCCGCTGCAAACTGTGGAGAGATACATATGATGACAGGCTTCGGTGCAGTATATCGCGCGATTTTGAACGGAATCTTAAAAAAAAAATTTTTTTTAAAGATTGTTGAAGAGTGGGGCCCCTTACCTCAACCGAAACCCCATTTGACTCAATTTTAATTTTCTCCAAATTATCTACTGTATTAGTCCTCGCCATCAATGTAACATATCGACATATTCGAATTCCTTCTGTTTGTGAAGTTGCAATGGATTCCGTTGAATGTGTCGAGTTGTAGCCGAGAACCGTAAACTTGTGGTTTTTCATACTGTGACTGTATTGATCTAAAGCCATTGTGAAGGCTAATGCATTCTTACCAAGACTGTAGTAGGGGAATAATACTATTATATAACCGTATTGAATGAAAAATACTCACGATTTGGAAGTTGGATAATAATAGACAGAATTTATGAAAGCATGAGAAACTGGAAACTTTTCTGGCGAAATTCTGCTTTCATTTTTGAAAATAATACTTATCGAGTAAAACAGTAATAGAACCAAGTTGAATATCACAATTATAAACATACACTGTTTTTTGCTTGTGAACCGTTTCATCTTAAGACTATAGGCCAGAAATCTATAAAAATCGTCTTTTGAATGAACTTTTGAACGATTCGTATGAATAAAGCGATCGTATGAATTTTGAAATCGAGGATTTTAATCTAGATATTCATTTCGTCACGTACTTTTCGAAAGTGAAACATATCGGGTATGTATTTTTGATCTTTCTTTGGCGGACTGTAGGGGTACTGTAGGGGTACTGTAGGGGTACTGGGGAAATAATGTTTGAGTGCTGTAGGGTTACTGTAGGATTACTGTGAGAGTACTGGGGAAATAGTGTAGGGGTACTGGGGGAAGAGTGTATGTAAACTGTAGGCGTAGTGTAGGGGAAATGTAGGAAAGGTGTAGAGGTACTGTAGGAGTACTTTAAGGGTACTGTTGGGGTAGTGTGGGGAAAGTGAAGGAGAAGTGTAAGGTTACTGTAGAATAACTGTAAGAATGCTGGGTGAGTACTGTATGGGTACTGGGGTCGTACTGTAGAAGTACTGTGGGAATATTGTTTTCCTTAATGTGAGAGTACTATGGAGGTAGTGTGGGATTATGGTAGGGTACTGTACAGTTACTGTAGGAGTATTGTAGGGGGTACTCGGGGAGTGCTGTAGGTTTTTGTAGCGATTTTGTATTGATACTGTAGCAGTACTGTATGAGTACAGTGGTGCTGTAAGAGTACTGTGAGGGTATTGGGGGCGTACTGTAGGAGTACTGTAGGAGTATTGCTTTCCTTAATGTGAGAATACAGTAGAGGAATTGTGGGAGTATGGTAGGGGGTACTAGGGGAATAGTGTTTAAGTACTGTAGGGTTACTGTAGGAGTACTGTAAGGGTACTGTGGGAGTACTGTAGGTTAGTGTAGCAAGTTTGTATGGACACTGTAGAAGTATTGTAGGAGTAGTGGCGGGGTGCAGTAGGAGTACAGTGATATTGTAGGGTTACTCTAGGCTTACTGTAGACTTACTGTAGGCTTACTGTAGGCTTACTGTAGGCTTACTGTAAGGATACTGTACAGGTTATGTTGCCCATGTGTGCAGTTTGGAAAATAATTTCTCCAATTCAAAAGATCATAATCTCCGATACCTTTGGCACTCTTCATAACATGCAAAAAAGATTGAAATCTTCTTCAATGTAGGCTTCTTCATGCACTTTTCCTAGGCTGAACGGGTATAAGGAATTATTCTGGAAAAATTTATTTTCAACAGTGAAACTGAATTTCTGAAAAACAAACTGAAAATATATTATAACTTTTTTTGCAAAATCCTTCACATTAAACTAAAATGTCCGAATGGCGCAGTGGGATTTTGCAGGGCTACCAATCGGGGTCCGGGGTTCGAGTCCGGCCTGCCGCAGAAAATTGTGTTTCAGTGCAACTATAGACAATCGGACATGCTGTAACCAAAATTATTACAATTCTTCAAAAAAAAAAATTTTAGGTAGAATCCTTATACAAAATGGTGCTGATCTTTGGACAACCAGTGGTCTCACCGAACTACAGTAACCGAACTGCAACAATTTCTTTTTGTAGTGGTTATTGTTTTAGTATGGATACTTGTGTAGTAAGTTACCTAAAAATATAAATCTAAAAATACAAAAAATTTAATAAAAAAATCGAAAAAAAAATTTTCCGAGAATTTTTGAAAAAAACTGGATTTTGGAGATATTATGTAATTTTATGCATATTTTAACATCAAAAATAATTTCCAGCAGAATTTTTCCATAAGAACCAAATTTTTCAAAATTTTCGAAAAAAATGTCCAAATGGCTCAGTGGAATTTTCGCCGACCACCAATCTCACGACCTGGGTTCGAGTCCGCACTGTGGCACATATTTTTATTTTGGTGTAATTAACTTAATTTATGTGTTCCCACCATATTTTAACTTAAATTATGCCATAACTTTGGGTTTTTATCAGGAATTTTGGCTAATCTTCCAATTTTCAGGCTGTCTACGTGGAAAAGGGCTCTAAAAACTGCCAGGTGTTCAGTTTGGGGCAATTAAAAAGGCTGAGAGAAAGAGAAAGCAGTACTGAGCTCAAAATCGCTGTAAAAATGGAGTTTACCGCAAATACGTGCTCAAAAACAGCAACAGCAAATACTATGAAGGTCAGTTTCAAAAATTGGGCATAAAACACTCAGTCTGGCCCCGAATTGTGAAAAGGGTCAAAATTTAAACTCAAAAGCTTCGAATTAGTTCAATATACCCAAAACAAAAAATTAGACCACAGTGCGGACTCGAACCCCGGTCGTGTGATTGGAGGCCCTCCAAAATCCAACTGAGCCATTCGGACATTTGCTTTAAAAATGCTAAAAATGTTGAATTTTAAGACGAACTTAGTCTAGTTTTGGCTGTAGCTATTTTAAGACAAATTTCGTGCCCAAACTTGCACTTTCAAGAAAAAAGTAAAATTTTTGATAATTTACAGTGATTTTAGGCTTCTCGACAAAATATAAGAGTTGAAATGTTGAATTTTGAACTCAGCGTCATTGATTTAGTCTAAAAACACAAAAAGAAAAATTAATGCCACTGTGCGGACTCGAACCCAGGCCTTCTGCTTGGCAGTCCTCCAAAATCCTACTGAGCCATTCGGACAAAAATCGAAATTCGCGTTTTCAGAACTCCGTGGCAACTGACACAAGCTATTTGGAGTATACAATGACCGTAAATTCAGAAAGTCAATGGATTTTTACAACGACAATTACTCTGAACTGTCCGGTCGGTTACCGACTTTTCAAAAGACCGAAAGGATTTTGGTGTATTGGGGTGAGTTGCCGATTGTCAACAAAATTTGATATGTTTTGTTACAGGTAACATCAGTAAATCAATGCATAACTCAAGTGGATAGTGTGGCAAAATGCAAAGCTTCAGAACCTAGTGCTATTTTGAGCGGACTTCAGAGTATGGAGGAGACTAATTATGTTTATGGTAAGATTTCAAGCAAAATATGATGATATTGTGTTTTAAAACTTAGAAAAATGAGATCAGTACCTCGAATTACCTATAAAACGATGTTTTGGAATTTTTGTCCGAATGGCTCAATGGGATTCTGGAGAGCTACCAATCTGACGACCGGGGTTCGAGTCCGCACTGTGGCATAATTTTTTTGTTTTCTGTTTTTAGACTAAATTGGAACATTTGAGTTCGATTTTTCAAGTTTGAAATCTCTAATTTTCATTTAAAATGACCAATCTTGTTAAATCGTGAGAAAAAAAAACACTTTGCCGTGTTTCAATCCAATTTCGAGCATTTAACTAGTAGAAAAATTCCTAATTTTCAATTTCCAACCAAGTTTCCAAATTTCGAGCATTTTTCAAAAAATTGTCCGAATGGCTCAGTGGGATTTTGGAAAACAACCAGTCTGACGACCGGGGTTCGAGTCCGCGCTGTGGCATAAAATTTGTTTTAGTGTTATTTTCCTAATTTGAACCCGCTGAACCCGAATTTTATTATTTCCGTTCAAAAAAAATAATGTTTTGCAGGTATTGGCCAGCCACTTCTGAAAAAGGACTCCGGGTACTATAGATATGGGTATTGGGTGAACGGAGAGCGAAAATCATCTTGTATGCCTCCAGCTAAGAAAAGTGCATCATGTAATAGTACAAATGTGAGTAAACTAGACTCCATATGTCACATAGAATCTCAAAACTTTTCAGGAATTTTCCTACACGGATCCGCTGCTCAGTGCATATGCTGGCTATCAATTTGCACCGCCTGACCAGCCAGATGGTCTTACAACTCAAGATCAATTTGCAAAATGCTTAAATTTGTTGATTGGGAATACTGTTCTAGTTGGAATCGATGATAATGGGTAGGTTTTTTAACTGAAGTTTGAAATTTTGAATTTTCTATACTATTACTGCCGTTTTACATGTAAAAAAACCTAGAAATTTGAACTCAGCACAGTTTAATTAGTCCAGTAACTCAAAAACAAAATTTTTTTTGCCAAAGCGGACTCGAACCCCGGTCGTTTGATTGGAAGCCCGCCAAAATCCCACTGCGCCATTTGGACATGTTTCTGAAAATTATTGGAAAACGTGGTTTTTTCTAACTTTCAACAATTTTTGATATTTTTGCGGCTTTTCAGCATACTCTGACGCTCTTCTAAGCTCACATAGCTATGGAAACTTGAGCTTTAATGTTTTTTCTCGAAAAATTGACATTTTTGGGAAAGGGAAGGAATATAACACTTTCACTATGCGCCAGTTGGACCATTTTTTGTGAATTTTTTTATTTAAAAAATCCAATTTTTTCCAAATATTCGAATTTTTTAGATGCAACATGTCAACCGCAGGGCTGGTACCCACAAATATATGCTACAAAGGATACGTCTGCGGAGTGAAGCCCACTAGTCTAAATTCAACATTTTAATTTTATTTTTCAAACTTCCAGGTTCATAAACTGTTCGAGAAGCCCACAGAAGCATTTTTCTCGAGAGTTTCCGAATTCGACCTGCTAATTTTTGAAAGCAGTACCTGAATTATTGAAAACTTCTTATTAAGACTTCTAATTTTATTTTGCTATTCAAATTTCATATTTTCTAGAACTTTTCAACTTTTTGTCCGACTGGCTCAGTGGGATTTTGGGTGACTACCAATTTCACCACCTGGGTTCGAGTCCGCGCCTTGGCATATTTTTTTGTTTTAGTGTTATTTGGCTAATATCGACATTCTGAATCCGAATTTCAAGGTCCCATGCCTTAAAACTCAATGGGTTTCCTCCAAAATCAATATTCCATTGCAAAATCGTCCCTCGTCCCATATACTACTAAAATTGAAGTCAGCGTCTCGACTCTGTGCTCCCGAAAACTGAAATATGATCGCTTCGCCGCTTTCGCACGCTCCCCATCTCCCTATACTCTCAGAAATGAGAGGAAAATAAGGGAAGGGGGTAAAATCAACAAATAATATCGATTTTTTGAGAAGGTATAAAAGTTCGAAAAAATCACAAAGCAGTGTGGAAATGTCTAATTTTTGACCGAATTCGAACTCGGAAAGTCGAAATTTAGTAGAATAACACCAAAAAAAAAATTATGCCACATCGCGGACTCGAACCCCGGACCTCAGATTGGTAGCTGGCTAGAATCCCACTGAGCCACTCGTACACAAAAAGAAATTAAGTTTGAGCCGACCTAGCAAGTCTTTCTGGTTTTGAGAGTTGAAAATTCGAATTCAGGAGATTTGTATTATTCTGAGAACAGCAAAACAAAAATTCATGCCACAGTGCGGACTCGAACCCCGGTCGTAAGATTGGTAGCCGGCCAAAATCCCACTGAGCCATTCGGCCAAATTTTCAGAAAAACTTGAAAATTACGGTTTGAGCTGATTTTTCAGCAATTTCGATATATTTTTTTTTTCCAATTTTGAACTTGTTTTAAAGTTGTTCAAGCTATTGGAGACCAAGCTTCGAAGGGATATATATATATCCCCAAAATGTTGAAAATGTTATTACAAATAGTATATAAGTCAGAAATCCGTGTTCAGCAGGGCTTGTATAGTCAAACCAATAAATAAAAAAATTTATGACACAGTGCGGACTCGAACCCCGGTTGTCAGATTGGAAGCCCTCCAAAATCCCACTGAGCCATTCGAGCAAATTTTCAGAAAATCGAGGTTTGAGCTGATTTTTAAAAATTTTGAGCATTTTTTGGGACTGTTCAGCATATGTCTCATGTGTGCTAGGTGCAATGAGCTATTAAAATTTAAGCTTGATAGTTTATTTTCAATAAAAAGTTAAAAATTTGTATGTTAAAAATTCGTGTTCAGCAGGGCTTATATAGTCGAACCAACAAAGAAAAAAAATTATGCCACAGTGCGGAGTCGAACCCCGGTCGTCAGATTGGTAGCCCTCCAAAATCCCACTGAGTCACTCGTACAAAACTTTTTTTTCAAAATTAATTTTTCAGAATCCGAAAATAATGCGATTTTCCACCAAAAGGCGGAGCTCCGAGCAGACAGCCGACTGGCTCAGACATACGGTAGCTCAGGGGTGAGAGCTCCGAGAGCTCAGAGAGCCGGCAGAGAAAACGAGAGCACACACACACACACAAATACATCAGAGTCAGTCTCTCCCTGCTTCTGCGTGCCAGTTGCTCAAATTTTTGCTCAACAATTTCCAAATCTATATATCTGAAATTGTTCGCAATTCCTGAATCAAAAAAAAAATGCTTCCAGATTCTGAGGTGAGTTATATGTCGCTTCAGGGCGCCCCCGGGCGCCCGGTACCCCATCCCAAAAGTATCAAATATCGGCATGGTGATGAAACTGGAGAAAGTTCTGCGAGAAGGGTCTGTCTGTAAGATGAGCTCTTCCAAGACACCCCCCCCCCCCCCCCCCCCCCCCCCTCCATGTACCTCCTTTCCCCATTCAGTACCTAGACAGTTCTAGCTAACCTCTCCTACAATGTTCTCTGTATTTTGTGAGTTTTCTAAACCGTGAACTTTAATTTAAAAAACTCGAAAAATCGATATTTCTAATCTTAAAAATGTTCCTGAATGGCGCAGTGGGTTTTTGGACAGCTTCCGAGCAGAAGCCCGGGGTTCGAGTCCCCGCTGTAGCATTTATTTTTGTTTTTGTGTGGATGAGCTATATAAATGATTCTTGGCTTTAATTTCCTTGTAACCCAGAAAAAAAGCTCTCGGAGCTCAAAACGAGTAGAACTGCGAATTTTAATGGTACGGGGTTGGGGTTTCAGATAAAAATGTAGATTTTTAAGCTGAAATAAACTTTTTTCAGAGCTTTTACTCTTCATTTTTCGCAATTTCGAAAATTTGGTCCAAGTGGCGCAGTGGGATTTCGGATGACTTCCAATCTGACGACCGGGGTTCGAGTCCGCACTGTGGCACAATTTTTTCATTTTACTGTTTCTAGATTAATTTGAGTGCGCTGAGTTCAAATTTCTATCTTTTAAACTTCTAGGTTGAAGTTTTTTAGTAGAAAATTCCGAACTTTGTTGCAACTCGGAAAAATAAACAAATCAATAATTAGCGAAGTTTATAATCCACGTAAACAAATGTCTGGGTCACCTGGTGCTCAATGAGCACACTTATTTTTGATTTTCACTATTTTTCCAAAAAGATACATTTTTAACTAGGAACTTGCTCCGAATCGCCTTTTAAACTGACATTAATCAGAAAAATTATCAAAAATTATGATGTACATCCCTATTGTAAATTTTGGATTTTTTTTTTGGTCAATTTATGCGACTAGTTGATTTTAGGCACCCCTTAGTCTTTTTCCAATACCCAGTTGAGTCTAGATACCCCCTCACGCAACCATATTACATCATTATATAGCCATCATTAGCCAACTTGCAACAGTTGGGGGGACCCCCTGTGGTGACGGGATCGAATTCAGAGGTCTTGGGGCTCTTCGATGCACAATTTCTGTGGCAAAGCAGTAAAAAATCCAAAAATAAAATTTCGAAAATTTGGTGCAAGTGGCTCAGTGGGATTTTGGTGGGCTTCCAAGCAGAAGACCGGGTTCGAGTCCGCGCTGTGGCTTAATTTTTTTTTTTTGGTGTTTTAGACTAATTTGGGTATAGGCATGTCGAAAATTTTAGTCACGAGTCAGAAAATGGCTCAATGAGCATAAGAGATGAGTTTGAAAATTTCCTGGCGCTTATTTTTAAATTTTTAAAACCCTCGTAACTTTAAAACTAGAATAGCAAGAAAAAAGTTTCCAACCACAAAATTGTAGGAAATTTTCCAAGTAATATTTTGCTAGTTGACAACTTTCCTCGAACTATGCTCTCCACCGAGTTATGGTAGAAATCGCAACACCTGTTTGGTGGCGGGGAGCTCTGAGAAAACTCCCGCGGCTCTTTTCTTACCTGTTCGCCGGCGGTCACTTGAAACTAGATACCCTTATACCTTTTTTCCGCACCGGGCTCTTACTAAGTTTTAGGGCTTTTGGGGAACCCTCCGGGATTGATTCAAGTCAAATTTTTTTGGCCGGTTTTTATCAAAATTTTAATTTTTTCACTCATTACTTCACTGCCCCCCGGCCTAGTTATCACCTCCACTACCGTGTATTTGAACAACAGCGACATATGTAAAGCTCCTGTGCTACTGCTCGCCGAGCAAACAAATACAGATGGCATTGTTTGTGAAGCACCCCGTCCGACGCCTTGAAAGTAGTGAGGGAAGAAGAAGCTGAGAGCTGTATGTAAATGGAGTGGTGGCTCGGGTTTCGTCATTATTCCTGAGAACGGAAATTCGCAAGCTTTGGAGGGGTCCTGATGGGGTTCAGAAGTCTGTAAAAGCATTGAAAAAGAAAAAGAAAAAATATATGCCACAGCGGGGGTTCGAACCCGGGCCGTGAGATTGGTAGACGCCGAGAATCCCACTGAGCCATACGGTCAATTTTTTTGAAAATTTTGAAAATCGAGGGTTTTTGTTGGTTTGTAGGCAATTTCTCCAAATTTTGAGCTGGTTTTTAAAATATCCTGGGCTCAGTGAGCATTTCAAGATTTGATAAAAAATTCCCCGGTTTAGTATAAAAACACCTAAATAAAAATATATGCCACAGCGGGGGTTCGAGCCCTGGTTGTAACTTTGGTAGCCGCTGAAAATCGCACAGAGCCATTTGGACAACTTTTCTGAAAATTTTTAAAAATGAGGGATTTTTGCTGATTTTCAATTATTTTGTTAAGTTTTTTTTTTCAGTATATTAGCCTCATTTTTAGGGTATTCTAGGCTTAATGTACATCCGAATCAAGGGTGTCATTTTTCGATTTTTCGATTTTTTTGATTTTTTCGATTTTTCGATTTTTCGATGTTTTTCAGTGAAAATTTACTGTTTTGATTATCCTTCCCTGTGGGGGAACCCTTTTTGAATAGATATTTACAACCTCCTACAACGAAAAGGTTCAAAAATAAAACATTATCAGCTGTTTTGTAAGTTTATTTCAAAAATCGAAAAATTTTTCGATTTTCGATTTTTCGTTTTTTTCGGAAAATCGAAAAACGAAAAATTTTCGATTTTTCGAATTTGAAAAAACGAAAAATCGAAAATTTTTAATTTTTCGATTTTCTGGAAAAATCGAAAAACCGACACCCTTGATCCAAATTACAAGAAAAATATATGTTCTTTGCTAGAAATAAAGATTTCCGAGAACTTAAAATATTGCTAACTCGAAATTTGTATCCAGCAGACCCGGTTTAGTATACAAACACCAAAACAAAAATATATGCCACAGCGGGGGTTCGAACCATGGTCATGAGATTGGTTGCCGTTGAAAATCACACTGAGCCAATCGGGCAATTTTTCTGAAAAATAAAAAAAAACAATTTTTGCTGATTTTCAATTATTTTGATAAGTTTTTTTCAGTATATTCACCTCATTTTTAGGGTACTCTAGGCTAAATGTGCAATACAAGCCTTTAAAAAAGTTGTTTTTCTGAAAATCAAAATTTCCGAGAACTTAAAATATTGCTAACTAGAAATTTGTATTCAGCAGGCCCGCTTTGGTATAAAAACACCTAAATAAAAATATATACCACAGCGGGGGTTCGAACCATGGCCGTGAGATTGGTAGCCGCTGAAAATCACACTGAGCCAATCGGGCAATTTTTTTTTTAATTTATGAAATGTTGGGAAAATTATTTTTTTAACCAAACCAACTAACTGAGAATTTCTCCGTTTTGCCTACTATAAGGTCCATTAGGCTGGCGGTATAGATGACACTCAATTAGTCAGCAGGTGTGCACTTAGCTAGCAGATGTGTGTATCTCCCTACTTAAATGCTTGTTAGATTGAATAATTAGTGATGGTGGATTTTAACAAGATTATGATGAAAATAGCCCTACTTGAAATTTTTGACACAATTTTTTTTCGCGGAACAACTTCAAACCCTTATAACTCGAAATCTGGAGTAGCTAAAGAAAAGTTGTCAATTAACAAATTATTCGGTTTAAAATTTCCTACATTTTGTTAGTTGACAACTTTTTTATAGCTCGTTCCCCTGCAAAGTTACAGGGGTTTGAAGATTAAGTGAAGAAAGAGCATGGAGGGAGGGGAGGGGAGAGACGACGAGAGCGTGCTGCGTCTCCCCCTACTCCACGCTCTCTCATGTCAAAAAAATTTAGGGAAACTTTATCACCTTATAACTCTTAAACTAGGCTAGATAGAAAAAAGTTGTAAATTTTCAAAATGTTGCAAATTTTTTATACTTTCTAATTTCAGGGTCAAAAACTAAAAACCTTCCTGCTGGGCACCGGGACGACATTGGATCCCTCGCTTGACCCAACCGGGAATTCGAATTTCTCGTGAGTTTTTAGCACCCTTCGCGCCTTAAATTTGATCTTCAGAATGGCCACCACATCAGATTCCTCCACGATTTGGACGGCCCTACCGGCTAGCCAGCCAGGTGATAAGGATATCCCTACAGTTGATCTTGCAGCTATTTCCGAGGCCTACGGTGAGTTGGGATTTCGAAGAGGGGTCAAAGCCTAAGCCGAAGCCCAAGCTTAAGTCTAGGCCTGATCCTAAGCTTGAAAATAGGCCTAAGCCTAAGCCTAAGCCTGTGAAAAAGTCAAAGCCTAAACCTAAGCCTAAGTATAAAACTAGGTCTAAGATTAAGCCTAAGCCTAAGCCTAAGCCTAAGCCCAAGCCCAAGCTCAAGTCTAAGCATAATCCTGAGCCTAAGCTTATGCCTATGCCTATGCCTAAGCCTAGGCGTAAGCCTAAGTCTAAGCCTAAGCCTAAGCTTGAAATTAGGCCTAGGCTTAAGCCTGAACCTAAGGCTAAGCTTAAGCTTGAAATTAGACCTAAGAATAGGCCGAAGCCTAAACTTAAGCCTAAGCCTAAGCCTAAGCCCAGCCTAATCTGAAGCCCCAATTTACTGCCAACCTAAAGATTTCAAGCCTTGAGAGTTCAGGCCTAAACTCCTGCCACCAGAAAAATAACAATTGCACACGTGTGAGCGACTAATTGACCTCCATGCAAATCCCTATAACAATTACGTAACGCATCTGGTTTTCTCTCGCCTCTCCCTGTTTCCAATGCTCTCTAGTCCCTTGACCTGACAACCGTACGTTGAGTACCGCCTCCTGTGTGTGTGTGTGTGTGCTCTGTGAGCATACACACACACACCCTATTCATACCACCATTTCTTGTTGTTAGATTGACGAGACATATGTCTTCTTTGAACACTTTTTTTTGAAGGGTTTATGGGATTTTTTAGGGTTAAACTTCCGGTTTTTTTATATTGGGGTTTTTTATCAGATTGTGTAATTTAAAATTACATTTTTTTCATCTGTTTTTGAGCTTTTTGTTAGTTGAAAACTTTTTAAAATCTCTTATAGTTCAGGAGTTACTGAGGTATTCGCCTCGCGCTCTTTTAGGCCCAAAGCCTTTTCGGGCCTGTAACTCTAGAACTAGATAAGCTAGCGAAAAGTTTTCAACTAACAAAATATTCCTCACAAAAATTTGAGTACTTTGTTAGTCACCAACTTTTTGATACCTATTATAGATCAGGAGTTATAAATGTTTTTCTATGCTTAACCCCTTGCGATTTTTGGCCGGCCTATTATCTTTCAATCCCCGTATTTCCGAAACTAAAAAAGCTAGAAAAAAGTTGTCAACTAACAAAATATTCCTCACAAAATTTCGAGTATTCTGTCAGTTGACAACTTTTCCTTAGCGTTTATGGTTCAGGAGACATCCCCCCCTTTCTAAGCCTGTATTTCCAAAACTAGAAAAGCTAGAAAAAAGTTGTCAACTAACAAAACATTCCTCACAAAATTTTGAGTATTTCGTTAGTTGAAAACTTTTCCGTAGCTGTTGTGGTTTTAGAGTTACAAGCTTTCAAAGTTAGGCAGGAGAAATAGTGTGTGCGGGAGGAGGTGGCAGACAGCTATAGCACACTGCGTCTCCTTCCACCACACGCTCTCTCAGGCGCGCGATCTTTGAACACCTGTAACTCTGGAACTAATAGAGCTAAAAAAAGTGTTCAGCTAACAAAATGTTTAAAATTTTGTAAGGAACAATTTGCAATTTGTCAATTTTTTGATATCTCAATTCGAAAAAAAGTTATGTTCACTTTTCTAAAACATCCTTTAATATTCATTTATATTTTTTATTTTCCAGGTTCCACCTCTTCCACAACCTCCCTTACATCATCAGTAACATCTCAATACCAATACAACTCCTATCCTCAATACGCAATGTACACCTCTGCAAATCCTGCCAACTACTATCAGCAGGTGACTGCAAACCTGCGTGCCGGCACCACAGCCTTCCCATACTCGCTGACAACGCCCTCGTATTACGGTAGGTCAAATGAATAGACCTTCATACTAATATACGAGTTTTCAGGAAGTTATCCGGTAGATTACACATCGGCGGCGGCGGCATATCAGAACCCCTACTACACAAATCTCCGTGGAGGCACCGCTGCTCCGTACTACAACCCGCTGAATGCGACAACGGCAGCTGCTTATGCGGTTCGTTTTTTTTTTGAAATTAAGGTTTTTAGTTAAACTTGGGAACTAACAAATTGTTAAGAAAAAAAAATTTCCTACATTTTCTCAGTCGAAATTTTTTTCTAGCTATTCTAGTTTTAAAGTTTTCAGGGTTTAAAAAAACAGCGTTTTCATGCCTTGTAATGTAGAAATTCAAAATTTTCATACCCAAATTAATCTAAAAACACCAAAACAAAATATTTAGCCACCGTGCGGACTCGAACCCCGGTCTTCTGATTGGCAGCCGTCCGAAATCGCATTGAGCCACTTGGGGAAATTGTAAACTATTGATTTTTTTTTCAATTTTTCGGGTTAAATTTTAAAGTGTAGAGAACGTACAGGAAATATGATAATATAAAAAATATAAAAGTAGTGTTTTGCCCCTGAAAATTTGAGGTTTACAACTTTTAGGCTCTCATATCTCCAAAACTAAAAGCTTTCCGATAAATTTTGTTAACTAAAAATTGTTGAGCAGAAAATTTGCTACATTTTTGCATTTGACAACTTTTCTCTAGCTATGCTGGTTTCAAAGTTACCCGGTTTTAAAGTTGGCGCCCTTCCTCGAGGCGGAGAGAGTGTGGAGAAGGGGGAGACGCAGCGCACTCTCCCCCTCCGCACTCTCCCCGCCGCCACACTATTTCTGCACCACCAACTTCAAACCTTTGTAACTCTGCAGCGGTTAAAGCTATCAAAAAATTTTTAACTACAAAAATGTTTGAAATTTTGTGATGAATATTTTGTTAGTTGGCAACTTTTTGATAGCTTGGCTAGTTTTTAAGATAATTAGCTTTAAAGTTAAATTTAAAATTTTTAGAGTGTAGCCAGCTCGGTCTTGGGAACAGATGCCGTCAACCTCGGAACTTCATCAGATGGCTCGACAGGTGTCCCGTCAACAGTCACAAGCTTCAGCCTAAAGGAGAAAAAACCGAAGGTCTCCAAGAAAAAGAAGACGGGCTCCTGCTCCCCAGGCGATGAGACCTACGCGAGAGTCTTTATTTGGGATATTGACGATATTGCGGTGATTTCCCGGAACTACCTGGCATCTGTTACTCATACTAATGAATTTTATGCAAGAGCCGCGAATAGTGTCTCACATTTGATGGAGAGAATCGCTTTGAACAATTTTGCAGATGTTAATGAGGTTTGTGAGTAGAGAAAATGGAAAATCATACTGAAAATCGTGTAGATCATGAAATTTGGAGCATTTTGAGCTAAAAATTGATAGAAATTGATAAAAATTAAGAAAATTGAGAAATGTTTTTAAAAAATTTTTTAAGTGAGTTTTTTGTGATTTTTTAGGTTCGAAATTTTTTATTTGTAAAATTTTAAATTAAAATAAATTTATTTTAAGTTTTTTAATTAAAGTTAAATTTTTTAAACAAAAAATACCTATAAATATTAATTTAAATGTCAAAAAAAATTTTTAAGAATACTTGAAATTTTCGATTTTTTTTTTGGATAATTCAAGTTTTTTTTAAAATTTTATATGTATGCTGAAACGCGAAAATATAAAGTTTTCTAAAAATGTGAAAAATTTGGAGCAATTTGAGCCAAAAATCAGCAAAAAATATCAAAAATGAGCAACTTTACAAAATCTTGAAAAATTTTTTTTTTTTTAAATTTAAATTTTGAAGTTTTAAAAATCTTTTATTATGTTTTTGGCGCACATAAAATATATAACAAAGTTTTTAATAAAAATTCCAAAAATTTGGAGCATTTTGAGCCAAAAATCAGCAAAAAATATCAAAAATGAAAAATTTTTCAGAAGTTTGAAAAAATCAATTTTTTTCGAAAATTTTTTTTTCAAATTTATTTTTGAACTTTTAAAAATCAATTTTTTTAGCTCAAAATGCTACAAATTTCTTGCTCTTTTCGAATTTCTCACTGAAACGCCTTCAAAATCTCATCTTCCTCATGTTTCAGTTCCTAGAAGGTGACATCACCAATATCGAGGACGCCGTCGTGGATGAAACCACCATGGACTCGGGACCAATCGATAATCTACGTGGACTTGACGTTATGCGACGTGTCGCACCAAAATATTCAGCTTTCCGGCAATTTTACACAGAAAATTCGACAAAAAATGACGTGGCTGGGTTTAAGCAGGAGCAGAATGGATTTAATTTTGGTAACTTTTTTAAATTAAAAAAAAATAAATAAATATTCAAAAAAAATCCAAAAAAAAATATTTGAAAATTTCAGAGCTCCTGGAACGCGTCGGATTTGGAGCCCGTGAGGCCACAGAGCTCTACCAGTCTGCAATCCAGCTCCAGACCCTCCCCAATTTCGGTCAACGCTGGCCATGTGCTCAGCGTTGTATGGACCTTGTAGTGGAAAAGTCGAAGCTCTCAGCTGAAAAATACGCGAATGTAGTGCTCTCCAACGACGGACTTGTGCTCGGAGCTGCTCAACTGATGATCTCAGGGCTCAACTCTTCGGTGCCTGTGGAGAATATCTACTCGATATCGAAACAGGGGAAGGAGTCGGTTTTCGAGAAGATTCAGTCGAGATTCGGGAAGAAGTGCAGTTTTATATGCATTACTTCTGGGGATACGGCAAATTCTGCTAAGAGGGTTGGTTTTTTTTTGAATAGCTGGAGAAATTTGCTATAATTAGTTGGTTCACAAGTTTTTGATATCTTTTTACTACGTAGATTTATACATATTTGTATTTAAAGTTAATCTGAAACTTTGAACCTCTTTAGCTTGAGAACTGTTATTGTTATTAAAAAAATGTTAATTACAAAATCAAACTCCAAGAAATTTGCTTCATTTTGTCAGTTTACCAAATTTTTATAACTCACCTTCCCGCAAAGTTATAGGGGTTTAAAGTGAGCCATTTCACCTTTTTATGTGGTGTCCGGTTGTCCCATAATGGTTTGATCTACAGAAAATGCGGGAATTTTTTTCCCAAAAAAGTGCTCTCTGTATGTGTACTTTAACCCCTTATATCTCTGGAATTGTTAAAGTTATCAAAAAACTACTAATTAAAAATATAATCTGCAATAATTTTTCTACAATTTGTCTTGTATCAAGTTTTCGATAGTTTAATTATCTGCCGAGTTATTCCAATTTTCGAAAGGTTTTCCAATCTTCAAAGCTCAATTTTTCAAGCTCAAAGCTCAAACCCTAAAACTTTGCTGAAAATAGGTTTCTTAAAAAATTTCAAATTGACAAAACTGTCTACAAAAAATTCACTACAATTTGTTTCGGAGCAACTTTTTGATAGCTCAACTACCTGTGGACTTATAACATGAGCCGCCTAACTTTAAAGGCCTGTAACTTCAAATATATCGGAGTTATCAAAAAGTTGTTAACATTCAAAACATTGTAGACAAAATTTGCTACATTTCGTCTGTTAATAATTTTTTGATTGCTCTATTACCTGTTGACTTATGAAGGTTCAAAATTTATTGTGCACCTCAAGGGTCGGCGGCAGTTTCGAAAATTGTTTTTTGTCTACAAATTTGGCAAGTCCACAAACTGCCGGTTTTTCGATTTGCCGAAAATTTTTAATTCCGGCAATTTTTCAATTTGCCGGAAAATTTTAATTCCGGCAAATTGCCGATTTGCCGTTTGCAGGATATCAATTTGCCGGAATCGTTTAGAGGGATTTTTTTATAAGACAGAAACACTTAAAACTTAAAAATTTGCCGGAAAATTTTAATTCCGGCAATTTGCCAGTCTGCTGGAAATTCTTAATTCAGGCAATATGCCGGTTTGCCGGAAATTTTTATTTCCGGCAATTTGCTAATTTGCCAGAAATTTTCAATTCCGGCAATTTGTCAATTCGCTGGAAATTTTTAATACCGGAAATTCGCCAATTTGCCGGAAATTTTTAATTCCGGCAAATTGCCAATTTGCCCGAAATTCCCACCCCTGTGCACTTACAACTTTTGTAATAATGCAGCTATGAAAAAATGCGTCTACCAACAAAATAATACAAATTCCTGGTTTTTTTTCACTAAAAAATTTTATTTTGCAGCTTAACATTCCCGTATGGCCACTCAACTCCAATACGGACCTCGACAAGCTTTACAGTGCTCTGGACAACTTTTTGTTGGGCGGATAATTCCAATATCTTCAATTAACAATTTAAAACAATTTTCGGGTCAATTGATAGTTTTACCTTGTTCCAGTATTTGTATTTATTCAGATCTTCTATTTATTTTTTGTATTATTCTTTGTGAATGAAGCCAATTTTTTGAATTCCACTTTTAAAAATTCAAAAAATTAAAAAAAAAAAAAAAAATTGCGTGAACTTTTAATTTATTAACTATAAATTTAAAATTTATTGCGTTGTCATTCCACGTGGAGCTTAATTTAGAAGTTTTGAGTTGGAAAATTGAAAAATTAACTATTTTTCAATTTTTCGACTGCAAGCGTAAAAATGTGAGTTATAATTTTAAGTTTTTGCAGCTTGAAAACTACTAAAAGTACAGAAAAGAGCATAAAATTTCGGACATTTCGTTAGTTGGAAACTTTTTTCTATCTGTCCTCCCCGCAGAGATACAGGTGTTCAAAATCGGGGTGAAGAGAGAGCGTGGAGAAGGGGGAGACGCAGCGCGCTCTCGTCGTCTCTCCTCTCCCCTCCCTCCACGCTCTTTCGCGCGCTAACTTCAAACGCTTGTAACTCCGCGCGTAGTGGAGTTATTGAAAAATTTTCAACTAACAAAATAAAGTACATAAAATTTCCTATATTTTGTTAGTTGACAAATTTTTGATAGAAACACCCACTGCAAAGTTACTCTACTTCACAATTTCAGATGACAATTGCTTATTATGCAAGACTCAATAAGATCGCTATATGGAATTCTTTCATGGTAAATATTTTTCAAATATTTTTTAATCTACAAAATACTAATATAATGTAATTTCAGATTGTTTTCGCTTTCTGGAAAGGATCGATTTGGAAAATTATTCTCGATGAAGTTGGCACTTGGTATCTAATTTATTTATGCATCGCAGGCATCTATAGATTTTATTTGTCGGCGGAACAACAAGAGTAAGGAGAGAACGATAACTTACGACAATTAATTTCTAATTTCCAGAATTTTCTCCTCATTTATCAGAGATCTACAGGATAAACATAATGTCTGCGTTCCAATGCAATTCATGCTCGGATACTTTATCGGAATGGTTGGCGAGCGGTGGGGAGAGTCGTTCGAAAATGTTAGCTATATTGAGAAGTGAGTTCCACGCAAAATTCTCTACATTTTGTTAGTTGACAACTTTTTTCTAGCTCACCTCTCCGCAAAGTTACATAGCGCTGCGTCTCCCCCTCCTCCACGCTCTCTCTCTCTATCGTAATCTAGACTTTAAATCTCTGTATCTCTGCGGAGAGGAGAGATAGAAAAAATTTGTAAACTAACAAAATGTGTAAAATGAAATTTTCTACAATTTGTCAGTCAAAATTTTTTTTTTCTATCTTTTATCTCGGCGGAGTTATATAGCTTTGAAGTTGAAATTTTTTCTGTCAGTATTTTTTAGAATGTTTGCTTGAAAAACGCTATTTAATAAAATTTGACTAACCAAGTTAAAATTTAAAGGAAAAATTTAAGCTTTTTTATTACGAAAACCCCAGATTTTTGGCTCTAAATAGAGGGAAGCTCAAACCTCCATAACTTTGTAGAGAGTAACGTTATCAAAAAGTTATTACTAATAAATTGTAGGAAATTTTATGTACTTTATTTTGTTAGTTGAAAAATTTTCAATAGCTCCTATGTGCGCGGAGTTACAAGCGTTTGAAGTTAGCGCGCAAAAGAGCGTGGAGGGAGGGGAGGGGAGAGACGACGAGAGCGCGCTGCGTCTCCCTCTCCTTCACACACTCTCGTCATCTCGAATTTAAAGCTTTGTATCTCTGCGGAGAGGAGAGATAGAAAAAAGTTGTAAACCAACAAGATGTGTAAAATGAAATTTCCTACAAATTGTTAGTTGAAAATTTTTTGATACGACTATTTTCAGCAAAGTTATCAAGCTTGAACTGAAAATAACCTTTTTGGTAATTTTTCAGAGTTGCTCTATCAGTTGCCGCCTTCATCCCGGGAGTTGTGAACATTCATAACCGGCGTAACATCATTCGTTATATGGTTTTATCGCAAATTCTCGGCATCCGACAAATATCTGCACTGGTGAAGAAGCGATTCCCGAATAATGATGCGCTGGTCACCGCCGGACTTTTGCATGAAACCGAGCGGAAAAAACTGGAAAAAGTGCCATGTGCGGTGTACGCGGAGTCGTTTGTTCCAATCATCTGGGCGCTGAAAATACTGCAGAAATATGAAGAGGCAGAGGAGAGGACGTTCAAGGCGGACAATCCCAGGGTAAGCTTACCGAAAAGTAGACTTTTTGAAATTTAACTTTTCAGGAGGAATTTGGTGGGACTGGTGTATATGACACTGTGTACGCAGAGATTACGGAGTTTCATGAAAAAACAGCGACTCTTTCCACCTATGACACCACTCCGATTCCCCTGGCATACTCGCAGATTGTCATCTTTTCGGTCAGATTGTACTTCTTTATTTGTCTGTTCACAAGACAACATTTGGATATGGATGACACTTATCTGGTATGTTATCTTTTTTCTATAAGAAGTATTAAAAAAAAATGTTGACTTGTAACTTGTTGAGCACAAAATTTCCTACAGTTTGTTAGTTGACAACTTTTTTCTAGCTCTGTTCCCTGAGAAGATAGAGCCGTTTAAAGATTTGATAGCCAAGAGAGTGTGGAGGAGGGGGAGACGCAGCACACTCTCCCCCTCTGCACTCTCCAGCGCCGCCACACTATTTCTTCTTTCAACTTCAAACGTTTATAACTCCGCTAGGAAGAGAGATAGAAAAAAGTTGTCAACTAACATATTGTGTAAAATTATTGTAGAAAATTTCATGTAGTTTATTATGTCAGTTGAAAACTTTTTTCTAACTTCCCTAACTGCAAAGTTATGAGGGTTTGAAATCATCAAGCCCAGAGAGAGTGTGCTGCGCAGGGGGAGAGTGCAGACGGCGAGAGTACGCTGCACTCTCTCTTGCCAGTGTTTTGACTTTAAACCCCTATAACTCCGCGGAAAAAAAAGCTAGAAAAAAGTTATCAACTAACAAAAAATTTCATGTAATTTATTTTGTTAGTTGACAACTTTTTTCTAGCTTTCCTAACTGCAAAGTTATGAGGGTTAAAAGTTTTGAAGCCCAAAAGAGTGTGCAGAGGGGAGAGTGCAGACGGCGAGAGTACGCTGAACTCTCCCCCGCCGCCACACTATTTCTTGCCTCAACTTCAAACCCTTATAACTCCACGGAGAAGTGTGATAAAAAAAAAGTTATCAACTAACAAAATGTAGAGAATTTCATGTAATTTATTTTGTTAGTTGACAACTTTTTTTTAGCTTTCCTAACTGCAAAGTTATGAGGGTTTAAAGTGAAGCCCAATAGAGTGTGCAGAGGGGAGAGTGCAGACGGCGAGAGCATACTCTCTCCGCCGCCACACTATTTCTGCCCTCAACTTTAAGCCCTTATAACTCCGCAGGGAAAAGAGCTAGAAGAAAGTTGCCAACTAACAAAATGTAGCAAATTTTTCATAGAATTTTTTTTTTCAGGAACTGGTTTTCTCCCTGTTCCCACTCCTCACCATCATGCAGTTCATTTTCATGGTGGGATGTATGAAGGTTTCGTCGGTCTTGATCAACCCAATGGGAGAGGACGATGACAATTACGAGTGCAATTATGTTTTTGATAGAAATTTATTTGTAAGGGATTTTCAGATAGATTTAGATTTTGATGACAAACTATTTACAGGTTGGAATGGAAATTGTGGGATGGGTTAAAGAGAATCCGGCAAAAACACACCCGGATCTGGATGGCAGGAACATTATTGATATAGATAACCGACCGTATTATCCGAAATATGGAGACAAATTTGATGGAAAGAATAAGGCGTATGTGGGGTCTTATAAACATGTCCCGTGAGTTTTAAAAAATCAAAAAATTAATTTTAAATATTATTAATTTAGATTCCCACATAAAGCAATGAGCAAGCTTCCGCTAGATGCACAACAGGTCCAAGGAAAAAAGAAGCGCGTCGGCACATGTTTGAGTTGCAACTTGACCTTGAAAGAGCCTAACACGTCAGCAGAGGAGCCAGAAGCAGCAATTGTAGCATCACCGGGAGCTGTTGTTTTGCATGTACAGCCACAGTAGCTGGTTTACTCGATTTTTACCGTTTTTAAATAAAATTATTTTTGAATTGTTCAAAATATCTTAAAAACTAAATAGTTTTCCACAAAATTTTTACTAACAAAATATTCCTCGTAAAATTCCCTACATTTTGCTAGTTGAGAACTTTTTTCTAGCTCATCTCCCTGCGGGGAGACGTAGCGCGCTTTTTGTAAAACCGCTGCGCGACCGCGCCGCTCCTCAAAATTTCAAATTGATAGTACCACCTTAAACTTTGACACAGGAAAGCTGAAATGCCCCATGATTTGTATATAAAATTTTCAAAAGATCTGACAATCAAGAGACAATCTGGAGCCACAAGAAGAAAAAAACGAGTGGCCGCGACGCGACCGCGCCGCGTGCCCGAATATTCAAAAGGTCATAACTGTTTAAATTGACACGTGGTGTCAGATTGTCTCATTTTGGATTGACCTACGTTGATCTACAAAAAATGCGGGAGAAGAGAAGCAGAGTTTTCAACTGACTTTTTTTCGCTGACGTCACATTTTTTATGGGAAAAAAGTTCCGCATTTTTTGTAGATCAAACCGTAATGGGACGTGAAATGATGCTAGACTTCTGAAAATTGAAATATAAAAAGGCATCATGCATTAAAATACATTACACAGAAAACTATAAAATTAACCGTAGTGCGACCGCGACGCGACCGCACCGCAACACAAAATCTTCAAATCTTTAATTGGTCATGACTCAATGGAAAACTATGATACACGTCTGAAAGTTGATATATGAAAAGAAATCCAGGTACCGTAAACATTGCATAAGAAAAATTTGGCTCTGACCGCGACGCGACCGCGCCGCGTGCTCAAATGTTCAATAGGTCATAACTGTGTCTAAACTTGGCCTAAACGTCTGAAAATTGATAAATACATGGGAAATGCAAAAATTTATTAAATAAAATTACTCAAAAAATCTAAAATTCAAGTCAAAACTATATAATCCTTAATAAATAATTACTGGGTCGATCTTCAACTTCTACAACATCTTCTAAAACTTCATACCTCTCCGTTCGCTCGTTAAACGCAAATTTTTCCTCCTCGCCATCAGCATTACAGGCAAAAACTGCCAATCTTCCGTCTTTCAGAGTGAGAAGCTTCAAATGTGAGAATATTGTAGAGGTGTACTCGTCAGTGGGCTCCCCGAGCCATCCACCTCGGCGGAGAGCTTCTTCTTTTTCTAATTTTCTGATTTTCTGCACTTCTTCAAATCTCTTCTCTCTTATTGTTTCGTAGATAGCAATCATGTTGTAATCCTCGTGATTTTTTGATTTTTCATCTGAAAATTTTTGTAATTGGTGGTTTTTCAAAAAAAAAATGGGGCGCGTCGCGGTCGCGTCGCGGTTTTTTGTATTTTCCGATGCGTTATTACTAGGTTGATTTTTAGCCAATCGCCTCAACATTTTGTCTCTGAATTTATGAAGTATCTGGCTATATTCTTATAAAGTTCTGTAAATCTAGAATGAAATTGTCAATTTAGGTGCGTTGCGGTCGCGTCGCGGTCACATGGTCTGTCAAGAAGTTACGTAACTTGGTTAAAAGCTGCCCAATTCTCCTAAAATTTTATCTGCAAACTGTTCTAGTTGCTAGTATCCTACTTTTAAAATATTGAGGTTTTAGAAAAATTTAAAGTTTCGATGCGTTGCGGTCGCGTCGCGGTCAACCGGTGAACCTATACGTTGCTTGACTTGGCTCAAAACTGTTAATTTTGCGTAAAAGTTTGCGAGCAAACTTTTGTAATTTCTAGCTACCTATTTCAAGAATGCTGAGGTTCTAGAGTTAAAAAATGATGCCCTGCGGTCGCGTCGCGGTTAAGTCTTCATCGAATTGTCGCGTAACTTGGCTCAAAATTGTTAATTTCGAATGCAAGATTTCGTTATTTCTAGCTACCAGTTTTCGACATTTTGAGATGCTCAAACAAAATTAAAAATTTGAATGCGTTGCGGTCGCGTCGCGGCCAAGTGTTAAAGTACGTAACTTGGCTCAAAACTGCATAATTTCCCGGAAATTTCATGTGCAAACTTTTGTAATTTTTAGCTACCTATTTTCAAAATTTCGAAGTGTTAGACCAAAACTAAGGGTTTGGGTGCGTTGCGGTCGCGTCGCGGTCAAGCGGTTTTTTTTTCAGACTACTCACCATTTCTAAGATACCAAGTAACACCTGCCATCCGTCGCTTCTTCCCATCCTCCACAAAATAAATACATTGAACATTTGTGCAAATCATTTGATACTCAAAATGACCTCTCAGCTGCTCATCAGTTGCTCCAAATTGCTCACAGCTCTCCCCAAACTCGAATCCTACATAAACCCAGGAAACAGCAACCGTGTCACGTGGAATCTCCTGATCACTGTTAGAGGGTCCTATTAGTAAGGAGAGAAGGTTAAGCTGTCTCGGTGAGATTGGGGGCTCCGATGAGCCGATTGTAAAGGCGCACCACTGGGCTTTTAGGAATTCATAGAAAATTGAAAGTTCTAGAATTGAAGCTGGAGAACTTGTGATTGGACCAACGAGAGCTTCACGCTTCTGATCCATTTTTTGCTCGAACTTTTTTTTCGAACAGTATTCCTGGAAATAAACTTTTAAATCCTTGAAACTACATATAGGAGCCATGTGGCGACAGGCTGCCTCATTGCGGTTTGATCTACAACAAAACAAAAAAGCGGGAATTTTTCTCCCAGGAAAATGTGACGTCAGCACACTCTTAACCTTGCAAAATCAGTTGAAAAGTCTGCGTCTTTTCTCCCGCATTTCTCGAAGATCAAACCAAAATGAGGCACTTGGATACCACGTGTAAAAGAGCTAACAAAAAGTTGTCAACTGATCTTATTAGTTGAAAATTTTTTGTAGCTAAAAACATAACTAAAAACGCTATCAGTCCAATCAAAAAAACTTACAGCTCCAATTTCAATTAAGACCAAAATCACGCAAAACGCCGCCAGCCAAAATATCCAGTAGCCGGCTTCAAGTGGTGGAGCCACCATCACTTTTAAAAACGGGTCTCCTCAAAAATTCCAGCTGAAAATGAGTGGGGGAGAAGTCAGGTGAAAAGTGAGACATGTTGCATGTTCTTGAAATTGATTGGTTGACATGGAAACCGAAATTGTATGTGATATCATGGAGGAAATGGGTTTCTGGTGATTTTTGGAATTTCTGGATAAGACCCATCTAACTTCAAAGCTTTGTAACTCTGAGAATATCTAAATTAGAGAAAAGTAGTCAACTAACAAAATGTAGTAAATTTTTTGCTTAACATTTTCTTAGTTGACAACTTTTTTTTTCATTTGCCGCCGAGCTACTGAGGCTGGAAGTTGGTCAGGGGTGTGCGGCAAATCTTAAAATTTGCCGAGCTCGGCAAATTCGGCAAATCTTTTTTATCAATATTTGCCAAGCACAGCAAATTCAAAGAATTTGCCGTGCTTAACAAACTCCAAAAAATTTGATACTTTTTGATGCTTTTTCGAGCACCAAAACTACTTAACTCTGAACAAACATCTGGTTTCCGAATAAGTTCCGTATAGTATGTTTGTTAAAGCATCAAAATAACTTAATTTTGTGTAATTTTACTACATTTTTGGCGAAAAAATCAATAGTTTTGGTCAGAATTGTACTGTCAAATTTTTTATGTGTGCTTTCGTAATTTGCCGTGCTCGGCGAATGGTAGGGATAGTCCCCTGGTAGGGATAGTCCCCCTCCGCTACAAAAGGTTCAACACTTTAAATTATTATATCACTGCCAGGAGGCAAGCAAAAAAATGTTGTATTTTCAAATTAATGTATGACCACTTTTGTAGCTACGATATTCATTTCAAAAAACCCGAAAAAAGATTATTTTCCAATATGCTACTATTATTAAAAACTTGGAAATTGTTTTTGGGTCCTTATATTTGTGCAGACAAAAAATGTCCTACCCAAAAAAATAGCAAATTTTAGCTCTGAGAATATCTAAGCTAGAATAAAGTTTTAAACTAACAAAATGTAGGAAATTTTCTACTTAACATTTTGCAAGTTAATAACTTTTTTCTAGCTTTTCTCCTCGAAGAGTTACATATGTTTGAAGCTGAGAGTGGAGAAATTTCCAATTTCGAAAAGTTTCTCTTCACGTCGAATTTGAAAATTCAGAACAAAAAAGTTTTGTTAAAAAACAATATTACACGCAAATCCGTGGCATAACTGGCAAATAGAACATCAACAAAATAATGAGTAGGAAAATCGATAAATCAATTATTTCTCAATTTTTTGAGGCATTCAAAAAGTGAGTTTCTGGGATTTTCAGAGCACTTTTCCGCAATTTGGAGCGCTTTAACTTCAAACTTTTATAACTCTGAAACTAGCATAGCTAGAGAAAAGTTGTCAACTAATAAAATATTCTTTGGGAAGTTTTACACATTTCGTTAGTTGAAAACTTTTTTCTAGCTCTGCTGCCTGTGTAGTTATAAAAGCTCAAAGTGTACAAAACATTATAAAGATTTTTCAGATGACAATAACATATTATCGTGCTGTGTCGACTGAGTCGATTTCCAACTTTCTAAAGGTACGTGGATTTTGGAATGAAAACCCAAAAAAAAAAAATTTTTTTCAGATTATAAGACATTGGCATGGATCGCTCGCGAAATCTGTTTGGCAGGAATTCTTGTTTTGGCTTTTTCCCTACTATGTAGTTTGCGCCGTGTACAGATGTGTCCTGCCGATAATTGGATGGGACGAGTAAGCGATTTGTCGTTAGATCAACATAAAAAATACCTAATTTTGCAGTCAGTTTAAAAAATTCGTTGAGATATTGTCGACACATCAGGATATGTATATTCCGTTGGAATTTATGCTTGGTTTCTTTGTCACCACTGTCATTGATCGGTGGAGAAAGTCCTTCCAGAACATTCCGTACATTGAAAGGTAAAAACAAATTTTTGCAGGAATCGTAATCTACAGAAAATTTGCTACATTTCGTTAGTTTTCATATTTTTAGCTCTACCCACTGCAGAGTTACATGGGTTTCAAGTTGAGAGAGGAGATAACGTGGTGGTGGGGAGGCTCTATAGAGCCCATAAAAACCTGACACCAGTGGTACATCCATAAAAGTGCGCTCTACTGATAATTTGAGATTAGCAAGGTTTGGGCGCGTTTTAAGGAAAATTGCTTTGGTCCAAAAAAAGTTCAGAATTTATTTTCGGACTTTTTTTTTATATGCATCACAAAAATGTTGGACCACCCGTTTTTGCAGTGCTTTTTTTTCCACTTCTACGACTTTAAAGGGGAGCGCATTTACGCGCGATGGTCTCGACACGCACTACCCATTGATTTTTGGGGTGCGTGGCGAGACCAATGCCGGGACCATCGCGCATAAATGCGCCCCCCCCCCCTTTAAAGTCGTAGAAGTGGAACAAAAACGCACTGTACGGTAAACACATTGCGTACAGGTACCACTTTTCGGGCTGTGAGATAGTATAAGACAGTAAGAGACGCAGACTACGCGGTGTGTCTGCCGTCTCCCATCCGCTACACTCCCTCCTTCCGGCACCTCGTGATCAGGGCTGGGACCAAAAAAAAATTTTGGACCAAAAAACAAAAAACAAAAAATTGAAGTTTTGAAAAACCAAAAAAACCAAAAAACAAAAAAATTGAAAGTTTCGAAAAACCAAAAAAACCACAAAAAAACCAAAACATTTTTGATGCTTAAGTTGATTTCTAATGGGGTTATTCAAGTAAGTTGCAAAATGTATTAAAATACATTTATGACGTCACAACTGTGTTAAAATACATGTTTTAATGTATTTTAATACAGAATAGTCTCGAGTCGAGACTAGACACGGCAAAAATTTTTTTTGTTGAATTTTTTGGTTTTTTTGGTCCCAATAAACCAAAAAACAAAAAAAAACCAAAAAATTCCCAGCCCTGCTGGTGATCTATGCGCCTCCAACTTCAAACAACTACAACTCTTCAAATAGTTGAGCTATCAAAAAGTTTTCAACTAACAAAATCTAGCAAATTTTCTGTAGATCACTTTGCTAGTAGAACATTTTCTGCTAGCTCATCCAGTTTTTGAAATATTTGTGATTTTCCAGCTGTGCTTTTGCCGTCTCAGCGGCTCTTCCGGGGCACGGAGCCCTAGAGGTTTCCGCCGCTGGAATGGATACCAAACTCACAGCTCGACGTACAATCATCAGATACCTAGTCTTATCGCAGATCTTGCTATTCCGCGAGTTTTCGGTAAAAGTGAAGAAACGATTCGTCGATTTGAGGAGCCTGGTAGATTCCAGTAAGTTTGAGAACATTATTACGTTATTGTATAGATTGGTTTTTTTTCCAGAATTTCTGACTGAGAATGAGTTAACAGAGCTATCAGAGGAGCTTAAAACTAAGCGTTATGACAGTTACATTTTGCCGATTAACTGGGCTTTTTCGATTCTTCGGACTGAGGTGAGGTTTACTGCCTGAATGCCTGCCTACCTTGATTATCTTTTTAATTTCAGAAATTGAATTCAAACCCTCAATTCATGAATGCATGGAATGTGATCAACGATTGGCAAGTGAAACTGACACTTTTGCGAAACGGAGACTTCATTCCGATTCCATTGGCGTACCCTCAGGCTGTGTTTCTTGCTGTTCGATTCTACTTCCTGGTCTGTCTGTTCACAAGGCAACACCTCGATTTGAGTGATCACCATGCGGTGTGTTATTTTTTTTTTTAAGTTTTAATCTTTTTTCCTACATTGCGCCCAACTGATATGAGACGAGCTTTTTCATGAGAAACTAATATCGGAATCGGATTCAGCCGACACTAACACCGCTATGCATCCGCATGGATAGTGCGACGCAGAACCTCGAATGTGTCGGCTGCTTCCAAATAACTGCCACTTCGCACCATGTTGAGCAAAATAGCGTAGAATAAACTACGGTGTGCAGATGTAAATCCTCAAACTGTTCCCTCCCGACACATATTTTTTGATCTAAATATTAGAAAATTTTCTGTTTCAGATTGATTACTTCTTCCCACTGCTGACCTCATTTCAATTCATCTTCATTGTGGGATGGATGAAAGTCGCCGAAATCCTGCTGAATCCGATGGGAGAGGACGACGATGATTTCGAGTTGAACTACGTCATCGATAAGAATTTCTACGTAAGAATAACCTTTTTCAAGTTTTTTACCTAACTTCAAGTTCAGATTGGAATGACAATCGTGGATTCCAAGGATATCGAGCTTACGGAAAATGATGAGATTCCGGATAAAATTGGTGAAGACTGTCTTCCATTTTATCGAAAGGATTGTGAAGAGGATGCGATCAAAAATCGAGCACTTGTGGGGTCTACAAAGAATACTATGTAAGTGGATGATTTTGATGGAAATCTGAAAATTGTGATTTAGGCCGAATCAAGGAGTGATGGATAAAGTTGAGGAAAATTCTATCCAGGTTGTGGACGATAACTGGCGTGATTACAATGAGAATCATTCGGACACTTCGAGTATCTTGGAAGGAAGTCAGGAGGATTTTGCTGACGACTTGGCCGCATAGGCTATCAACTTCTACTAGTACTTTCACAAAATATTAATCATCATAGTAAATAAAATGTTTTATCAAACTACACGATGTTTGCTACATTTTCACATTTTTCAATTTTTTCTAGCATTTCTCTCGGCAAAGTTACAGGGGTTTGAAGTTGAAGCATAGCGGTTTTTACACTTTTCAAATTATTCTACTAAAAATTTCCTACATTTTTTCAGTTTTCAACTTTTTTCTAGCTCCTCTGCCTAGCGAGTTACAAGCCTTTGAAACTATTCGCGCAAGAGAGCATGTGAGAGGGGGAGACGCAGCGCACTCTCTCTCTCTACACTCTCCCCGCCGCCACACTTCCTCTGTCTTGCCAGGGTGGCTCAACTTCAGGGGTGAACAACTTCTATAAGTCTGCGGGGAGGAGAGATAGAAAAAAGTTTACAACTGACAAAATGTAGCAAATTTTCTGAAGTTTGCGATGCTAACTGAGAATTTTTTATTCAAAAAGGTTAAACAAACATAAAACTTTATTTACTACAGCTTGTGATTAATAAAAATGGTTTATTTTTTGAAAGTGCAAGTAGAAGTTGATAGATTGGACGCAGGAGTAGATTTTGTAGCCGAACGGTTCTAGGGATTTGGAAAGACAGGTTGTTAATGTGGGTCGTCAGGAACCTTGGCCTGACGTGGAGAAGCTGGGGCGGCGTTACCATTGACCTGGGGTTGTTGATTTGGAATCGGAGCACGATTGGCCTCGGCCGGAGGTGGACTAGGTTGGGCCTCATTGTCAATGACCGGAGAATGACCATGTTCGTCAGCACGTTCATTTGGATTTGGAAGCACGGGTGAGAGAGCTTGGGCACCATTAGCCTCGGCCGGATCAGCTTGGGCGCCCACTTCATGAATCAGAGAATGACGAGGTTGGTCAGCACGGAGAGCTTCAGCCGGAGGTGGAGGTGGAGGTGGTTCATTTGGATTTGGAAGCGCTGGCGGAAGAGCTGGTGGAGATGGAGGAGGTCGGGCGCCATCGACAATGACTGGGGTAGGGTTCTCGACCTTGACATTGATATTGACATAGAACACCGAAGGTGAAGCGGCTGGGGTGTCAGATCGTCCAGACAAACTAAATCGAGACTTTCAAACTTTCAAACTTTCATAGAAGTATCAAACTCACTTGATATTCTTCGTCGAGCCGACAAGTGCGCGATTCCTCTCATTATCATCATCGTTTTGTGGATAGAATGGAAGGCAGTCTTTGCCAATTGTATCCTTCACAATTTCCGGATGTTTTCCACACTCTGTATCCACAATCGCCAGTCCAATCTGAACAATTTTCATATTCATGTGAGAAAACACAAAACTCTTACGTAGAGATTCTTATCGATAATGTTGTTCAACTCAAAATCATCGTCATCTTCACCCATCGGATTCAGCAGGATTTCGGCGACTTTCATCCATCCCACAATGAAGATGAATTGCAATGACGTCATCAGTGGGAAATAGTAATCAATCTGAAGCAGAAAATTATACTGTCTGTTGGCTAGGGCACCCATGAGGTCGCCGCGCCGGCCTCAAGGTTTCACTCAAGCCGCATGTATCCGAATATATAGTTCGGCGCAGAACCCCGAACGTGTCGGCCGCTTCCAAACAATTACCTCTTCACGTGGTGCCAGAGTGTCTCATTTCGGCTTGATCTACGTAGATCTACAAAAAAATGCGGAGGGGAAAAATTCCCGCATTTTTTAGATCAAGCCGTAATCGGACAATCTGACACCACGTGCCTCTTCGCACTACGTTGCGCACACACCAAGCTACTCATTTCACGCCAAGCTGCGGAACCCCGAACGTGTCGGCCGCTCCAAATAGCTACCTCTTCGCACTTCATTGCACAAGCAGAGCAGCGCGCGGCATCGGCGTGAGGCCCGCATTTCGCGCCTCATGGGAGCCCTACTCTTGGCAATTTGCCAAAACTTAAAAAAAAAACCAACCGATTTTTTATCATCCATATCGAGGTGCTGTCTTGTGAACAGACAGACCAGGAAGTAGAATCGGATAGCTAGAAACACGGCTTGCGGGTATGCCAGTGGAATCGGAATGAAGTCCCCGTTTCGCAAAAGTGACAGCTTCACTTGCCAATCTCTGATCACATTCCATGCATTTATAAATTCAGGGTTTGACTTCACTTTCTGAAAATGAAATAGTCCATGTAGGCAGGCAGGCAGGCATGCAAACTCACGTGCTCCTGAAGAATCGAAAAAGCCCAGTTGATCGGCAAGAAGTAGCTGTCATAGTGATCACACTTCACCTCTTTTGATAGAATTTTCAACTCCTCATCGGTTAGAAATTCTGAAAAACCAATTTACGATAACGTAATTTTTTTTTTCAAACTTACTGGAATCCACAAGGCACTTCAAATCGACGAATCTTTTCTTCACTTTGGTCGAAATCTCGCGGAACAGCAAAATTTGCGAGAGAACGAGGTATCTGATGATTGTACGTCGGGCTGTGAGCTTGACATCCACTGAGGGTTGTTGTATTGCTGCAGGACCCTCTGGAGCTCCGGGCATCGGAAGAGCTACAGCAGGACGCTCTGGAGCTCCGGGCATCGGAAGAGCTGCTGCGGGAGCTTCTGGGCCTCTTTGCACCGGATGATTTACTTCAACGGCGGGAACATCTCGGAGATCTTGTCCTCCTGGGGCTCTCACTTCGTTTTGCTTTTTGTTGATAATTCTTATGCGTCCCGGAATAGCTGCTGCGACGGCGAAAGCACAGCTGGAAAATCACAAATATTTCAAAAACTGGATGAGCTAGCAGAAAATTGTCTACTAGCAAAGTGATCTACAGAAAATGTGCAACATTTTGTTAGGTGGCCAGTTTTTGATAGCTCAACTACCTGAAGAGTTATAGTTGGAGACGCAGCTCACTCTCCACACCACCATGCTCTCTACTTTCTCAACTTCAAATCTCTGTAACTCTGCAGTGAGTAGAGCTATCAAAAAGTTGAAAACTAACCGAATGTAGCAAACTTTCTGAACATTACGTTTTCTATTACCATATAACTTACATTTCAATGTACGGAATATTCTGGAACGCCTTCCTCCACCGATCGATGACAGTGGTAACGAAGAAACCGAGCAGGAACTCCAATGGAATAGTCATGTCCTGATGAGGCGTCCAATTCTCAATAACTTTTTTGCAATAACTGCAAAAAATGCGGTATTTTTATATTGATATAACGACAAATCGCTTACTCGGCCCAACCAAATATTGGCATCACAACTCTGTATATGAAAAGTATCAAATGATATAGAACAATCCAAATAGCGTATTCTTTCCAAATTGATTTCACGAGCGATCCATGCCAATAGCTCATAATCTGCGAATAACCATTATTTCACTATTTTTTTTTCTGAAATCACATACCGATACAAAATTGTGAATCGACTCTGTTGACACTGCACGATTATATGTTACTGTCATCTGAAAAATTCTTGAATATATTATATGTACTTTGTGCATTTATAACTCCGCAGAGAGAAGAGCTAGAAAAAAGTTTTAAACTAATATAATGTGTAAAATTTCACAAAGAATATTTTTTGAGTTTACAACTTCTTTCTAGCTATACTAGTTTCAGAGTTATAGGGGTTTGAAGTTAATGCTCTCCAGCTACAAACCCCCACGGAGAGATCTCCCGAAAAAGCACTGAAAAGCCAAAACTCACTTTTTGAACGTTACACAAAACTGAGGAATAATTGATTTACCAATATGCCAACTCCTTTATTGATGCTTTATTTGCCACGAGTGCCACGGATTCACGTGTAGTGATTTCTTTGAAAAACTTCTCTGAATTAAGAAAAAATTAGTGAAGAAACGTGAAAAGAAAAATTTCAAAAAATTGAAAATTTCTCCGCACTCAACTTCAAGCCTATGTATCTCGGCAGGGAATGGGGCTAGAAAAAAGTTGAGCATTATCAAAATGTTAAGCAAAAAATTTCCTACATTTTTGTAGTTGAAAAATTTGTTCTAGCCTGCTTGCTAGCAAAGATATAAGCCTTTAAAGTTTTGGAGCTCTAGAGAATGTGGCAGTAGCGGGAGACACACTACCCTAACTTCAAGCTCATTTAACTTTGCGGGGAATCTGACTAGGAAAAAGTTGAGCATCACCAAAATATTAAGCATAAAATTTCCTACATTTTTATAGTTTTAATAATTTTTCTATCTTGCTCCCCGTAGAGATATGCGGGTTCAAAGTTTGCAAGCCCTAGAGAGGGAGACTCACTACCCTAACTTCAAGCCCATGTAACTTAGCGGGGAATCTGGCTAGAAAAAAGTTGTAAACTAACAAAATGTTAAGCAGGACATTTCCTACATTTCATTAGTTGAAAAAATTTTTTCTTTCACATACGTTCTCATTTACAACCACCTCCTTCACAGGGAGTACAACCGAGCAAGCGGGAAGAACGTAGGACACACTGTATCTGCAGACATGCCGCATAGATCAAAGTTTAGATAACACATCTAGAATACGTTTTTTTGTCCATTTCAGGCCTCCATAAAACACTTTATTTACTTAAACCGAAAACAAGTAAAATCTAGACTTTTGAATCATGGTGCTTTTTTGCACTGCTATTGAATCTCCGGCGTAGGCAACAAACAGATTCCGATTTCACAACCATTGGCGAGTCCTTAGAAGCCTTTTCCATTGTGAATGATTTGAACCTGGAAATTTTTTTAATATAAAATCTAGAATTTTAACGGGTAATACGCTTACTCCACGTTCTTCAAGGATTCCGGCGGTGCACGATTCTTTTTACGATCTTGTTCATTGGTTTGATAATATGGACGACAATCATTTTCAATTTCATGTTCTGCAAGTTTCCTATGGTTTCCACATAATCCACTCACAATATCCAATCCATTCTGTAAATTTGTATAATTTTTTCTGAAACGAAAAAAATTACTCACTTTAAGATTGTTATCAATGATAAAGTTCAGCTCAAAATCGTCTTCGTCTTCTCCCATTGGGTTGAGCAGGATTTCGGCGACCTTCATCCAGCCCATCATGAAAATGTATTGGAATGTTGTGAGCACTGGGAAGAAAGTTATCCAGGTGTGCTATAAAAAACTTAAATATCTCTGCGGAGAGTCGGGTTAGAAAAAATTGTCAACTATAAATATGTAGAACACGTTTCTCTCTATATTTCAGTAGTTGACAATTTTTTTGATAGCTTTGCTCACTGCAAAGCTACAGGGGTTTAAAGTTGAGAGAGGAGAGAATGTGGTGGCAGGAGAGGGCGCAGACGAGGAGAGTGCGCTGCGTCTCCCCTCACCACACGATCTCTAACATTTTTGACTGATAGCGAGAACCGATACTAAAATAAGGAATAGAAAAAAAAGTAGAAAGAGAATGAAAGAGACGCAGGCTATGTCTGCCGTTTCCACTCCCCTAAACTCTTTCTTTTTTCTTTTGTGTGGGACCTTTTCCGCTTCAAACCCCTGGCGCTCTGCGGAAAAGTGAGCTATCAAAAAATTTTCAACTAACAAAATGTAGACAATTTTTTGTTTTTCATTTTGTTAGTTGGCAATTTGTTAATATCTTTACTCACTGCAAAGTTACAGGGGTTTAAAGTTTGGAGAGGGGAGAAATGGGAGAGGGAGTGTGCAGAATCTGGGTTGTTTCAACTTTAAACTCTTGCAACTCTGCGGAGAGTTAGATTAGAAAAATATTGTCAATTGATAACATGTAGAGAAAAAATTTTCTCTACATTTTATTTTTGATAGCTTCACTCACTGCAGAGTTACAGGGGTTTGAAGTTGAGAGGTAAAGGAATGCAGTGGGGTGACACTTCCAACTTCAAACCCCTGCAACTCTGCGAAGAGAAGAGATATCGAAAAGTTTTCAACTAACAAAATGTAGCAAATTTTTTGTTTTTCATTTTGATAGTTGGCAATTTTTTGCTATCTTCACCCACTGCAGAGTTACAGGGGTTTGAAGTTGGGAGAGGAAGGAATGCAGTGGCGTGACACTTGCAACTTCAAACCCCAGAAACTCTGCGGAGCAACTACCTATCAAAAAGTGGTCAACTAATAAAATGTAGACTATTTTTTTGATCTACATTTTGATAGTTTTTCACACATTTTTGGTAGTTTTTTAACAGTGACTAACCATCTTCGAATCATATCTATCCAAGTGCTGTCTTGTGAACACACACACTGCAAAGTAACAACGAACGGCTAGGAACACAGCCTGCGGGTACGCCAACGGAATCGGGATGTAGTCGCAGTTCCGCAAAAGTGAGAGCTTTGTCTGCCACTCCTTGATTTGACCCCACAGGATTGTGAACTCGTTCGCCAGATTCTCTTTATCAATCTGAAAATGAATATGAATATAAAAATTCTGATTAAGGCTAACTTACTTTGTCCTCGATAAGGGAAAGAGCCCAACTGATTGGCAGAAAGTAGATGTCATAGTGCTTACACTCCAACTTATTCAGTTTATCAATCTCATTCTGATTCAGAAGTTCTGAAATTGTAGATCATTGAGACTTTCGAAATTGAAAAAAAAACCTACTAGCTTTTCCCAGTATCGTCAACTTCTTGAATCTCCTCCTCACTTTCAGCGAGATCTCACGGTACAACAAGATCTGGGAGACCACTAGGTATCTGATGATCGTACGGCGGATCAGTAAGTTTTTGTCGGAGCCATTGGAATTGGGTGGAAAACCTATGACAACGGCGTGGGCACAACTGAAAGATAGAAGTAAGAGTGCACGTGGATGCCAGAGTGTCCCATTTTGTTTTGATCTACGATAATTGCGGGAATTTAGACGCAGACTTCTCAACTGATTTTGCATGGCTAACAAGGGAAGTCTTTGAGGGGGTCCGTAGATTTGGGGTTCTCATGCTAAAATTCCTACAGAAGAGTGTTAGTTATGATTTCTCCAAAAAATTTAGCTGCCCAAGTCAAGTTTCAGCAAAGTTATGACGTTTTGAAATTTCAGTTAAAAACACCATTGAAATCCACTGTCTTACCATGCAATCCACGCAAATCTCAGCTTGCGTGACCACCGAAAATGTGACACCCACCACATTGAGTTGTAAAATGTCCTCGGTGGCCGAGTTGGGAGTGCGCGCGTCTGATAAGATTTAAGCTTTGGTTCGATTCCTTCCATTTTTGAAATATTTTTGTAAGTTGAATAAAGTTGTAAAACAACTCATTCAAACATTTTTGCGCATTTTTAAAGTGATTTTATTCTTATTCGGGAACCTAGAATCATTGTCCGCACTTTTGGAAATTTTTATTTTTTTCATTTTTGCTCAAAATTTCTTGATCAACAATGTTTGAATGAGTTGTTTTACAACTTTATTCAACTTACAAAAATATTTCAAAAATAGAAGGAATCGAACCAAAGCTTAAATCTTATCAGGCAGCTAAATTTTTTTGGAGAAATCATAACTAACACTCTTCTGTAGGAATTTTAGCATGAGAACCCCAAATCTACGGACCCCCTCAAAGACTTCCCTTGTAAGAGTGCGCTGACGTCACATTTTTCTGGGAGAAAAATTCCCGCGATTTTTATAGATCAAATTGTATTGGGACAGCCCGAGTGTAGAAAAGGGGGAGATGAAGCGCATTCTCCCGCCACCACACTAAATTCATCACCGGTGGAGGGAGCCAGTTTTAAACACCTGTAACTTTGTCCGGAGTACAGTTAGAAACAAGTTGTTAACTAACACAATGTAGAGCATTTTACGCTCTACAATTTGCTAGCAATTAATTTTCTAGCAATGATATTCACTGCAAAGTTATGGAGGTTTGAAGTTGAACCGTGGCCATCACGATGAGCAGGATAGTGTCCAATCTTCGAACCTCAACAACTCCGCGCAAAAGAAGATATCAAAAAGTTACCAACTAATTTAATGTAGCAAATTTTACGTTCTACATTGTGTTAATTATCAATTTTTTGATATTACTATTTACTGCAAAGATATGGAGGTTGGAAGTTTAAACTCATTCTCAGTATTCATCACAGTGGGCAGAAGTGTGCCCTATTCTCAAACCCCAATAACTCCGCGCAAAATGTAGATATTAAAAAGTTACTAACTAACAAAATGTAGACAATTTTACGCTCTACATTTTAATAATTAACAATTTTTGATAATGTCATTCAGTGCAGAGTTATGAAGGTTTAAAGTTGAGCCGCAATATCACTGTGGACATCACAGTGGGCAGGAGTGTACTCTTTTTTCAAACCCTAATAACTCCGCGTAGAATAAAAATACCAAAAAGTTATCAACTGACAAAATGTAGAAAATTTTCCGCTCTACATTTTGTTAGTTAACAACTTTTTGATATTACTATTCACTGCAAAGTTATGGAGGCTTGAAGTTAAACCGCAATATCACTGTGTGCTGGAGAGTGTTCCATCTTTAAACCCCAATAACTCCGCGCAGAAAGGATACAAAAAGTTATCAACTGACAAAACGTAGAAAATTGTTCGCTCTACATTTCACAAGTTGACAACTTTTTAGTAACTTAGCTTTCAGTGGAATTACAAAGGTTTCAAGAATGCCGCAATTTACCTCTCAATATATGCTAAACTGTCCAGCGACTTTCTCCACCGATCCACCACACTAGAAACGAAGAAACCAAGCAAAAACTCCAAGGGTATCGTAAATTCCTGATGGGACAGCAAGTTTTCGACAATTTTTCTGATTTCACTGAAAAAAAGCTACATTTTAAAGAGTTTTTCCAGCGAAATCACTTACCGTTGACCTCCGCTCTTTGGTAAAACAAGTCGATAGATCACCATAAATAAAAAATACAAGCCAAGAAACAAACATAACTCTTTAAAAATCGCTGTAAATAAATTTCCTTTCCTTTTGAGCATAATCTGAATTTTTTAAACTTTAAGTAAACATTAATAACATTTTTGTCTAAAACTGTTAACCTACTTTGAAAAAATTGCGTAGAGCATTTCCAGTTGGAACATCTCGATAATATGGAACAGTCATCTGAAAAAGAGCGGTAACTTTGCCAAAAATTGAGATATCAAAAAGTTGTCAATTAATAAAATGTAGCAAATTATTTGTTTTACATTTTGCTAGTTGACAACTTTTTGATATCTCTTCCAGTTTCTAAGGTATGCGCCTTTAAAGTTGACAGCCGCTAAACTCACATTTTCCAACAGAAAGGTTAGTTGAGGAATGTTTGATTTATCGATTTTAAAACGTTTTTCAAAGTTTGCAACGTCAAAAGTTCCAAATATAAAAATAAACTCACGTGGAAAGTTTTAAAATTTAAAACTTAAAATTTTTTTGAAATTTGAAATTTCGCGTGAAAATCGAGTTTTTATTTTTTGGAAAATTGTGGGTCCCGCCACGAAAACTCATGGGGTACTGTAGGTATTGCACATATGCGGATCATATTTTACAAATATGCTAATCAGTATTTGAAACATACTGTAAAACAAAATCAGTCCAAAAACTTGAAAATTGACAAAATTATGAAGCTTTTAATTTTTGAAATTTTGCAAATATTGAAAACTTGCGTTCCGCCACGAAAACTCATGGGGTACTGTAGATTTTATAGGTTTGATTTTTAAAATTTTGCAACAAATTAACAATAATTTTCTAAACATTTTGAACTAAAAATCTCTTTAAAATATAAAAAACTTTAAACAGTTATACAATTTCAAACATTTTCAAAAAAAAATGTTGGGTCCCGCCACGAAAACTCATGGGGTACTGTAGATTTTTGAGATTTAATTTTAAAAAATTCTGTATCAAATTAACAATGATTTTCTACCCATTTTGAACTTAAAATCTCTCAAAAATCTAAAAAACTACAAATGCAATGTAATTTCAAACATTTTCAAGAATTTTTTAAATATTTTTCGAGTCCCGCCACGAAAACCCATGGGATACTGTAGGTTTTTAAGTAGTAAATGGCAAAATTTATTCAGTTATTGCTAAAGCTTTAATGCAAGTTTTAAGCCTAAAATTAGCTTTACATCTAAACAATTGAAAAAGATACGGAATTTTGAAAAAAAAATAATTTTAAAAAAGTGTTTAAATTTTTTCATTACGTGATAACTTTTTTGAAGTTTTGAAATTTGGAAGTTTTTCTTCAAATTAATCAATCAAAAATCAATACTTCAAATATCGATTTTTCATTCATTCCTTCCATTTTTCACTTTTCGAGGCAAAAAATCGAATCCGGTAAACCATGGTGTATTCCAATCAAGTAAGTGTTTTGATTCAGATTTCCAGTTTTAAAGCTGAAAAACTTGATTTTTCACCTAAAAATGTGCTAAAAATGCTACAAATATGCTCCAAAGCCCCCCAAAAATTCAATTTTCTATTTTCAGAAGCTCGCTTGGTTCGACTATTTGGCCTCTCCGATCATTCTTTGCTGGTATCTCGGAGTCTTCTCCGCATTTTTGCTCTTTGTCGTGAAGCCGTGTATGATTCCAAAGGGATCTGCGAAACAGGTATGAAATTTCAGATTTTTTTCAGAAAAAAAAAGTTTTTTTTAAATTTCAGCCATTCATGTACTGTGGGGAGAAGCCGTACAACAACCCAGCCCTCAGAGTTCGCTAGAAAATGAAGTTTTGTACTCAAATGTTATTTTGTCTGTTTATATGTTTGTTTTTTTGTATGCACCGAAAATTTCATAGTCTTCCGATGATTTTATTCTAACATGCAATTAACAATTAGGTGTGTGCGGAGCGGTCGCGTCGCGGGCGCGTCGCAGTCGCATCGCGGCTAGTTTCATTTTTTCAAATTGCCATAACTTGCTTCATATTTGAGCTAGAAGCCTGAAATTTTTGCAGGTGATTTTACAGAGCTAGGACTTTCATATTTAAAGTATTTAAATTTTAAATTCTTCCGCGTTGCGGTCGCGAATTTACTCTTCCAAGAATACAGACTCAAAATGTTTCCTTTCAAAAACAAATTTCGGACCCTGGAATTCCGGTTGTATGTTTTCCACAAAACCCCCTCTCTCTACTGTTAATCAAATTTCGCCTGCGCCGGCTCTTCCAGTTTTCTAATTAGATCAACGCAAACACACCATGTCTTTTTTTCTGGAGTATATACATACATGAAGTATAACACATTTTGAAAAAAATTGAACCGCGACGCGGCCGCACCGCACCGGAGAAAGTAGGAGGATCTAGTTTGGGCAAATGAAGGATATTAGGTAGAAGACTCAATCTGAAAGTTTCAGAGATTTACCGTTGTTAGCATCCAAGTTATGGCTGCTGGAACTCTGAATTGAACCGCGACGCGACACGCGACGCACCAAAATTTTTTTATTGGATTCTAGTTAAAAACTTGGAGAACATCGAAAATCGAATAAGAAGCACAATCTGAAATTTTTAAAGCTGCACAGTTCTTGGTTTTCGAGTTATGGCGACGTGTATTTTTCCGTGAGCCGCGACGCGACCGCGACGCACCCGTAAAACTTCAAGTGACCATTACTTCAGTAGAAGTGCATCTAAAAACCTGAAATTTAACGAACTAATTCAGTACTATGTTTAAATTATTTTTGCATAAAAATAAAAATTGAACCGCGACGCGACCGCGTTGCATGCCAAGAACTTCAGCAAGCTGTAACTTTGTTCAACTTAACTTTAACGCACTGAAATTTTTGGGGATTATTGAAACTCGTAGGAACCTGAAAATTTTCAGCATTTTCCCAAAGAAACTCTATATTCCAGTCAGAAAATTACAATTCCCTGCCCCCATGCTAAGCCACCGGCGGGATCAAGTGCTTAGTGGGGGTCACCACCTCCATCAACACTTTTTGTCACTTTTGAGACCCCGAGAAGCCGAAAATTTGAGTTAAGAGCTCTTGAGAACGGGAAAATTTTGGAGTAAAAAGAAAAAAAATACATCCATTTTTTGAAAAATTTTCAGGAGGAGCAAGTCACGCACACCGGAGAAGCCCAACCGAAGGTTCTAGAAAAAAAAAACGGGCGGACAGACACAAGTGTCTTCTTCTTCTTCCTTTTCTTTTACTGCTCCTCTTCCGCATAACAAGTGGCTGCTCCCGGAGACACCAGAAAATTGTGAATTTTCCGGAGCTTTTTCCTGTTTTTATTGGGCATTTGTAGGATTTGATAAGCGGAATATCGGAGCATCGTACTGGAAAATTTGCTTAATTTTTCTCATTTTGAGTAATTTTTCAAAAACGTTTTACCAAAACTTGCTCTTTCTGTACATTTTTCCACAGCGGCATTTCGGAGCATTGTACTAAGCCACGCCCACGTTTAGTACGATGCTCCGATAATACGATGAACTGTTTTTTTTTATTTCCAATTTTCTTATAGAGTTTCAAATATAATTTGACTGTATTTTCCGCTAATTTTTACTAGCGGAATATCAGAGCATCGTACTAAAAAGGGGCGTGGTCGGGTACAATGCTCCGATATACTGCTCATCAAAACTACTAAAAATCAGCAAATTGTGATGTTTTATTGCAAAAAGTTAGAGCAATAGTACCTCAACCCTTAACAAATAAGATTCTCAGTTACCGGGAAAACGGAGCGTCGTACCAAGCCACGCCCACTTTTAATACGATGCTCCGATATTCCGTTAATCTTAATACATTTTTTAAAACTCCAAACATTTCTTACAATTTTTAATTTTTCCGTAAATTTGGACTAGCGAAATATCGGAGCATCGTACTAAAAGTGGGCGTGGCCTAGTACGATACTCCGTTATTCCGATACTTGAACCCAAATGCAATTCCTAATGTGAAGGGGAAAAAGCTCGTAAAACTAGGATTAATGTGAATTTTGATTTTCTTTTTCAGAAATCTTTTCATTTTTTCATTTCTTACCCATTTCACAACGATGCTCCGATATTCCGGCATATCGGAGCATCGTACTAAATAAATTTTCTTTCAGGTATTACAAATGTCAGCACCTCATACAAGGCACATGTGCTCCGGATGTCGGAAAGTTGTGGTGAGTCTGGCGGAGCTCCAATATTCCCAAAAGCTTAGGCTTAGGCTTAGGCTCAGGCATAGGCTTAAGTTTAGGCTTAGGCTTAAGCCTAGTCTTGGGATCAGGCTTAGGCTTAGGCTTAGGCATAGGCTTAGACTTAGGCTTAAGTTAAGGCTTAGGCTTAGGCTCAGACTTAGGTTGAGGCGCCATTTACGTTTTTTTTGTAAAATTCTCTTCTGAAAATTTGAATTTTTTTTCAAATTTTCAACAAACGGAATATCGGAGCGTCGTACTAAACCACGCCCCTTTCTTGGTTGGACACTCCAAAATTCCGCTATCTAGAAACCTGCAAAATTTTCATCGAAATTCCACTAAAATCTATCTAATTACAGTGAATAGCACTACTTTTCACGAATTTTAGACCTGGGAACATCGGAGTGTCGTACTAGGCCACGCCCCTTACGACACTCCGATATCCCCGTAGCCAGTTTCCAATGTTTTCCGAGTTCTCAAAGTCTCTCGGGACCATTTTCATAACCAAAACTTGTCGCTTTTGAATGTTTAGAAGAGCCCCCCCCCACGCCTCCCCATCTTTTCGATATCTTCTTGCTTTGTGCTCCGAGAGCCCACCCCATCCTTTTTGTGTCCCATTTTGGTGATGTGGAAGCCCTCTTCTCCCGCGGACAATTAAGCACGGACTTCTTCGAAATTCCTCCCTTTTGTTGATTTACTCTTCAACTTTTAAAATGCTTTTAAACTTGAGTTGTTTAGTACGTTGCTCCGATATTCCGCTTGTGGAAAAAATTTGAAAGTTTCGAATTTTTATTAATTTTAATTAACACTTGACTGTGCACCTTGTGCCTTAAAAAATGTGACCCTTTTACCTTGAAAACTGAACATTTTGGTAGCGGAATTTCGGAGCATCGTACCAAAAAAGGGGCGTGGCTTAGTACGATGCTCCAGTATTCCGCTGACTGCCGAGTTTATTTAAAAAATTATATATGAATCTTAGTGCAAAAACAACTGAGCTTGTATCTATATTCAATATTTCGACAGCGGAATTTCGGAGCATCGTACCAAAAAAGGGGCGTGGCTTAGTACGACCGATTTTTTCAAAAAGTTGTTTTTTTCAATTAACCAAAACAACACCACGCTGTATTTTTTCAGTTCGAAGTCTGATTTAGGCAAAAGCCAAAAACTTTCCAAAAACTTTTGGCACATTTCCAACCCCGCCCCCAAAAACGTGTGTTTGGCTGGTGAGCTCCAGCCGTCCCTGGTGTATTGTTGTTCCAGGGGTGTCGCTGAAGGAAAAAAAATGCGATAAGCAGGCTCTTTTTTCCGGATTTTTTTTATCTTTTGGGCGGCTTTTCAACTAGTGGAATTTCGGAGCGTCGTAGTGGGCGGGGTTTAGTACAATGCTTTTATATTTTGATAATTTTTGAACGTTGTACTTTATTGATAGATTTTCTCAAAGTTTTGAAAAAATTATTAATGAAATAATTGACTTTTCTACAAGCGGAATTTCTGAGCGTTGTACCAAGAAAGGGGCGTGACCTGGTACAATGCTCCGTTATTCCGCTGGAGAGTTCCAAAAAAATAAATTCCAAAAATTTATCAGTTTTCAACTTTACAAATTTTTTAGAACATTTTCCAAACAAAAATTGCCAATTTTTTGCTCAAAGTTGATTTGTTTAAGAGCGGAATATTGGAGCATCGTAATAAGCCACGCCCACTACGATGTATGATGCTCTGGAATTTTGATGAACTGATTTTTTTTTCAGACTTCCAGTTTTTATGAGCTTTTAGTGTTTCAAATATAATTTGACAGTATTTTCGGTTAATTTTAACTAGCGGAATATCGGAGCATCGTACTAAAAGTGGGCGTGGGCTAGTACGATGCTCCGATATTACGCTCATGAAAACTGTTAAAAATCAGCAATTTATGATGTTTTTTTGCAAAAAAATAGAAAAATAGTACCTCAACCCTTAAACAAATAAGATTCTCAGTTACCGGGAATTCGGATCATCGTACTAAACCACGCCCACTTTTAGTACGATGCTCCGATATTCCACTAGACTTGATTAATTTTTTGAAATTCTTAAAATTTACTGGCGGAATATCGGAGCATCGTACTAAAAGTGGACGTGGCCTAGTACGATACTCCGTTATTCCGCTGGCTGGAATTTTCTTGTAGTTTTGAAGTTTTGAGCAACTTTGATGATTCTAAATGAAATTTTATTGAGAAACACCGCGGAATTTCGGAGCATCGTACCATGAACCAGGCATGGCCTAGCTACTCAAAAATTTCAAAAACGTTCAGCGGGATATCGGAGCATCGTAGTAACAAATGAACAAAGTCCTATCTGTCTGGCGGCACCTAATTTGCATATCTCAAGTACCTTCTTCTCCTTCTCCAAAAAAAAAACTTTTTTGGTTTTTTTTCGGCTCCGCCACCCCAAAAAAAATGCTAAACTTTCTTCAGTTTTCAACCAAAATCTTCCCGTTTTCCTCCTCAGAAATATGATCTCCCATGGGCGTAATTGTGCTCTTTTCCTATCCCCGTCTTCTTCTAATTGTTCATGCTCAGCTTACACGGAGCATCTCGCTCCAAAATCTTTGGGAAAAAAATGGGGTTGGATTGATGGATGGGTTGTGGCAGGGACGAGGGGATGTATGTATGTATATGCCAATATGTCACTCTGGAATTGGGCAAGGATGGGTACTATAATATATTGACTCGTTGTACGTCTTTTCCAATTTTTGGAGCTGTTTTCCAAGTAGATTTTCCGTTCCGAAAATATTTTTTCAGTTTACTTTAGGTTTGTTTTCCTTTAAAAAAATTATAAATGACGTCATACTTGTTAGTGATGTGCCATGAGCAAAAACTCAGGTTTTGGCTGAGGCTTACTCGGCATTTGGAGGCAACTTCCAGCCAAATTATGGCAACTTCCTGCCAAGTTTTGCTTGTTTCCAACTTCCTGCCATATTTTGCCAACTTCCTGCCAAATTTTGGCAACATCCTGCCAGCATGTAGCATGCATGGCTTTGGCAACAGTCTGCCAACAGTCTGCCAAACTTCGGCATCAGCTTGCCAACAGCCTGCCAAACTTTTTGGCAACATTTACGGTAAACATGACGCACTGGCGTAATTTCGGAGCATCGGTGCTTTACAGCCGAACTTCAAAATTGAATTTATTCAAACTTTGCGGTGGAACTATCGAATTTCGAATTTTAAAAAGCTAACAGTGATAGAAAAATTAGTAGCTTATCATAAAATGAAAGCAAAGTGGGAATAAGAACGCATACTACACGAAAAACGAAGTAGGATAACTTCATGTCGTCGCGGCTTCTGAATTAATGTTGTAAAACATGTTGTTAAGAAAACCCGACTTGATAGAACGAGCTATGCAAAATTGTTTATTCTTTGAGAACAGTTACATCAACTTGCTTACAATAGTCCTTTACATCACCATGTTCTAGAATTACATGTTGGGCATTTCAGAGCTACTTATCTGTGTTTACCTCCTTGAAACTATTTTCTTCAACATTTTTTTACAAGTTTCCATTGGATTTCATATTTGAACAACTCTATTCTACTTTATCTTGCGCGCGGGCATAGCTTAGAGGTTAAGGAATTGGGCTGACAGTCACAAGGAGAAGGTTCGGGATCTGGTAGGGCAGAAAAAGGGAAACATGACAGTGCAAGTTGATATCCAGCCGATTGGACTAATTCAAAAAGTAACGTTTTTTTTTCTAATTTTACCTTGTTCTGGTTGAATCGTATGTATGCTAAATTCATTTTATTGATCCCCTTAATACAAAAATAACCATAATCAGTTGAAAAAAAACGAAAAAAAGAATTTTTACTGACAACACCTGGGCAACTTCCTGCCAACTTCGTGGCAACTTCCTGCCAACAATTTGGCAACTTATTTTAGTGGCACTAAATAAGTTGCCAGGTTGTTGGCAGGAAGTTGTCAAAGTGTTGCAGGAAGTTGCCTCTGAATGCCGAGTAGGCTTAGGCTTAGACTTAGTCTTAGGCTTAGGCTTAGGCTTAGGCTTAGGCTTAGGGTCAGGCTTACATTTAGGTTTAGGCTCAGGCTAAGCACCTAGACTTGTTTCTGTCTAGAATTGAATAATTGTGATATAGAATTTTCTTAAAACTAGGAAATCAACTTAGACAGGGTTTTTCTCAGCTTGTTTGTACGATATTTAAAAATTTTAAACTACAGAATCATAGAAAAACCGAAAATCAATTTTTTTGTCAGTTGACGAATTTTTGATAGCACCAAAATTAGCCGAGATATCGACTGTCAAAGTCAGTTGATTTGGTGTCGATGCACCATAAGCAGAGACTAGGTCACCATACTTCGGAATTTGATTTTTATAAATTTTTGGATTTATACATGCAAAAATTGTAAAAAAAACATGTGATCAATATTTATTCAGTGCTGAACCTATACTCTTTATATATTTAATTAATTTATAACACTTTCAATTAAAAAAAAAAACATAAATATTCGTTGTAAAATTATTTTTAACAATTTGAACAAAAAAACCATTTTTCGTAACTCAGTGAGGGGGAGGACAACCGCCGAGCGAGCGGGAAATAGATCAAACTATGGATAAGACATCTTGTGTGCATAGGAGCACCTAACAGTTTATGTAGAAGTTTTCTACATTTTTGGTGTTAAAATTTTTTAATCTATGTATCTATGTATGTTAATCTATGTATGAGCTATCAAATGAGCTATCAAAGATGAGCAAAAACTTTTGGACATGATGCATTGAAGGCTGTCCCTGTTTGAAGCTTTTATCTGTTTAGCTTTTTGAAAAACTTTACAAAATACCTTGTTTTAAGACATGGTGCATATATCACTGATGTCTTTTGTTTTATCAGGCAGCTGACAACTAACAAAGTATTTTTTGAAACTTGCAAATTGAGCCGAAATATAAGACATCTAGAAAACTTCAATTATGGTCTTGTTGAAAAAAAAAGAAGAAGATGATCTTCAGCCATCATCACGTTTAGCCGAAACGGAACTTTTGCGTTTCACATTTCCTCTCCCGCTCCCCCCGCCACCGCTGCTTCGACTCCTTAACATAATTTTCGGCGCACCCCGTACACGGAGACAATGTGATTTGGCGAACCTCTCTCTCTTTCTGTGTCTCTAGCCTTTCTCACATGGCTCAAGCCAAGGGGGGGGGCTCATCTTACTTCTTGATCCGCTTTTTCGACTCTGCTCATAAGCTCAGTTTCGAGTGGAGACTATGTTCCAGGATGGTGGTTATTCTCAGAGTGGCTCACCGACATGGCCCGGTTATTCTTATACTCAATTTTTAGAGCTTTTCATTTCAAATGTAAGTTTATTTTTAAGTTTCAAAATTATATTTCAAGCCCGACGGGCTCCAGAATGCTGAATTTTGTTCCAGATATTCTTTGGAATTTAACTAGGCTTGTAGTGAAGTCCCGTAAGCTTGTGGCTCTAATAAAAAGGGACCGTAGAGAAGCCCAGATATTTAAAATCTAAAGGGAAACTGTTTGACCAGAAGATTAGAGCCCAGTTGTCTTAGATTAGCCTAGTAAAAGTCCGGAAGCCCAGAACTCTCAAAATAATTACGAGCACCTGTAGCCCACAAGTGCCTAATTTCTGACTGTCAAGCTTGTCGACCCGTACTGTCAAGGAACTTTGTCCAAGCTCAGCTAGGCCCGTTCAAGCCCACATGACTGTAAACGCATTGGGATTAGAAGCCAGGATAGGATATACCATGATCCAATGCACCATGACCCCACGGAACCAGATAGTGCCTCCATTTACCATAATGTACAAAAAAAATTCAGCCTTCTGATGGTCCCGTCATACTTTTAGGCAAGCTTGGGCTCTCAAATGAGCACAAAATCCCAAAATCCCACTTTGTTTTCAACTCATTAGACGTTGAAAAAATGGAAAAATCAAGCTTCCTCCATTAAAAACCAATTCCAAAAAGGCGACTCCAAATTGAATTAGCTTTGCGCAGAGAGCATGCAGAGGAAGTCGTTCAGATGAATAGTGGTCAATATAAAGGAAGCGGGGATAATAATTATCGGATACTTTTCAACTACTACCGCTTGTTAGTGTTCGGCTAGTAATAGAAGTGCCAAAAAATCGTCGAGTGGAATTATAGCGTGTTAGGTCGTAAGGGGTAGAAACTCAAAGAAGGTGGATTCCTTTTAAAAAAAACCTTAAAATCTTGTTAGATCGGAGTAGCTTCATCTTAGGTTGGAGTAAAAATTCCACATTCTCAGGCCGGACTAGAAACCCCATAGGTCGAACTAGAAGCCTAATAGGTCGGACAAGGACTCTGCGGAGTATAACCCCCTAGTTCGGTAAAGAATAATCTTAGGTCAAAACAGTATCACTTTAGGTCGGAGTAGAATCCGCTTAGGTCAAAGTAAAATCTCGAAATCTTAGATCGGAGTAGAATTCTAAAATCTCAGGTCGGGGTAAAGTTTTTTAGGCCGGGGCAGAGTCTCAAACTTTTAGGTTTAGGGAGAACCCCTTGGGGTTGAAGTAAAATTTCATTAGGTCAAAGTAGGCTCCCTTTAGGCCGGTGTAGATCCTAGAGCTCCTAGATCGGAGTAGATTTCTAAAGTCTTAGGTCGGAGTAGAACCTCAAAAGTTAGATCGGAATAGGACCCTAAAAACATTAGATCGGAGTAGATTTCTAAAATCTTGGGCCGGAGTAAAGTTCTTTTGGATCGGAGCAGAGCGTCCTTGGGTTGAAGTAGAATCTCATTAGGTCAAGGAAGGGCCTAGAGTAGATCCTAGAACTCCTAGATCGGAGTAGATTTCTAAAGTCTTAGGTCGGACTAGAACCCCGTTAAGTCAAAGTAAAACCCTATTAGGTCGGATCAAAACCATTCAGGTCTACTTAGCACCTATAGGTCAGTGTAGAACACCCATAGGTCGGAGTAAAACCCCCAATTTCGTAGTTAAAGTAATTATCGTATACTTTTCAACTGTGCAACAAAGAGGGAACAAAAATGCGAAAAACTTTTGATTTGGTGTGAAAGTATACCCATTGACACACACACACATGAAGCTCCCGGAATTGGGGTCCCTCCTCTCTTTTTCTTCGTCCTCTTCCACTCTCTCTCTCTACCATTCCCACCCCATTTTTTTTCTTAAAAACGAGCGAGGCATCTTCTTATTCCTCACAGAGCCCCCCGACGCCTTTCTCTAGAAAAGACGGGAAGAAAACGACAATTGGATTATCCGGTGTCCCCCGACGGCTCTTTTCCACCCTATTCCAACAAACACACACACACACACACCCAGTTCTCCACACATATCATCATCATCATCATCATCATCATCACCCCGAAACTAGTGTTTTACTAAAAAAATGAGCCATTGTGCGGCTTGCTCTGGCGCCAGGCTTCAGGCCCAGACTGTGCTTAGGGTGGACCCGGAGTCTGAGTATTTTGAGTGTGAAGCTTCTGCGGTGAGTGATTTGGGCTTTCTAGGTTCTAAGCCTAGTCAAGCCCGGCTTTTTTATCCTCTTGGTTTGAGTCTACCAAGCCTAGCTAAACCCGGATCCTTGATCCATCCGTTCTTGGAAACCAATAATTCGAATTAGATTTCCCATTGACTAGCCTAGACTTATGAAGCCTATCATTGTTGAGCTAAACTAGGCCCGGTACCTTGAAACTTCCCGCCTAGTCTGAAACGACAACTGACTGGACCGGGCCCTTTTCAGCTTAGCCTGAATCATATTTATCCAAGTATTTGCCCATTTAGGCCCGAATTTTTGGTCCGATCAGCTTATCTTATTCCTTATTCCAAATCAGGGCTCTTTTCACAACAGTTTGCTCAGCTAGGCCATATAAGCCAGAGCCGTCAAATTTTCTAATGACTAGCCGGGATCCTTGATCCTTTCAACTCAGCCAAACTTTGATCGGAACCCTGCCCTCCCCTTGATTACCCCTAAAACCTCAAAATTTCCAGATGGAAGGTGGCTCAGGATGGACAGAATCATTGGAGAAAGACTTCGACAAAGCATTCGTCTCACTGGATCTCCTGCTAGGAGAAGTCGACTCGGACCAGGTAAGAGCTTAGAACTTCAGGCCACCTGATCAAGCCCAGGTCCACAAAATCCTAACGTATCCAGGTTGAGATCACCTACGAGGGCCGGCAGAAGATGACGTCATTGAGCGCCTGCTTTGCACAAATGATGCACAAGTGTCAGTTCATGATGCACACAATTAGTAAACAGGAGAAGGTGAGTTTAGGCTTGCTGAAAAAAGTTGGATTGTTAATTTTTTCAGGAAATGATAACAATGCGCGCCGAGGTCGTGGAAGCCCGCGCCGCTCGACAGAGCATGGAGAAGGAAGTGGAGCAGTTGATGATCCAAGTTCACTCATTACAATGCCAACTGCATTCCAAGACGGCGCCGCATGAGTCAGACATGATTAAGAAGAAGCTGGAGACCCAGCTGACACAGTTTCGATCAGAGCTTACACAGGGTTTGAGCACGGTTTGTGAGCTGGAAATTGCAAGAAAGGAGTGTGATCGGTCAAAACGGACGATTCAGGCCTTGGAGACTGAGGTCTTCGGGGCCAGGCTGGCGGCAAAGTACCTGGATAAGGTAGGCCATCGGGCTTTAAGGCTTTAAGGCTTCAAGGCTTTACATACCCTAATCTTCCAGGAACTCGCAGGCCGGATACAACAAATCCAGCTCCTGGGACGAAACATGCGCGGCGTGGAGCACGACAGGCTCTGGAACCAGCTGGAAGCCGAAATTCACCTCCACAGGCACAAGACAGTGATCCGGGCTTGCAGGTAGGCGGTCACGTTTCCCATGGCCGCTCCCCACTTGAACAATTTGCCATTCTTGCAGAGGACGGGGTAACACGAAGGGATTAACGGCGCCACTTCGTCACAACTTCAAGAGCCTCCGAAAACGAAATGGAGTGGGAAAGAGCAGGAAAGTGGTGCTCTCGAAACACCCGCACGAAGGGCTCGGCATTTCTATTACGGTAGGTGGGGGGACTTGGATGGTTTTGGGCCAGTAGATCATTGACTAGACTTGTTCCTTTGGGGATCCACGGGATCCTGTAAGATCTGAGAGTTGATCCAGTTCCCGTAAGACCAAATGTGCCATCTGATTATGAGGTACTTTTGCACGTGGTGTCAGGCTGTCCCATTGCGGTTTGATCTACAAAAAATGCGGGAATTTTTCTCCCAGTCAGTTGAAAAGTCTGCGTCTCTTTTCCCGCATTTTTTGTAGATCAATGTAGATCAATCTAAAATGAGACACTCTGACAACCCCTGCTTTTGTAGTTCTGCTGCATAGCTCAAAACTACTCCAGATAGTTTGCGGAGCTCCGGATGGATCCTAGTTCTTCAAGATCTTAAAAAATCCTACTGGATCCTAAAATCCATTTCCAGGGAGGATCCGAACACGCTCTACCCATAGTGATATCTGAAATCCAGCCGGGACAGCCTGCTGACCGATGTGGACAGGTCTTTGTGGGCGACGCGATTCTCTCAGTAAACGGCTACGATCTTCGGACTGTCAAGCATCAGGAGGCAGTGGATATTTTGAGTGGGCAGGTAAGATGCTGCCAGGGGCCCTCCACCTACATCCCCTCCAAATTCCAGGTACAGCAAGGCGACCTAGACCTGGAGCTCGTCTTTGTGTGCCCCGATGAGGATAGTGATGATGATGGGACGGTGACGATCGAGCACAGCGATGGATCTATGTGAGTTATTGGGAATTTTTCGGCGGGAAATTTGAATTTCCAGTTAGTTTTTAGCGGGAAATTTAAATATTCAATCGATTTTCAGCTGGAAATTTTGATTTTCTGTTAATTTTTGGCGGGATTTTCATATTGCCAGTTAATTTTAGGCGGGATTTTTAAATTTCCAATTGATTTTGAGCTAGAAATTCAAGTTATAAGTCAGTTTTAGGGAGGAAATTCAAATTCTCAGTTAACATTTAACTGGAAATTTAATTTTTTAGTTAATTTTTCAACTGGAAAATCAAAATTTTGGTCATTTTTCAATAGAAAATTCAAATTTTTTGTCGTTTTACTATAGGAAATTCAAATTTTTAGTCAATTTGCGACAAAAAATTCTAAATTTTCTGTCTATTTTCGGCAAGAAATTCAATTTTTCAGCCTATTTTTTGGGGGAAATTCAACTTTTTAATGAATTTTTCGGCGGGGAATTCCAATTTTTTGTCGTTTTTCTATAGGAAATTCAACCTTTTAGTTAATTTTTCGACGGGAAATTCAAATTTTCGGCCAAATTTCAACAGAAAATTCGAATTCCCAGTCAAATTTTTAAATTTTTGTTTTAGCTACAACCTCTACAGTATGGAAGAGCCCACGTCAAGCCGATCGTCCAACAATTCTGATGAATCACGCAGCACGTGACCTCCAAAATGTGGAATTTTTTGACGGGTTTTATTTAATTTTTTTTTCAAAAAAAAAACTTTTTTTTGTATATTTTCCCGTGACTTTCCTCCTCCCCCTAATTGCCACGTCATTTCCTCCAACTCATTGGATTTTTTTTTGGCTTTTTCCAACTTTTTGCATAAAAATCTTTTATTGTTTGAGTTTATCGATTTTTCTTCCGCAAAAAAATCAATAAATGACGTGTCAACAAATCAATCGTCTTACTGCTGTCTTCAATACGGCAATGTCCAAGGCGCTGGCTTCCGATGAGAAGGACGACTGGATTACCCATTTGAAGGCAATTTCGAATGTTTTTACGCAGGTAATATGATCTTCCGGTCGGGCGGGAATTTGAAAATTCTGGGAGAAATATTGATTTTTTGGAAAAATGTCAGTTTTCCGGCAAATGTCATTCAAAAAATTATTGATTTTTCGTCGCACTCCAACGACACTCCGATATTCCGCTGACTAAAAGTAGGCGTGGTCAGGCGGGAATTTAAAAATTTCGCTTTGAAAATCAGTAAGAAATCATCGATTTTTGTGAAAATTGTTAGCTATCCGGCTCGAAATATCGAAAAACGGTTTGAATTTTGTTTAGTATAAAGTTTCTTTAAAATCCCGGTCGGGCGGTAGTTTAAAAATTTTAGAAAAAATCGATAATGTATCGACTTTTCGGTATCCCGGTACAAAACTGTGGCGGGAATTTGAAAAGTTTCCAATAGTTACTTCAAAACTCCTTTTTCTCGGTTATTGAAAACTTGGCAATGACGAGAAAAATCGATAATTTATTAATTTATCACAAACTATTTTTCCAGGTTTGCACTTTGTCCGCCAGTGAAGAATCCGCTAAGAAATTGGCAATCAAGGAGCGTGAGGAGTGTCTCCAGGAGCTCGTGGAGCTTCGTGCCATAGCTGAAGCCCATGATGACGTCATCCAGCAGTTCCACTTGTTGCTGGCCGCGAATCATCAGGGAGACGCGACTTCCAGGCAGATTTTCAATGATATGGTGAGGGAATGTTGCCTGCCTATACCTACCTAGGTGCCTACAAGTACTAGGCAGGCAGGCACTTTCGTGCCTACCTGCCTACTTCAACGCTTAATATTTCAGAAACAAGAAGTCGGTGACAATATGGAAAGGATCCAGGAGCACCGTCTTGTGGAGGCTAAGCTCAACGTGGAGAAGCGGCGTAACGAGCGGATGGCGAAGCATATCAATGAGGTGTCCAAGAAGAGTGTCATGCATCTCATGGCAACCAGGTTCTACGCAAGGGTACGGTTCTACCTAGTCGATGCACCATGTGGGGTAGAGGTTCAGGTAGCTCTGGTTACCCAAAAATTGGTGATTTCCACTTTGGCCACATTTTTTGCTAGCCTAAACCTCAGCCAAAGCCTACACCCAAACCTAAGCCTTAATCCAAGCTTAAGCCTGAGCTTAATCCTAGGCATAAGCGTAAGCCTAAGCCTAAGCCTTGGTCTAAGCGTAAGCCTAGATCACAGCCTAAGCTTTAGCATAAGCCTAAACCTAAGCCTAAGCCTAATACTAAGCCTACGCCTAAGCCTAAGCCTAAGCCAAAACCCAAGCCAAAGCTTCAGCCTAAACATTTTGTCGATGCACCATGACATTTCCCCCACTTTTTTTCTAGATTTTTGGCCCCTACGCATCATCATTTTTTACATGATCATGTCCCCTCCCCACACTTTCCCATGAGACTCATTACAGGAGCTGGCAGCAATGCGACAGATGATGGATTTGGTGCGCAACGCGGCAACGATCGAGTCGGCCGTCAAATCGAAACTGTGGGACGAGATCGAGAAGGAGAACCGCTTGTTGCGTCTCAACACGCTTTGGCTCATCAATCGGTAGGTGATGGATTTCTGTGGGAACTTGTTGGAGCATCAAAAAATTTTCCAGGATCAACTCGTCGGACCTTGGTGATGCTGCATTTGAGAACGGAGACGATTGGCAGAGCTCTCCGCGGCTCGTGATTCTCATGAGAGAGCATATCAATCAGGGGCTTGGGCTCGAGATTACGGTTGGTGCCGAAAAGCCAAAAAATTTGAAGAAATGGAATTATTCAGGGAGGTTGTGATCAGTTCCGTCCGGTCGTGGTCACTGGGAAGTTGAAGCGGTCGATGGCGGACGATGATCAGGTACAGTACTCCTACAGTACCCCTTTTCCTACAGTACCCTTTCCCTTCCTATAGTACCCCTCCCTACAGTACCCCCTTACTGCAGTTATTTCTCTCTACAGTACCCGTTTCTACAGTACACCCTTACTACAGTACCCCCTGCCTGCAGTACCCCACTTCTACAGTACCCCTCCCTACAGTACCCCTTCCCCAGTACTCCTTTACTACAGTACCCCTGCCTACAGTACCCTTCCTACGGTAACCTTCCAGCAGTACCCCTACCTACAGTACTGCCTCCCTACTGTACCAGTCCTCTATAGTATTCTTTTAGCAGTTCATCCTTATTGCAGTACCCCTTCCTACAGTACCCCTTCCCTAATGTGCCCTTCCCTGCAGTACTCCTTTACTACGGTATTTTCTCCCTACAGTACCCCATTTCTACAGTGCCCCCTCCCTACAGTACCCCCTTCCTACAGTACCGCTCTCTACAGTATCTCTCCCTGTAGTATCCCCTGCCTACAGTACCACTCCCTACAGTATCCTCTCTCAACAGTACCCTATTCCTACATCACCCTCCCTACAGTATCCCTCTCCCTACAGTACTCTCTCCCTACAGTACCCCTACTTCATATTTCCAGCTCCGTGTGAACGACCGTATCTTGGCGATCGATGGGACCTTCGTGACCAACACCACCACCCACGCCGAGGTTATGGAAATGCTCGAGAATGAGGTGAGTTTCGCATTAGAGCGCACTTGTAGCCTTATATAAATTTGAATTTCCAGAGCGCCAAGGATTTCATCTCGCTGATTGTATCGCAATTCGACCCGACCAAGTACCACGAGGCCCATCCAAACGGGAAATGTCACAAATTTGTTAGCACACCAATTTCGGGAAAAGCCGATTCGGGGGAGGATGTCTGAATTGTCTTTTTTTTTTTGGTTGCAAAATTTATTTTTCTCTAATTCTCTCCCTCTCGTACAGTTTATAGACTTGTTTGTGTGTCTCTTTTCGATTTTTTTTTTATTTCTTTTTGTGTTTTGCCGCCAATTTTTTTCGTTCTTCTCATGATTACCCCCCTCTGAACCTTTTTAAAAAATAAAAATCAGCGGCTGTCTACGTCTCAGGGATATCAAATGAGACGGAATTAAAGTGGCTCATTTGAGTTTTATAGGTTTTCGGGGAGAATTGATTCCTGGGAGCTTTTCCTCCACTGCTTTTCATTGCTTTTTTGTTGTGGGAACACTCTGCAACAAATTTGGTGGTGAAAACCTGAAAATTTAGCAATTTTCTCATTGGGGCGCATTTGCAACATACCAATTTGAATTTTCAATAGGAAAACTTGTTTCTCTTGTTTTCACATTAACTTCTATCGATTCCTTTTAAATTTTCGCTGAACCGTGATTTTCCAGCAATTTCGCGGGAATTTGAATTTTTAGTTCGAAATTGCACTTTTTTGGTTTTAGCAAAACTGGTAAATAAATATAACAGTTTAAATTGTTGGTTTTGTTGGAAAATCACAAGAAAAATCGATTTTCCAGTTATTTTCTCATTGGGGCGCGTTTGCATTATGCGGTCCGCGAGAATTTAAATTTTTTAAAAAGAAAACTTGTTTTTCGAATAAGTTTAAGACAATTTGCGCTCAAAAAATAGCTAAATGCGTGAAAATTCCAGTAAAAACTCAGTTTTTGCGTATTTTCTCATTGGGGCGCACTTGCAACGTGCGGTCGGCATGAATTTGAATTTTCATAAAGAAAACTTTGTTTTTAGGTGTTTTAAAACACAACTTTTAGTTAAAAATGGTTAGTTGAGTTCAAATATCTTGGAAAAAACATTGTTTACGTATTTTCTCAATGGGGCGCACTTGCAGCTCACGGTCAGTGGAAATTCAAATTTTTGAGTTTAAATTTTAGTTAATTAGGTTTAAAGAAAACTTTCATTTTCAAAAATAACAAAATGTGCTCAAATACCCCCTCAAAATCAAAATTATCCTATTTTTCTCATTAGAGCGCACTTGCAGCTTGCGATCGGCGGGAATTTTTTTTTATATTTTTAAGTTTAAAATTGAGTTTTTCGGGTGTTTTGAAATGCGGTTAATTTAGTTCCCTTAAAATTTAAACGAAAAAAAAAAGGTTTTTGCATACTTTCTCAATGGGGCGTACTTGCAGATTGGCGGGAATTCTAATTTTCAACTAAAAAAAACCGAGTTTTTTGCATACTTTCCCATAATTCCCCTATCATTTTCTTCATTTCTAGACCGAAAAAAAAAAGATTTGTGAAGATCTCCGCCAATAAAAAACATCAAAAAGTGCCGCTTCTTCAAGGTTTTTCACAATTTTTGGCGGCGGGGAGAGGAGGCGCAGCAAGTCGGAGTGGACGGCGGGCTGGAGAGAAATATGAATAAATCGACAAGACGCAGGCACGTGTCGGCGAACATCAAAGAGTCGCTGGTTTTGAAGAAGGGGGCGCCTCCATTCTCACACCGACCGCCCGAGAAGAAGAGAGAGGAGGCACTTCACCCCCCAATTCTCTTTTCCTTCTCCTTTTCTCTTTACCCCCCTTGATTTTCCTACCCCCATCTTTTTCCTAAATCCTTCTGTTTTACCCATTTTCCTTTTTAGACCATCTTTGGGACTATAATATTTGCTTTGAAAACTGGAAAATTATATGAAAAATCCAGTTTTTAAATTTATTTTAGGCTCAGTTTAGGCCAAACTATTTTAGGTCTTTTTTAGGCGTAAAAATTTGAAAATTTTTAGACTCGGTTTAGGTCAAACCATTTCATGGCCAAATTTCGGCTTGAAATCTAAAAAAAATTACGGTAAAATCTTATTTTTTGAAATGTTTGAAAACTCAAAATATTCCAAGAAAAAAAAAACTAGTTTTACAACATTTTTCTGGGTTTTCTTAAAATCCTTGTTGGGCTAAGAAATTTTAAACTAAGAAATTTTGCTGAAATCTTAAAAAAATTGTGTTGTTTGAGGTTTACTGGCCAAATTTTAGACTTTTTTTTTAATGGCGATAATTTCAAAAAAATCAAGTTTTTACAGCGTCACATTTTTTAAACATTTTTTAAGCTTAAACTATGAGATAGCAAAAAATTGTCTACTAACAAAATAATTACCGTAAAATTTCCTACATTTTATTAATAGCCAACTTTTCGATTGCTTCAGGCTCCACAGAGTTATAACGGTTTGAACTCAAGAGGCGCTAGGCTCCTTTTAACTTCAAACCTCTATAACTCTACAAATAAAAAAGCTAGCAAAAAATTGTTAACTATCAAAATAATTATCATAAACTTTCCTACATTTTATTTATTGGAAACTTTTTGATACCGTCATTTTCTGCAGAATTACAGGATTTTGAACTTGACCTCTACGCCTCCCTTGGCCCCCAGTTTTAACTTAAACCCCTATAACTCTGCACACAATGGTGCTAGCAAAACATTTGAACTGACAAAATAATTGCTATAAAACGTCCTACAATATGCTAGTTAACAACTTTTTGATGGCATCAGTCTCCGCAGAGTTACAGCTATTTGAACTTGACCTCTAAGCCTCCCTTGGCCCCCAGTTCCAACCTAAAAGCTCCATAACTCCGCAGAGAGCAGAGCTAGCAAAAAGTTGTCAACTAACAAAATAATCTACGTACAATTTTCTACATATATTCAATTTAAATTTTTCTGCTAGACCAACTTACCAGCAAGATCAACGCCCCTAAAGTTAGGGGCCCCTCCCGGTAGCCGGTCGAGCGTCCCCAGTAAACTCTTCCGGGGGCACCCGAAACAATGTTCACTCATCAATCGTTGTCATCTTTCTGGAGACATGTGTCTTATCTGTGTGTGTGTACTACTACTCTTCCCAATACACCCCATTACTCTCCGTCACTATCTCTGCGTCTCTCACCCCCGCCACTCTCTCGCTCTCGCCCATTCATTGAGTAAGCGAGGGGCCTCATTCCTTGATTATCAGCCACTGATAGGAACAATAAGACACCCATAGTTGTTCCATTTTTGCAATTAGAGAGGGAATAGTGACGCTTATAATATATTGTATATCCTATATCTTATCACAGTTTTTTTTTTTTTTTTTTGTGTATAGTTTTGGCCTATTTTATAGGTTTTGAGGGGGTCAAACTGCTAAGTTTAAATAAAATTTGTTTAATTTTCAGTAAAAGCGTCATTAGAAAAGTTTTGAACAAAAAATTGAAAAAAAAAATTTTGGCAAAAAAATTATTTTTTTAAAATTTTTTCAAAAAAAAATTTCCCTCGATTTTTCAAGTTTTTCTCTACTTTTTTTTTTGAATATTCTCTTATTTCAACATAATCATAAAATTCACCTCCTTTTCAGGTGCATGGAGACCCATCTCGGTTGGGCGCGAAGCCTGGAGGCCGTTCTATCCGATCGATCGGCACTCGACGCGTTTCAGGAATGGCTTATTGAGTACTCCTCGCCTCAGGTAACTTTTTTTTTGGGATTTTTCTGCGAAATTTGGATTTAGCTTGCCGAGAGCTTCAAAATAAGTATAATCATGACATTTTTACGATGATTTTGAAAATTTTTAGGTTTTGGCGCAAAATTTTTAGATTTTCTTTTGCTGCGGGACCCAAAGTTCCAATATTTGAAATTTTTACTTGTTTTCGGATGTAGCTTGTCAAGAGCTTCAAGATGAGTATAATTATGCCTAGGTTACTTCAAACTTGAAAGAATCTGGGTCTCACCGCGAAGGTTATTACTGTAGTCCCAAATTTTCGTGGCGAGACCCTAATTTTTCAACCTTTGCGGAACCTGGACATCATTATACTTATCTAAAAGCTGACAGCGAGCTGACTTCGAATTTTATAGTTTTGCAGGCGAAATCATAATTTTGTGAGAATTTTGACCAGTTACAAGGAAAGTCTGCGATTTCACGTTTTTTCGAAAATTTTTTGCGAAAATTTCAACTTTTTTTAATTTTCGAGATAAATTTCTCATAATTTAATCAATCTTTTCATGCGCTTTTGGAAAAGCATAATCATGACCACGTTTCGCAAAACGTTGGGTCCCACCACGCAACCCATGGGGTTCTGTAGTTGTTTGTCGTTGTGGGACCCCATAAAAATTAAATTTATTGAAATTCATACACAGCATCCTGAGAGCTTTGAAATAAGTATAATAGTCTAGGTTCCGTCAAAAAAAAGTTGGGTCTCACCACGAAATCTACTACTGTGGCCCCACATTTTCGTGGCGAGACCCAATTTTTTCAAACTTGACGGAACTCATGCATGATTATACTTATTTCAAAGCTCTCAGCAAGCTAAATTCAAATATTGACTTTAAATTTCCGAATTCTCTAAAAAAATAAGAAATTTTCAGTACCTCGACTTGTTCTTCGCAATCCGAGCATACGAACGAATGGCGTTGGAGGGAAAACCGGAGGTATTGATTTTTTTGCAACTTTTTTGGCAAATCGGGCAATATTTATCTATTTTTTTTAGAAATCCCAACTTTCCAAGTCAATATACTCGAAATTTTTGTCCTCTCGGACCGGAAACTGCGAAGCAATTCCCAAGCATTTTAGGGCTCCGGTAAGCTTTTCTTAAAATTTTTTAAAATCAAAAATTAATTTTTGGATTGGTGAAAAACTACGTCATGGCACCGAATTAGAGGATCGGGTATTCAGTCATTGTTCGAATTTTGTTCAAGAATTTTTAAGACGCCAACACGAGGAGTTTGTGGGCTCCGAAGAGTTTATTGAGGCTTTTAATAAGGTAAATTGTTTTTTTTTTTAATTGTGAAAATTTGAATTTAGCTCACTGAGAGCTTTAAAATAAGTATAATCATGCCTAAGTTCCGTCAAATTTGATAGAAGTTGGGTCTCACCACGAAAACCTACAGTAACCCAGGATTTTCTTGGCGAGACCGAGGTTGTTTGGAAAATTTACAGAATTTGCGAAACCTATGCATTCTTAATGTAATATCGGCGGTCTCAGTTCAGATTTTCAGAATTTTGGCGAAAATTTTAGGGTTTTCCAACAATTGGGTCCTACGACGAAATTTTTCCGGTGCCTAACTTTTTGAATTTTGATTCTTTGCAATTTTTATTTACAAAATTAAACTCAATTGACTGAAAGCTTCAAAATAAGTATAATCATGCTTAGGTTCCGTTAAGTTTGAGAAAAGTTGGGTCTCGCCACGAAATGTATTACTGTAGCCCCAAATTTTCGTGGCGGGACCCAACTTTTGTCAAATTCAACCAAACCTAGGCATGATTATACTTATTTGAAAGCTCTTTCTAAGCTAAATTGAATTTTTATAGTCACAGTGTGAAAAATTTGAAAACCGAGAAGTTGGGTCCCACCACGAAAGGGTTACTGTAGGTTTTCGTGGCGAGACCCAATTCTAATAGAACCCAGACATGATTATACTTATTCGAAAGCTATTTTTAAGCTGAATTTGAATTTTAGCATTTTACGTATCTTATCGCAATTCTGAAAAAAATTTCCAATCCCAAAAACTAAAAACCCCAATTCCAGATGTCATCTACCACCGCCGACCAGCTCCCGGGAGGCTCCGCCCACCATTCATCACACCAAAACACCATGAGAAGGTCGTCAGGCACTACCTCCCGTAAAAGTGCCGCACAAATCGCCACCCAGCTCACAGCTGAGGCCCTCCTAAAATCGAAACACGACAGGCACAGCAAACTTGGAGAAACGTAAGTCGCCTACCTACCCTACCTATTTAAATTTGAATTTTTTTTAGAAAACTTGAGAAAATGTACCCACCGACACGTCAACCATACGTATGCAACGCCACTACCTCACACAACGACTCGGCTGTCAGCTCGACGTTTTCTGGGGACACGCCCGAAGCCCATAGGATGCATAGTAATAGGTAGGTGATTTTGGTTAATGTATTTGAATTAAGCTTGTTGAGAGCTTTTAAATAAGTATAATTATGCCTAGGTTCCGATAAAATTGGGTCCCGGCACGAAAATCTACACTAACCTTTTCGTCGTGAGACCCTACTTGGCAGTTTTCAGATTTTTTACTTTTAAATTGTGATAGCTGAGCTCAACTTACCAAGAGTTTCAAAACAAGCATAAACATGCCCAGGTTCCGTTAAAATTGGGTCCCGCCACGAAAACCCCGAGTTACTGTTGGTAGGTTTTCGTGGCGAGACCCAAATTTTTTCAAACTTAACTGAACCTAGGCATTATTATACTTGTTAGAAAGCTCGTTACAAGCTGAACTTTAATTTCAAATTTTTAGGGTTCAATAAATTATTTCTGAAAAAAATCGCGACGAGACCCAAATTAAGCTTATTTTTTTGAAAATTGTATTTTTTTGAAAACCTTAAATTTTAGTGTTGAGAGCTATTACTACAAAAAAACCAAAAGTTTTCGCGGTAAGACCCTAAAATTTTGAAAATTTTCAGGCCATGGCATGATTATACTTATTTTGAAGCTCTCAGTGAGCTTATATCAAATTTTTATCTAAAAGTGTCTAATTTCCAGACTCCGCCATATCCGAGACGAACAAGCCCGCGAGAATCACGGTACCATGACACTGCCACGTGTCGAAAAAGCCAGCGTCGATGGTCAGCAATGGGATCATTCTTCTGAATCAGGAAGAAGAAATTTTGCAATGGAAATCACCAGAAAACTGCTTAGGCATATTGATAAGGTTAAGCTAAATGATGAGATGGAGAAGAGGATTGACGATATCGAAGAGTGTCGGTATACGGTAGGTTTTTCAGTTTCGAGTTTTAGGCTTTGAATTTGTAAAATTTGAAATCAGCACGCCGAGAGCTTCAAAATATGTATAATCATGACTAGGTTTCGCCAAGTTTGAAAAATTTTGGGTCCCACCACGAAAATGTGGGGTTACAGTAATACCTTTCGTGGTGGGACCCACATTTTTTAAAACTTGACGGAACCTAGGCATGATTATACTTATTTTGAAGCTCTCAACAAGCTGAGTTTGAATTTGTAATTTTTAAAGTGAAATTCAAAGAATTTTAGGGTCCCACCACGAAATCGTACTTCGCGGCAGGACCCAACTTTCTTCAATTTTGCAATTTTGCTTGGAAACTTATAAATTGGAGCTAACTTTGCTCATAGCTTCAAAATAAGTATAAACATGTCTAGGATCCGTTTTATTTAAATATTCCTGGTTTAAGCGTACAGTAACCCTAGATTTTCGTGGCGAGACCCACTATTTTTCAAATTCAACTAAACTTGAGCATGATTATACTTATTTTGAAGCTCTTTACAAGCTGAGCATGTTTTTTTAGTTATCTAGTCACCACTGCAAAATTTGGATTTTTTGGGTCCCACCACGACTACAGTAACCCTGGATTTTCGTGGCGAGACCCATTATTTTTTGAATTCAACTGAAATAGGGCATGTTTATACTTATTTTAAAGCTCTTATCAAGCTGACTTCAATTTTCAAATTAATTTTTCAGACAATCGACATGGTAAACGGCACGGAGCCCAACGACGATCTGGGGAAAATCGATGAGGACGAGGAGTTGGATGATTATCTGAAAATGAAAATGACAGATGATTCCCAAAAAGGATCAACAAATCGATCACCTAAAGGCCCAGCAGGAGAGCCCAACAAATCTGGAGAAGGATCGAAAAATAGTGAGTTCCCATGCTCCGGTACCATATGTCGGGTTATTCTCATGAAGGGATTAATATTACTAATAGGTGTTAGAATTGGAATAGCTGTTAGTAAACATCTTAATGACAAAAATATTTGTCAGGGAACGTTTTTTTTTAGTTCGAATCTATGAAAATTAAAAATAAAAAAATTTTTGAAATTTTTTTTGAGCAAAAACTTTTTTCTCCAAAATTAATAAATTTAATTATTGAAATTATTAAAATCACGTCTGCCTCATTGAGAGCTTCAAAATAAGTACCAACATGCCTAGGTTTTCTTGATTTTGGGTTCCGCCACGAAAATGGGTGTTGTAGCTTTTCGTGGTGAGAACCAACAACTACAAAATGACATTTTTGCTTTAAAACTACAAAATGCAAGCTCAGCTCACCTAGAGCTTCAAAATAGGTATAATCATGGCTAGGTTCGGTGAAATTTGAAAATTGTTGGGTCTCGTCACGAAATGTATTACTGTAGCCCCAAATTTTCGTGCCGAGACCCAAAAATCTTCTAATTTGACGAAACCTAGGCATGTTTATACTCGTTTTAAAGCTCTTGACGAGCTGAAAAAAAAAATTACTAAAACTGTAAAAGTTTTAAATTTTAAATATCTTTCGTGGTAAGACCCAAATTTCTGAAATTTCAAAAAAAAATCCAGTATTTTTATATTTCCAGTCAATTTTCAAACTCAGCTCGTTCAGAGCTTCAAAATAAGTATAATCATGCCTAGGTTTGGTGAAATTTGGAAATTTTTGGGTCTCACCACGAAAGTTATTACTGTAGCCCCAAATTTTCGTGGCGGGACCCAACTTTTTTCAAACTAGACGGAACCTAAGCATGTTTATACGTATTTTGAAGCTCTTCATGAGCTGAATTCAAATTTCCAATTTATAATATTTTCCAGCCACCCTCTCCCCAACCAATCGTGCTCCCGCTCAGCTCCACAACACAATTCGGGTCCCGAGACGAAAAGATTACCCCCGGGACACCTCGGCTTCTCTAAAATCTCATCGTCACCATCAAATCGACACAAATCGAATGATGAGCCAATCAATGTGCGCTCCATCGTACTCCTCAGCCAGCTCCTCCTACAGTAGGGACTCCTTCGCGCCGGCGCCCACTACCAGGGTGAATTTTGCTCCGGGGAGCAGCAAATCGAGTCAATTCTATGATTCTTCGGGAATTGGGTCTATGGCACCGTCGGCGTTCTCCGCCACTTCGTCACTGGATTATAAGGATCGGAGGCAGCACAGAAAGGCTCCAACGCCTAAGAAGCACTCGAAAATTGGGAAAAATTTGTCGAATTTGATAACTATTAGCTATTTAGGTAAGGTTTCATTTTTTTATACAAAAAAAAGTGAAAAAAAAAATTTTACAAATTTTTTTTTGAAAATTTTTTTGAACTTTTTTTTCAGATTTTCTATGTTTCTAGGGTAGATTTTACCCTAAATTTTATATTTTCTAACATTTTAACTCAAATTTTTTTCCAGGAACCGATAAAATCCCTGTGGTAACACATGTCCCTAACGATGGACCAATGACGTTGGCGGAGTTCAAGAGGCACTTTGCTCTGCCAAATGGAGCACATCAGTGAGTTTTTTTTTGGGTTTAAACTGGGAAAATATTGATTTTAGGTTGATTTGGAAGTTTTTGGAAAATTTTGAAAAAAAAAATTTTTGCTCAAAAATATTTTTTTTTGGAAAAACAAATTTCCAAAAATTTTCAAAAATTTTTTTTTTCAAAATTCTCAAAAACGTTATTTCTCAATTAATATGGTATAAATGTTCCCAAAATTGCATAAAACCATAAAAATGTACTATTTTCCTCCCTAAACCCCAGAAATTTCCAGACTATTCTTCAAAACCGAATGTGAGGATGGCTCCGCCCCTTTTCAGCTTTTGCTCATTAAAGATGAGCATCACCTTTTACCAGTCTTTGAGGTAATTATTAATCTTATTATTGGACTGCAAAAAAAATTCCAAAAAAAATTTTTTTTTTCAGGGTCGAATTGCCGCCGAGCTCCGATAGTGGGATTATCGATTTTTGAAAACGATTTTTTTTTTCATTTTTCTGAATTTTAATATCATACACACAACCTACAAAACAGAACACAGGTCCATAAATTTATTTCGTGATCTTAAATTTTTTTTTTGAATTTCAAGTTTTCAAAAAAAAAATTTCAAAAATTTTTTTATTAAATAATATATGTATATTTCAATAAAAGTGAACAATGAGATGTAGGAATGTTGAAAAAACCAAAAAAAAAATCAGGAAAAATCAAGGAACACTTCGAAAAAATGCGTTCTGCGCCAACATATGGATCACCCGGGTGTCCTTTTTCGGGTTCCGTCGCCCGTCTATGCAAAGGTACATGGACCAGAGAAGTACCATTAGTATGGAAATGATGACGTAGGCAAAGCTGAAAAAATTTGAGAGTTTTTGGTGAAAACTAGACTTTGAAAGCTCGAAAATTGACAGAGTTACGGGGGTTTTGAAGGATTTCGTGGTAGGACCCAAATTTTGCATAATTTTTGATTTTTTCAAATCAAAACATTTTTTTTTGAAGAAAATTGAATTCAGCTCTCCGAGAGCTTTCAAATAAATATAATCATGCCTAGAATCCGTCAAGTTTGGAAAAAGTTGGGAAAACCTACAGTAACCCATTTGTGCTGGGTCCCAACTCGCTCAGTTTTGAAATTTTTATTTGGAAACTAAAAAATTTAAGTTTAAATCGCCGGGAGCTTTTAAATAAATATAATCATGCCTAGATTCCAATGAATTTGAAAAAAGTAGGGTCCCACCACGAAATTGATTACTGTAGCCTCAAATTTTCGTGGTGGGACCCACATTCAGCGGAATATAGGCATGATTATACTTATTTCAAAGCTCTCGGCAAGATACACACAATTTCCACAATATTAACATTTTGGGTCTTATCTGGAATACATTACTGTAGGTTTTCGTGGTGGGACCCGAAATTTTTGAAATTTCTTTAAAAATTATTCAAACCATGACATGATTATACTTATTTTAAAGCTCTAATCCTCCTGATTCCAAATTTCGTAATAAAATTCAAAAATGTTTTGGGTCTCGCCACGAAATCCTGAAAAATCGCCGAAAACTACTCACCTAACATACGAAACGACCTGCTCACGTGTCCAAGAGCCAAAAAACGACTGATCCTCGATTTTCTCATCCATGCATTGGTTCTGAATCGGGAGAAATAATTTAAAAAATTCAGAAAAAAATTGGGGAAATTTTGAAAAAGAAGGAGGTGAGGCAAAAAAATCTGATATTTTTTCGAAATTTTTTTTTTCCGGGAAGAAAAACTAAAATAAATCATAACTTCCTATTATTGTTTTCCTTCAATTTTCTCGTCAATTTCCACTCAATAAGTAACGTGTCAAACTGAGTGGCACCTCTCACCGGGTGGTAACTTGGGGAAAACAAAGGAGCAATTTTGTTTTCAAAATATTTTTTTCGAAACTGGGATTTTTATGAAGTAAAGTAGATTTTCAAATTCAGCATACTGAGAGCTTCAAAATGCGTATAATAATGCCTAGGTTCTGCCAAATTTGAAGAAAGTTGGGTCCCGCCACGAAAATTCAGAGCTACAGTAAGACTTTCGTGGCGAGACCCAACTTTACTTAAATTCGGCGGATTCTAGGCATGATTATACTTATTTTGAAGCTCACAAGAAGCTGTATTCAAACTCCTCTAGAAAAATAAAGAATTTTTAAATTTTGCAAAAATTGGGTCTCGAAGCGAAAAATTACTTCAAAGATCGGTTTCTACTAATTTTTGACTTCAAAACTGAGTTCAACTAGTTCAGAGCTTCAAAATAAGTATAATCATGCCCAAATTTGGAAAAAATTTGGTCTCACCACGACCACCTACAGTAACCCACGGTTTTCGTGGTGAAACCGAACTATTTTCAAAGTTGACGGAATCTAGTCGTGATTATACTTATTTTGAAGCTCTCAACAAGCTGAGCTCAAATTTAATAATAAAATTGTAAAATTGTGAAATTTTGCGAAAAAAATGAGGTCTCGAAGCGAAAATGCTCCAAAAATTTCTTAAAGGTAGCGTAACTCGGCGAAATTTTAAGATTTTGGTTCAAATTTTTAGAGGCTACTGGAATTCAGTTTTATATACTATTAAGCAAAAAATCAAAAATTATCTAGCATATAAAGGTCAAAAGCCCCACAAAAAGAGCACTAAATAAATGTGAGTGCCTGAAAAAAAGGGGGGGGGGGGGTGTCTCCGGAAATGGATGATGACAAAAGCAGTGAAAAGCGAGTGGGAAAAGTCAGGAAAAGCACAGAAAAAAGAAATTAGGAGTCGGTTGGATGGGCTCCGAAAAGACGCCCCCCATCTATTATTTCAGGTCCAGTGAACAAATTTCATGTGGGAAAACCAACAATTACACGGAGATTTTTAAGTTGTTAAATATTGTTTATGTGAAAAAAAATAAATGAATTAGTCGGAAATTGAGAAATTTGAAAAAAAAATTTTTGGCCAAAAAAAACATTTTTTTTGCAAAAAAATTTTTTAATCAAAAAATCAGTAGAAAATTTGAATTCCTCACAATTTTTCACCCCTTCCACGCCTTTTTCTCACATTTCTAGCCACTTTTCCAAGTTTTGGGGTTACTGTAGCCCCAAAAGTACGCAAACACCGGATCTCTAGAAATTTTTCAAAAAATGTGTTGTTAGAGATAATTTGACATGAGAAATTCAAAAATTTGAGTGAAAATTTTGAGAAAAAATTTTAGAGTGTTGAAAACTGTAAAAAATCTTGTAGTTACTGGAAAAAATTTGTTTTTTTTCCATTTTTCCAAAACTTCAATTGTTTTTTCAAAATTTTGTGTGTGTTTTTCGAATCCTTCATGCTTAATTTACCCGAAAAGCAGTATTTTCTAGTTTTTTCTGCATTTTTGCGTAAGATCCGGTGTCTGGGGTATGGTTGTTCGGTGCTTGCGTACTTTTTGGCCTACAGTACCCCAAAAGCTAGAAAAATAGCTAGAAACTCGAGGAAAAAGCTTTAAAAAGTGAGAATTGACTAGGAATTCGAATTCAGCATTGATTTTTGATTAAAAAAATTATTTCGAGAAAAAAAAATTTGTTTTTTTGAAAAAATTAACGATTTTTTCCGATTTTTTTCTTTCTCACAGAACTCAAATGAGCTCGCTAATGAGAAATAAATATATTCCGACAAAAAAAAAGTGAATAATCTAGATAAAGCTAGAGAAAAAATAAATTAGTATTCAATTTCTCCGTCTCGCGGTGCCTGACGGGCTCCGCGAGCAGCCATTGACGATGATGAATTAGGCATGAATTATTAGTTTAGGTGCCAGTGAATGGTGTGTTTTTTGAGGTTTAGAACTTTTTTTTGGGGATTTTCGGGAAAGCTTGAAAAAAAAATACAAAATTTTTTTTTTTTTTTTAAATTTTTTTACACCATAATTTTTCATTTATTTTGAGAAAATAAATTTAATTATAAATTATAATAACTTGTTAAAAGTTACCATAAAATCGGATACCTCATGACTAAGTAACAAGGCAGAACTGCGAGACCCAAAAATGTACAATTTTTCGCAAAATTTTCAAATTTTCTATCATTATTTTGTAATATTATTATTAAGCCCGTTAAGAGCTTCAAAATAAGTATAATCATGCCTAGCTTCCGTCGAATATAAAAAAATTGGTTCCACCCCGAAAAACTACAGTAACCCAGAGTCTTCGTGGCGAGACCCAACTTTTTTTCAAAACCAACGGAATCTAGGCATGAATATACTTATTTTGAAGCTCTCGGCGAGCTGAATTCAATTAATTTATTAAAAAATCCAACAAAAAAAAACGAAAAATTCTCTAATTTTAGGAATTTTGAAAATTTTGCTTTTCGAAAATCAGAAATTTGGAATAAAAATCGTTTTTTAACAACAACTGTTTTCAAAACTGAACTCAGCTTGTTGAGAGCTTCAAAATAAGTATAATCATGCGCAGGTTCCGTCAGTTTTCAAAAAAGTTGGGTCTCGCCACGAAAAACTACAGTAACCCGGTGTTTCCGTGACAGGACCCAAAAATTTCACGACTTTGATACTAAATTCGTATTTATCTGGGCAAGAGCTTTTTAAAAAGTATAAACAAGCCACAAATCAGTTAAGTTTGAAGAAAGTTTGGTCCCACCACGAAAAACTACAGTAACCCGGTGTTTCTGTGACAGGACCCAAACAGATTATGGTTTTATCAAAATTTTTGAATTCAGCTTGTCAAGAGGTTTTAAATAAGTATAATGATGCCTAGGTTGTGTTAAGTTTGAAGAAAGTTGGGTCCCACCACGAAAACTTGGAGCTACAGTAATACATTTCGTGGCGAAACCCAACTTTTTTCAATTTTAACGGAACCTAGGCATGATTATACTTATTTTGAGGCTCTCGGCGAGCTGAAGCTGAAAATCGACTTAAAAACTTCAAATTCAAAAAAAAAAGGATCCGGGCTCAATTTTCACTTTTCAAGGTCAATTTTTTTTGTGGAATAACAAATCGAAAAAAAAATCTCAGTGAGCCCTTGGCAAGATTAATACATCAATTGTGTTGTGACACTTTTTCCGTCTTCTTCGTCTCAGATTATCTTTTTCTCTCTTTCTCGTCACGAAAAGTGTGACAAATCGTTAGGCCACCATTGTTTGCTCAGTGAGGGTGGGTGGGAGAGAAGCTGAGTGAAGAAAAAAAAATTTTGGGAAAAATAATATAATATAATAAAATTCATAGAAATGAATGATATTAACAGAAAAATCAACAAGAAAACAGTGACAAACCGGCGGAAAATGGGCAAAATTTCAGACAGAAATCGGGCTTAAAAGCTAAAATTTCAAGATTTTCAAGGTAAAAAAAATCACGAAATTTTTCAATTTCTCAGGAAAAAAAACGCACTTTTCCAACAATTTTCAAACGAAAAATCTACAAAAACTAATGGGAAATCGAATAAAAAAAATAGTGAGATTTAAGTGCAACGCCGCTGCTGTCTTATCCTCTGCTTCTGCTGCTGCTCCGTGAGCCCATTCGAACAGTTGTTGATGTGATACATTGACGATCGAAACACCTGCAAATTAAGAAAACTGAGCATTTGATGGAGGAGTTGGAGGTGATAGTGGAGGTGGTGGGGAGCTTTGTGCTTTGGTCGGGAAAATTGGCATGCCGCAGCGTACCGGTTCAGTTGAGCTTGGTTTCGGTTTTAGAAAAAAAAAATTTAACAGACAAAATATTTGTTACATGTTTTTCTACAACTTTGTAGTTGAAAGAATTTCGATATCTGCAAAACTAACTGAGATATGCTCTAACAGAAGTTGAGTTGGCTCTCGTGGTGTCAGAGTGTCTCATTTAGGATTGATCTACTTTGATCTACAAAAAATGCGGGAGAAGAGACGCAGGCTTCTCAACTGATTTTGTATGGTTAAGAACGTGCTGACGTCACATTTTTTGGGCTAAAAATTCCCGCATTTTTTGTAGATCACACCGTAATGGCGACGCCTTGACGCCTTGACGGCCTTATCTCTAGCTTGATATTGGTTTTATGAAAATTCTGTTAACTTAGAAGATATTCGCTATTTCATTTCCTATAGTTTTTAGAAATTTTTAATTCCGGCAAGTTGCCGATTTGCCGATTTGCCGGAAATGTTCAATTTCGGCAATTTACTGATTTGCGGGGAATCTTCAACTCCGGCCATTTGCCGATTTTCCAGAATTTTAAACTCCAACAATTTTCCGAGTTGTCGGAAATTTTCAATTCCGAATAAATCTTCAATTTGGGAAATTTACAGATTTGCCGGAATTTTCGATTCCGGCAACTTTCCAATTTGCCGGAAATTTTTAATTTGCAGATTTTCCGGAAATTCCAATTCCGGCAATTTGCCGATTTGCCGGAAATTTTCAATTCCGGCAATGTGCCGAATTGCCGGGAATCTTCAACTCCGGCAATTTGCCGATTTGCCAATTTCTCCCAGGTAGTTTTCAAATCTGACAATATGCCAATTTGCCGGAAATCCTCAATTCCGGCATCTTGCCGAAATGCCGGAAAAACGGTTATTCCGGCAGTTTTCCGATTTGCCGGAAATCTTTAATTCCACCAATTTGCAGAGGTGCCGGAAGTTTTCAATTCCGGCAAATTACCGCTTTCTGAAAGTTTGCCAGAAACTTTCAATTTGCCGATTTGCCCGAAATTTACATTTTTGGAAAATTGCCGATTTGCCGGAAAAACGGTAATTTGGGAAATTTACAGATTTGCCGAAAGTCTTCAATTCCGGCAATTTGCCGAATTGCCGGGAATCTTCAACTCCGGCAATTTTCCGATTTGCCGGAAAAACGACAATTCCGGCCATTTGCCGATTTGCCGGAAATTTGTCATTTCCCCAGCTTTACCTCATCCTTCTCCTCGTACTCCTTCCCGCTACTCCTCTGACTTTCGCTTCTTCTTCCCAGAAGATTTTCCGTCTGAAATTTTCAAATTTTTCAAAAATTTTCAAATTTCCTTCTAACATTGCTCAAAATCGCCTCATCTATTGTGGCTCCATCGAAATATTGCCGAAAAATCCGCGCCAATTGCCACAGGTGCACTGAATATGGCCGGAAGCGTTCTGATCTGGAAATTCCCGCATTTTTTTCAGAATTTTGCTCTCTAGTTTACCTAATGACCCGTTTAAAGGGCAGCTGATAGGGTGTCACCTTATCAGCGATACAAGCGCTTTGGCTACTCGTTGATGGTGAAGCATCATTGGAAAGGCAAATTACAACGCCTTTAACGTGCTCGGGGACGGAGTCCGGGAGGAATTTGGTGGCTTTCGGGGAGATGTAGAGCAGATTTTCTGGAAAAAATCATCATTTTTAGGCCATTTTTAGGGTTATTTCTATTTCAAACCCGTTTTTCATAAATTCCCAGTGTTTGCGTACTTTTGGTGCTACAGTAACCTGGGAAAATTTGAAAATTGAGCGTTTTCCCATGAAAAATTGCCTTTTTTCTAGACTCTCAAAGATTTTTGTTGTTATTTTTGGTTTCCTCGTGGTTTTTCACACCAGAATAGCTTTTTTAAGACGTTTGGTGCATTTTTGCGTGAGATCCTGTGTTTGCGTACTTTTGGAGCTACAGTAACCCCGAAAAATTTGAAATTGGGCTTCTCCCTAGACTCTCGCAGTTTTTCGTCATAATTTTTGGATTACTGGTAGTTTTTCACACTGGAATCGGGGTTTCAAGCCATTTTGTGCATTTTCGCGTAAAATCTGGTGCTTCGGGGTACGGTAGTTTCGTGTTTGCGTACTTTTCGCGTTAGAGTACCGAAATCCATAGATTTCGATTTAAATTTGAAGATTTCTGACCTAGAAATTACATTTAACAGAAGTTTTGTGCATTTTCGCGTGAGATCATGTGTTTGCGTTTTTTTGGAGCTACAGTAACCCCGGAAAATTTGAAAATTTGCATTTTTCCTATGAAAAACTGCCATTTTTCTATCCTTCCACAGAATTTTGAGCCATAATTTTTCGATTTTTGGATTTTCGTGGTTTTTCACACCAAAACAGCTTTTTTAAGACGATTTGTGCATTTTCGCGTAAAATCTGGTGTTTCGGGGTACTGTAGTTTGGTGTTTACGTACATTGGCCTTACAGTACCGAAATTTACATATTTTTTTGTAAATTTTCGGATTTCTGGCCTAAAAACTACACCTTGCAGAAGTTTTGTGCATTTTCGCGTGGGATCCTGTGTTTGCGTACTTTTGGCGCTACAGTAACCTGGGAAAATTTGAAATTTTAGTTATTTCTGCAGGAAAAAAGCTAAAAGGGGTGGAAAATTACGAGGAATTCGAATTTTTACATTACCTTTCGCTAAAAATTTTCAAAAAATCAGATTTTTACCCTTTTTCTCAACAGAATCGATCCTCCGCGAAGTGATCACCGGCGCAAATGGATGTCGTCGGAAATTTCCGATTTTCGATGGAGGACCGTACTGGAATAGGAGATTTCTGCAGAAAAATCAAATTTTCTACAGATTTTTTTTTGAAATTTGACCTACCTTTTAGCAATATCCACCAGCTGCTGATCGGCTTGATAATTGGCAAAATTGATGGAAAACGGGCGGTTCGAAAGCCAATTTTCGTCGTGTAATTGTTGCATTTGACTGGAAATTTTAAAATTTGGAAATCGGAAAAAATTTCCAAAAAAAAAATATTTCCAAAAAAAAATTTTTTTTTTTTTGGAATTTTTTTTTCAAAAATTTTTTTCAGAAAAAAACTAAAATTTTTTTTTTTTCAAATTTATTTCAAATCCCTACTTTGTATAATTTGCCTGCGTTTTCACTGAAAAATCGCGCAAAAATCGGCAATCCACGATGAATTTCCGTATATCATCTCTCTGTTTCAGCACATTTCTCCCGTAGAAATTATCGATTTTTTGGCGGAATTCCGAACCATAAATGTCTAAAATCGAGTGAAAATTCCTCGCGTAAACCATTTCACCAGCAGCTAGTCGAGCCTCGTTTCCAGTTGAAATCTGAGAAAAAAATTTGTAAATTTTGGGCTAAAATTCGGATTTTTAGGCCGAAAATTTGGATTTCACGAGGTTTTTCGGGCTTTTTAACAATTTTCTCTAGAAAAAGCATTAAAAATTGAGAAAAAACCATGAATTTTGGACTAAAATCGATATTTTCACCCTACGGGGACGAGTTTTACAAATTTGGGTTTCTAGTCCACGAATTTGAAAATTTCGGATTTTTTATTGATTTTTCGTCTATTTTTCGCTTTTCTAATGCGTAAAATTTATAATTTACAATTTCCAAATTGTTTTTTCCTACAAAAAAAATTTTCTGAAAATAAAATTTTTTTCAAATTTTTTTCAAATTTTTTTCAATTTTTTTTTAGAAAATGCTATTATTTGAAAATTCGCGTCATTTTTTCTTAATTTTTAAACAAAAATTGAGAAAAAACCATGAATTTTGGGCTAAAATCGATATTTTCAGTCTACGGAGACTAGTTTTCCAAATGTGGGTTTCTAGGCCGCGAATTTGAAATTTTCGGATTTATCGATTTATCGATTTTTCAGTGTTTTAAATCAATAATTTTAGGGTTTTTAATCGATTTTTCTGCAAAAATTATCGATTTTTTTCACAATTTACTCACTAATTCCTCATTTTTCACGATTTTCAGCTCATTTTTTCGCTGAAATTTCAATAAATCCATAAAATACGTGTGCCGTTCTTCCCAACCCATTTCCATCAGAATTTGCCACGTTTCATCGGTGATTTTCAGATTTTTCAGCGCTTCAGCGCCATAAACGTCTTTGAGAAGCTGTAAAATATCGATTTTCCGGGATTTTTAGGCGTTTTCAGACCTCAATTTCAGACGCGACTTGCACAAAATGCTGTTTTTGACCGGGACGTCGAACTTTCACGTACATGAACGATTTTGACGGGAAAAAGTCGAGATTTTGAGCGGATTGGAGAAGAAATCGGGTTTTTAGCATGTTTCTGGCTTGGAAAATTGAGAAAAATCTGAAAAAATGAGTTATTTTATGCGAAAATTCTTTGAAAATCGTCTTAAAACGACGAAAAATGACTGAAATTGAAAAATTCAATAAAAAAATAAAAAACATTTCTGTCGGCATGTCTGCGTCTCCTCGTTCCGCACACTCTCTCGTCGTGATGCAATTGGTGCGAGATTTGAATTTGAATAAGCGGAAATTGGGAATTAAGGGGTTTTTGGAGTTAAAATTCAATTTTAGATCTGAATTTAGTTTGAGTGACGTTATTTTCAATATTTTGAATTCTAGAAACAATTCGGAGAATGCGTATCGCGCAACATATTTGACGCGCAAAACTACTGTAGTTTTTACGGTAATTAAACCAAAAAACATTATTAATCGATATAATATTAAAAGAAAACACAAAAATGATTTAAAAAAACACGAAAAGTATGAGGAAAATTAAACGAATTACTGTAGTTTTCGATACGAGATATTTTGCGCGTCAAATATGATGCGCGATACGCATTCTCAAAATTACGCATTCTCAAAAAGGACCTTTTGAGCGATGGGACAACCTGACACTTCCCGCCAAATAACACTCTGCAAAGGTTTTTTTGCAAAAGAGATTCGATCAGGATGAGATTCGAACTCACGCGGGGAAACCCCAATGGATTAGCAGTCCATCGCCTTAACCACTCGGCCACCTGATCACAGCCGCCGCGTCAAACAAAGGGTATACACGAAAGTTAGGGGTACTGGAGATGGTTGGTTACAAGTTTCAGACTTTTTTTTTCAGTTTTCCGGGCCTTTTCAGGCTTTCCCAAGTTTCCCACCCAAAAAAAGTGCACCATCACGAACAGCAAATATATGTAGTTGGTAATGTAAATACAAGTAACAAATAATAGGCGAAACACGTTTTATTATTCACTTTCTCTGGTTTTTCCTCGATTTTTCAGCTTAAAATTCAGTTTCCAGGTGTAAAATCTGAAAATAAGTGTGTCAAAAGATGTTTTTAGAATTTTTCTCGTAAAAAACCACTCTAGGACCTTATCAATAGCTATTGGGGTTGGGGGTGGTCAAATATTTGAGGTTTTTGAATAAAAACTGACAATTTTCCCAAGTTTGTATTCAAATTGGTATGTAGGCGTTTAAATTTGTTACTGAAGTGTAACTTTTGCCTTTTCAATCAGCTTAAGTCTTATTTACCGTTATTTTTAAGGAAATCCACTCGAAAACTAGCTTTCGAAGGCTCTAGCTTCTCAACCAGAAGCAATATGGGAAAATTTTCAACTAACCATTTATTCTACTAAAAATTTGCTACATTTTGCTATTTAAAACTTTTTTCTAGCTTTCCTCCCCGCAGAGTTAAAGCCGTTTTAAGTTTTGGGCCGCCCGGGGTGGTGAGAGACAAGGGGGAGGGGGGAGACGCAGACCCTCTCGCTCTCTGCGCCTCCCCTTCTCTCGGTGATCAAATGTTCAAGGCCTTGTAACTCTGCGGAGGGTGGAGCTATTAAAAAGTTTTAAATTGACTAAATATTCAAAATTTTGAGGGGAATATTTTCTTAGTTGAGAATTTTCTGCTAGGACTACTACTTTTCGAGTTATAGTCCAGAGAAAGAATTTTCCTTTTCTTTCAACCCCCCAGTATATACTAATAGGAAGTGAATAAAAGGCAATTTGATAAGAAACAAAGATTCCATTAAATCAGATCTTCCGCCAAAAGATAGGGGAAGTCGTGGAGGGTGCGAGGGGGAAAAAGGACGGTATATTCATTGCCTTGGACGGCTGTTCTGATATCATTTTGTTGAAGTTTTTCAGTTTTGTTGTCGAAAAAGGAGATTTGACTTTCCTGTGGCTTATGTTTTCTTTTCTCCAGAAATCCTAGATTTCCAGAAAAATGACAGTTTCCTACAACCTAGATGTCTCTTCTGTTTCGTTTTTCAACTTTTTCAAGGTATTTTATTTCGGCCCCTCTGATCCCCATTTTCCAATGTTTTTTCCAGCTGCTCTTCCGATGGCGGGGCTCCGTCTGGAAGTCGATATGGTCCGAGCTAGTACTATGGTTACTGGGCTACTACTTGGTTATGGTCACTTATAGGGTGGCACTGACCACGGAACAGAAAGCGTAAGATGTTATTAAATATAGTTTGAACTAAAATTAATTGAAGCTTTTATAGAGGTGTCAGAAAATATATAGATCATTTGGACCAGAATCTCGACAAATGTGTTCCGCTAACCTTCATGTTGGCGTTCTTCGTGACAATTATTGTGGATCGATGGAAGAATATGTTCGCAAATATTGGATTTATTGAGAAGTAAGTGATTTAGGCTAGGCCTTGTAGGCTTAGACACTCAGGTATAGGCCTAGAATCTTCAGCTTACTAGGCAGACACATATGATCATCATCATTGTTTTCTGAGAACAAAAACAGACTACTCAATAAGCTTAACATATAAGTTTGGCCCAAAATTCAGAACTTATGTCTTGAAAATCTGAATTTTGGGACTAAACTTGTCGACAATTTTTAAAATTGCAAGGTTTTTGACCGAAGTTTCAAATTTTTGTCTTGACTTTCCGAGGAAGTTAGGCTAAGACTGAGCATAGACCTAAGCCTAAAACTGAGCCTAAGCCTAAGACTAAGACTAAGCCTAAGCCTAAGCCTAGGCCTAAGCCTAAGCCTAGGCCTAAGCCTAGTCCTAAGCCTAAGCCTAAGACTAAGCCTAGACCTAAGCCTAAGCCTAAGCCTATGTCTATGCCTAAACCGAAGTCTGAGCCTAAGCCTAAACGAAAAATTGTCGTTTTTCGATATTCTGAAAAAAATCGAAAAATCGACACCATTGATTCTAAGCCTAAGCCTAAGTCTAGGCATGAGCCTAAGCCGAACCCTTAGCCTCGTCCCAAGCCTAAGCCCGAACCTAAGCCTGAGCCAAAGCCTAATAGTAAGCCTTAGCCTCGAATTTCCAGCACCGCCATCGCAATCGCCACCCTTGTCAAGGGTACCGAAGGAGATGTTCTACTCGCCAAGCGTACAATAATCCGATACCTGGTACTGACTCAGGTCCTAGTGTTCCGAGATATTTCCCTAAAAGTCCGCCGTCGATTTCCGAACCATGACGCCATTATCAAAGCGGGTAGGCCAATTTTTCGACAAAATCTTCTAGAGTCCCTGCAAAATCTTATAGGGTTCCTTCAGGATCATGAATCCATAATCTTGGGAGGTGACAACGGACGTACCAACTACTGGATGCCGGTGAACTGGTCTTCGGCGATATTACAAAAACTTTTCGAGGACGGAAACATCCCAGCAGCTCCGTTATTCAACTCGGTTTGGCAGGAGGTCAAAACTTTCCGCTCGAATATGGCAACCCTGTGTAACTATGATTGGGTGCCGATTCCTATTGCTTACCCGCAGGTGGTGTTTTTTGCAGTTAGAGTTTACTTCTTCACCTGCCTATTTACAAGGCAGCATTTGGATATGGAAGATACGAAAACGGTAAGGGTCTTGCGGATCCAAAACTTTGTACATATACAAATTTCTTATTTAGATTGACTATTACTTCCCTATCCTGACAGTCTTCCAATTCACTTTCTTCATGGGCTGGATGAAGGTCGCCGAGGCGCTGCTCAATCCGCTAGGCGAGGATGATGACGACTTTGAATGCAATTACCTGATTGATAGGAATATTGCGGTGAGAAAACTAGTTAGTCTAGATATTAGGCTTAGGCCTAGGTTCAGGCTTAGATTTAGGCTTTGGCTTTGGCTTAGACTAAGACAACATAAGGCCGGCGCCTCCGCGGACCTCATGGCGCGGAACTCCGAACGTGTCGACCGCTTTCAAATAACTACCTTTCGCACTTGATTGCACAGAGGCCGGCGTGAGGCCCGCACTCAGCTGGGTGCCCTATCTTAGGATGAGGCTTTGGCTTAGGCTTAGGCTCATTGACTTCAGGCCAAGGTCCCAGTTTGCAGACAGGAATGGCTATCGTCAACTCGAAGTATTCTGATGTGCCAGAAATGTTGGCTGACAAGTTCAACGATCCATCCTATGCACCATACTACCCGGAGAAGGTTATCGACTCGGGAGCCGATCACGCGTTGGTGGGATCCGCGCAGACTGTGACGTGAGTGGCTGAGGAGATGGGTAAACTGGGATAAAAACTGAGAAATTTTAAGGCAAAATCATGAAAATTTGAGTTAAAATTCCGAATTGGAAAATTTTTGAGCAAATCATTTTTTTAGGCCAAAAAGGTTTGAAAAAAGTCAAAATTGAGCGAAAGTTCCGAATATTTCTCAAATTTCAGAATTTTAAAACTTTAGGCCAAACATAGGGTTTTTGAGGGCCTAGGACCCATCTTGAATGACTAGATATCTGTAGAAGCCTATATTTTCAGATTAGCCGAGCCGAATGACATCATCGACATGATGAAGGTCGACTTGAACTCTCCGATTGTTGTGGGAAGAAGTGAGTACCCCCCCCCCCCTCCCCCTCTGCTCAAAACTTCAAGCTCCCTCTTCCAGGAAACACCAACAACACCTCCACCATCCGCCGCAGACTTTCCTCTGCTTTTGGCAGGCGGAGCCACTCTGTGCAACACCTGGGCCCGGAGAAGCCTGAACCCACAAGCCCATTCTCCCAATCCATGGCTCCACAGCGGCCCTATGGAGCTTTTGAGCTATCGAATGGGTTCAATTTGTCTGGACTGTCGGGCATAACTTCTCAGAGTCATTTGCCGAAGCTTGAAGAGGAGTCGGAGACAGTAAGTTTTGTGGGTATAGCTGATGAGGCTTAGGCTTAGGCTTATTCCTAGGCTTTGGCTTAGTCCTATGCCTAGGATTCGGCATAGGCTCAGGCTCAGGCTTAAGCTTAGGCTCAAGTTGGTGAGGTCTTAGGACGTTGCTTTCAGACTGATCCACTGCCAGCTCAGCAACCAGTATTTGTGCTTCCTAGGACACTCAGTGAAGAACCTACAAGCCCCACCTTGCCGTTTGATCAGACTCTGGAGCACGTCGATAATAATGGGTTGAATAAAATGAAGTTTTGATTATTTACATGTGCTTTGACGTATTAATCAGAGGCATCGAGCACCAGAACATGGTGCAACGGTCCTTTTTTAGGAACGCTGATGCAGTAACAATCCTGAAATCTGTGTGCACTGCCAAAATGACGGTTCTAAAGTAGTTAGAATATATTTTTTAGTCCAAAATACCTAAAGCCGTACGGTTAATAGTTGGGATAGAACGGCAGTTTTAAACCAAGACCTTGTTAAAATTTGGCCTATTTTGGCTAAAAATAGGCCATAACTTTTTTTTTTGAGAAATTTTCAGAACGTCTCATTACGAAATTTGGTGGTTTTGGACCATTTTGGATCTAAAAAGAAAAGTCTCAGATTTCGGCTCTCCGCCTTTATTTAATAAAACTCATGTTACCTCGATTTATTTCCAATCTAGGTGCAATTCAAACTCTTCAACAAAAAAAAATTCAGGAAGATACAATATTTATATTCAATTTTTACATAATTATACAATTAAAGTCATACAAAAAACACACATTTCTATGTGAAAAAGTATATTGGTCCCTTGTCACTGTTTATCCCCACATTGGGTATCCATAACCGTATCCTCTCATTCCATATCCACCGTATCCCATTCTACCGTATCCACCGTATCCTCCATAGTATCCCCAACGACGGTTACGGGTGTGTCTGAAATTAGGATTTTGAGCCGGTAATTCAGATTGTGACACTTACGGAGCTTCAGAGTCCATTTCAGAATGCATCTCGGTTTGATGCTGAGCTGGCATAGCCACTGGCTTCATTTCCATCTTCATTTTGGTGGTGGTGACAGTGTCGGAAAGAGCTCCGATGGCGAGGATGGCAAGGAGGAATAGAGAAACGAATTTCATCTTTTTTTTGGGTTTTTAAAGGTTTTTAGAACTACGAGTACTTGGAAATCCGGTCATCTCCCAGTGGTTATAAAGGATTCAAAATGGGCGGTGTTGTTCTCTTAACATGACGTTTTTTAGGTATCAGGTGGATAAGAGTTCAGTAAAAACAATAAACAACAAGGTTTCAAACCATTTGTAGTGTTTGTAGGGTACCATAATGGTTTGTATGTTGTAGAAATTGAGCTATTAATATTACTGGCACAACTGTAACACTTTAAGCAACCCTCGTGACAGCCTAGATATCAGTCATTATCAGAAGTTATGGTTTCTTGGCTTCTTAAAATTAATATGCTCAACACATTCAAACACTAGGATTCTTTCAGTTTCCTAGAGAAACCTCATAATATTGTGGATATGTATGCAGTATATATGGATAACCTTGAAGTTATTTCCATTGTGGGGCGTCTCCATTGTCATACCCAATTTTCGAAAATGATAACAGTGTCACTGAAGAAATCAAAAGATCCCTTTTCTATCCGTTCTCTAAAAATTTCCTTATCATTCATTGTTTTTTCTTCTGAACTGCTGATTAATTATAAGTATTTTACCCTCATATATGTTGATAAGCCCACTATATGTATAAATAAAAATAAAAATAATGACGATAATATAAATGAGTAGTAGATAGAAGAGGAGGGTTCTCAGTGGCTAGGTATTGGGACCAGAACAACTCTCATTTACAATCTCCCATTATACAGGAAGGGGAGAACAACAGAGCAAACGGGAAGAATATATGTCACAATATAGGCCGCATATATTAAACTATAGATACAAGATAGTGTGTGCATAGGACCATACAACAACTGGCTAATAGATATTTAAAGGCAGTTTAATTTAAAATATCGAACGAGTTTCATCAACTTGTGTGAATAAATATGGTATTTGTTACCTAAAATCTATAACTGAAGGTATTTTATTATTCTCCAAAAGAAGCAAGATGTCATGGTAATATTTTTTTGTCCAGTAATACATTATTTCAGTTGGAACAAAAAGTTAAATGCTAATTTCAATTTCAGATCCGAACAGTTTTAGACAGAAGTTTAATGCAACAGAAATACGTTATTTTGTATCACAAAAATATGCTCCTGAAATTTCTGGATTCTAAGTGGCGAAATATGAAATAATCATACTTGGATACTTAGAAATCCATTGCGTGTGCATGAAAAGCGGTCAAAATTAGTTCAAATACCCAAATATCTTCCTGAGAATCTTAGTTTTGAGTTTTTAGCTGAAGCTTATCAGATTTTAATTTTCTTGTTACAGTGTGACAACATGGATTGAGGTAGTCAAAATATTTATTTTCTTCAATTTTACATAGTTTATACATAACTACACAGTAGTGATTGCACAGCTTATCCCCACATTGGGTACCCGTATCCGAATCTTCTCATTCCCATTCCATATCCCATTCCTCCGTATCCCATTCCGTATCCCATGCCGTATCCTCCCATTCCACCGTAGTATCCCCAGCGACGGTCACGGATGTGTCTGAAACTCTGAGGTATGACAGGTATCTGGAGAAGTTTAGGGCTTACGGAGCTTCAGCGTCCATTTGCTGGTTCATTTCAGTCTTCACACCGGATCCCTGTCCTTCCATCTTAATCTGTGATTCGGTTTCCGAGCGGCGTTCGAGGGTGTGTCTGAAGGTGCGATTTGAGACAAGGTGTCTCTAGAAACTTGTGACTTACGGAGTATCCATTTGCTGGTTTATTTCAGTTTTCATGTCTGATCCTTGTCCTTCCATCTTCATCTTTGTCTCGGTTTCCGAACGGGTATCACGGATTTGCCTGAAACTTCTAATAGTACAAATTAACTAGGTTTGCTATAAACTCACGGTGTCTGGGAATCCATGCTCATTTCTGTCTTCACACCGGATTTTTGTCCATCCAACTTCATACTGGATTGGGCTTCCGAACGGCGTTCAAGGGTGTGTCTGAAACTTTTAATCGTTCAGGTAACTAGATTTGCTATATACTCACGGTGCCTGGGAATTCATGTTCATCTGAGTCTTCACATCCGAACCTGATCCTCCCATCTTCATCTTGGACTCGGTTTCTGTTGCACAGAATGCTCCGATCGCCAGGATTGCAACAAGGAATACAGAAATGAACTTCATTGTTAGTAAGTGCTAGATGACTTGAGAATATTGAGATCTTGGAAGTGGTTTTATACTATAGCTGTTTTTGTTGTGTTGTCTAGAGTCTAGACATCAACAATGACGAATTATCTTCAAAAATTATCAACTTTCTCCTTGTCTCTCTCCTTGTCACGTGCAGTTGACAAATGCCCGTCTTTTCAAGGACATTGACCACTACCCCCGTCTTATAAAAACACCTGTGATGTTTATTATTCTCTAAATCACCATGAAATTCCTATCTGTAATCCTTATCGCGATCCTTGCTATTGGAACATTTTGCCTTACGGACACCGAATCAAGGATGAAAATCCAACAGGAGCAGGACATGAAGCTGAAGACGAATTTGCACCAAGTAGGGGCAGATGATGCGTTGTAAGTGAAAACGTTATGGTCTAAAGGTCAAAGTTATAATATTTTCAGGCACACTCGTAACCGTCGCTGGGGATACTATGGTGGAATGGGATATGGAATGGGAATGAGAAGATTCGGATATGGATACCCAATGTGGGGATAAACAATTTTCACTATATATCTGTTTATATTAAATGTATGTACATAAATATATATCTTAAATTTATCTTGAATAGAATTCTATTTCATATTCCATATACTCTGAATTTTCCTGAATGCATAGTGAGGCTACCTAAAAAGAAAGAGTTAGATCAACAATACTTCATGATTAATAAAAATATACATATACATGAAAATGATGATTAAATGAAAATGTTCGAAATACATAGTACTGATAGTGAGTTTTTGCCTATAGCTATTCGAGCACTAAAAAATATCAAAGTTGTTCTAAAATTTGAAAACCCTCGAAATCATGCATGAGAAAAAGATAGCTGGGACAAAAAGGATTTAATAGTGATCCAGGTACTAGCATTCTTAAAATATGTTTTAAATAACCTACAAGCATGACAATACACATATATTTCAAAATAAAACTATTGCGCATCCAGGTGTTCTAGAGTATCCATTAAGTTCAAAATTCAATTTTGCACATTAGAAAGCATACACATTCATCCCATGCAAAGATAAGATATTCATCCGCCTTTTTCTTTTTTTGATCTCTGTGGCTTACTTGTGGCTTATTTTAACTACTGGTACACGTGAACACTTAATGCCTTCTTCAAAAAAAAAATAAGTGACTGGGGATGGTGGTCAGTGTCCTTGAAAAGACATACATAGTTTGCCAATTACCTACTGAAAGGGAAAACAACAACAACTAGAAAGGAGGGAGTTGAAAATTCAAATAACCGATTCCATTAGTGAAATCCAATTGTTGATGTCACTTTTGATGTCTAGGCACCATATTTCTAAACCAAAAACAAAAACAGTATTCTGTAACACTATAAAACCACTTCCAAGATCTCCAAATTCTCAAGTCATCTAGCACTTACTAACAATGAAGTTCATTTCTGTATTCCTTGTTGCAATCCTGGCGATCGGAGCATTCTGTGCAACAGAAACCGAGTCCAAGATGAAGATGGGAGGATCGGGATCGGATGTGAAGACGGAGATGAACATGAATTCCCAGACACCGTGAGTTTATTTTACCATAACTAGTAAACCTAAACGCTCCGAAGTTTCAGGCACACCCTTGAACGTCGCTCGGAAACCCAATCCAGTATGAAGATGGATGGGCAAGGATCCGGTGTGAAGACTGAAATGAACATGAACTCCCAGACACCGTGAGTTTATAGCAAATCTAGTTAATTTGTACTATTAGAAGTTTCAGGCAAATCCGTGATACCCGTTCGGAAACCGAGACAAAGATGAAGATGGAAGGACAAGGATCAGACATGAAAACTGAAATAAACCAGCAAATGGATACTCCGTAAGTCACAAGTTTCTAGAGACACCTTGTCTCAAATCGCACCTTCAGACACACCCTCGAACGCCGCTCGGAAACCGAATCACAGATTAAGATGGAAGGACAGGGATCCGGTGTGAAGACTGAAATGAACCAGCAAATGGACGCTGAAGCTCCGTAAGCCCTAAACTTCTCCAGATACCTGTCATACCTCAGAGTTTCAGACACATCCGTGACCGTCGCTGGGGATACTACGGTGGAATGGGAGGATACGGCATGGGATACGGAATGGGATACGGAGGAATGGGATATGGAATGGGAATGAGAAGATTCGGATACGGGTACCCAATGTGGGGATAAGCTGTGCAATCACTACTGTGTAATTATGTATAAACTATGTAAAATTGAAGAAAATAAATATTTTGCCTACCTCAATCCAAGTTATGTCATTGTACCATGAAAAGAAAAATCTGATAAGCGGCAGCTAATAAACTCAAAACTGAGATTCTCAAGAACAGCTGTGTCGTTTTTAGGGTATCGGAGCTTATTTTTGACCGCTTTTTCAAGTATTTTTATTTATTTATTTATGTTAATAAGATTTTTAATCGTGTCATAAGGAAAAATGTTATTTAAATATGATTATTTCATATTCTGCTACCTAGAATCCAGAAAATTACAGGAACTTATTTTTGTAATTCAAAATAACGTTTATTTGCGTCTAAAACTTCCATCTAAAACTGTTTGGATCTGGAATTAAAATGAATATTTAACTTTTTGTTCCAACCAAAACAATGTATTATTGGACAAAACATTGCTGCAGTTATTATATAAGAATTGAATGTAAGAATTGAAACTTGCTTATTTTGGAAAATAACAAATCACCTTCAGTTATAGATTATAGGTAACAAATACCATACTAATTCAAACAAATCCGTAAAACTTATTCAATACCATAATCTTTGTCTATAAATATCCATTAGCTAGTTTTTGTGTGGTCCTAAATTAGGACTCCTAATTGTAGACACAAAAATGTTTTATCTATAGTTTGATCTATGCGGCTTATATTGTGACATGTGTAGGGGGTGATTGTAAATGAAAGTCATTCTAGCCTGCACATACATATTATCCTCATTAAAAAGTAATATTATATCATCACTTTTTTTAAGACACAACACTAGCTAGTATCTACTCTTGAAAATTTCAAACTTTTGTTGTAATAAAACCAGCAATGTGTCACTATTTGAGATAACACTCATTGTCTAGTTGTGAAGTTTCGTATCAGATAATTAAAATTCTACAATGAGGTTCCCGCTATACATAGCAGAAAAGGAAATTCAACTTCACTTTCAATGCAAACTATTCAGCAATAAATTTAGGTAGATACAATATTTATATTCAATTTTTACATAATTACACAATTACAATAATACAAAAAACACACATTTCTATGTGAAAAAGTATATTGGTCCCTTGTCACTGTTTATCCCCACATTGGGTATCCATAACCGTATCCTCTCATTCCATATCCACCGTATCCCATTCTACCGTATCCACCGTATCCTCCATAGTATCCCCAACGACGGTTACGGGTGTGTCTGAAATTAGGATTTTGAGCCGGTAATTCAGATTGTGACATTTACGGAGCTTCAGAGTCCATTTCAGAATGCATCTCGGTTTGAGGCTGTGCTGGCATAGCGACTGGCTTCATTTCCATCTTCATTTTGGTGGTGGTGATTGTGTCGGAAAGAGCTCCGATGGCGAGGATGGCAAGGAGGAATAGAGAAACGAATTTCATCTTTTTTTGGGTTTTTAAAGGTTTTTAGAAGAATTTTTAGAAGTATGAGTACTTGAAAATCCGTTCATCTCCCACTGGTTATAAAGGATTTGATATGTTGTTTTTTAACATCAAACTTCACAGAAAACATGACGTATTCCAATTTTTGAAAGTCATTTGTGTTAAGAATTAAAAGATTAACTGATCGGTTTGTTTTGAAAACAAGATAGTTTAGCAAATCAGTCAAGACCATAAACAAAGTCGTAGAATGTGTAGTTTTTGTAGTCTTGGAAGATCACTTTTTTGATATAAATGTCAGGGATGTGTGGCAACCAAGATTTTCGGTAACCGGCAATTGCCGAAATTGCCGAACCCTAAAAATTTCGGCAACCAGCAACTTTTCGGCCACCGGAAACTCGGTTCGTTCGAATTTTCCAAAAAACCGGCCATGTTGAATTCCAAGACCTCTAACAATCTCATCATAATCCTTATTTAGATCCAATGCTCCTTAAATAATCTGATTTTAAACTATTAGCCCGTATAGATTTTGTTGCAATAGTGTTATAATCCAATTCTAGACACCAACATTGTAACCCGCTACCCTACAAACACTACAAGTGGTCCTTTTTTTGTGATTCCTTAAACTTTCTTATTGTTTTCAAAACAAATCTCTTGAAAAACATAACAACAGCTGTTATACGTATGTAGGAATGAATTAAGTCACGATTTTGGTTTCTGTGAAGTTTGATGTTAGTAACGCCCATCTTGAATCCTTTATAACCACAGGGAGATGGAAGAATTTTCAAGTACTCATACTTCTAAAAACCTTTAAAAACCCAAAAAAACAATGAAATTCGTTTCTCTATTCCTCCTTGCCATCCTCGCCATCGGAGCTCTTTCCGATACGGTGACCAACACCAAAATGAAGGTAGATACCACCAAGCCTGTGGGCGCTCCACAAACCGAGATGCATACTGAAATGGACTCTGAGGCTCCGTAAGTGTCACAATTTGAGGTACCCCGGCTCTAAATCCTAATTTCAGACACACCCGTAACCGTCGTTGGGGATACTATGGAGGATACGGTGGATACGGTAGAATGGGATACGGTGGATATGGAATGAGAGGATACGGTTATGGATACCCAATGTGGGGATAAACAGTGACAATGGTGCTATATACTTTTTCACATAGAAATATGTGTTTTTTGTATGATTTTAATTGTATAATTATGTAAAAATTGAATATAAATATTGTATCTACATACCTGTAAGGATTTTGGAAAAAGTGTTCAAACTGAACCTACATAAATTGAAGTTGAAGTTGTAATTCTAACTAACCTCAAAGTGTATGGTTATGCTATTGATGTATTAGCAAAAGTTTTATTGATAGCTGTTAAAATGTGTACCGTTTCATTTATTTTAACCAATACCATTAAACTAACATGAAATCAATTCGAATAAAATCAAAGCTGACCGTGATATGAGCTGTCAAAGTTGAGCAATGGGAGTGCTGCACTAATAAAGATTATACGGTACTCCGCTTTTCCATATACCCCCTCCCCCCTCCTTTCCAGACACCCCCCCCCCCCTTACCTAGTAATTTGTTATCATGCCTAATCACCCATCCTCTCTCCCCTCCTCCACTCCAAACTGACAAGATTACATAATTCCAATCGGATTGCCATTATTTGCCTAAATATACACGTAACATTAAGTGAACTCATTCTGCCCTCCCCCTCCCCCCGAACTGACACAGTTGTGCAACACCAAATGTGATATGACCCTGAGGAGGAGTATATGTTTGTTTTTGGACCCTCCAAGAAGAAGTGTGTAATTTGAGAAGACGAGAGGAAAGTGAGGAAATTTTGAGAAAAATTGACGAAAAAATATGGGTTCTTTCCTTTTTTAGTCAAGCTGCTGAAGCTAGGAGACGTATATGACTGTCTAGGCCTAGATAGTTTTAGGCTTTTTAAGACAAAATTAACCCCCCCCCCCCCCTTTTAGACTATTCTACCCGGGCTTTAGGTACGCTTGGACAAACTCCAATGTTTAGAATATCCTGCTTAAATAAATTGGCCCCTGATTCTGGGTCACTCTGTACAATCTTAAAACTTTTAATTTCCATAGCTTCCCCGGTTACCCCGGTTATCAGAGCACTTAATCAATTGGAACAGTGCTGAGTAGTAGTGAATCACTGATAAAACAGGCATGTTAATCGCCATACCGTAATCTCCAAATCTCCACCGCTTCATTTATTACCCAGGTATACACAGTTTATGACCCCCCCCCACCCCGTCGTCTAGATTTCATCAAGATGAAGACGACATGGTTATTTATTAGTGTGGTAGAGAAAAAACCCAACAATGCATGATACTGTAGACATTTTTTATTAAGTTTTCTTGATAGCTGTTGGTTTCAATAAAAAATCGTCAACTGATATGACCTTCCAAATGTTATTTAGCTTTTCCCCGTCGATGCACCATAAGCCAAATTCAGAGGTATTTTATCTCTCAATACTGAAAAACTTTTATATTTAGCGCTATATAACCCTTTAAATATAGCCTAATCGAAATAAAAACCGGATTCAGAAATTTTCCCTCCAAAAATTTCCAAATTTCACCCAGCTTTGCCTATCAACCTGTCACAATTTCCCCCATTTGCCTACTCCATTTCCATCATTCCGTGGACGGTAGTAAATTACCATGTCATTTGACTTTCCACTCCTTTCACTCACCACTCAGAATACCGCGCATCCACAGCGACACCGACCTTTTTTGGATAACTGAAGGGGGTAGAGTTGCTTAAAAGTTATGGGACTCTGCGGGAAAAGGAGGCATTAAAAATTGTTAGCTAGAAAAATAAAAAAAATTTTAGGCTGATCATGATCATTTTGTTAGCTGAAATATTTTTGATGTCGTTATTCTGTAAAAAGTTATGTAGGTTTTTGATTAAAGCAGCACGCAGACATTTTCGGCACTATATCTTATAACTTGCGTAACTTAAAAACTACTAACGCTTTAAGAAAGTTGTTCAGAAAGAAAATATAGAAAAATTTTACGTTAATTATTTTGTTAGTTGAAAGATTTTTGCTAGCGTTCATGAGCAAGGAGTTATATCACTCTAAAGGAAAAGCCGCTCGCAGACATTTTTGAGCGTCTACCTTTAACCATGCTTATCTCAAAAAACAGTAATGTTATTTGAAAGTTGCTAACTAATAAAATATAGAAAATTTTACGTTGATTATTTTGTTAGTTAAAACATTTTTAATACCGTTAGTGAGTAAAAAGTTATGTCGGTTTTTATTTAAACCTGCTCACAACTATTTTTGGGCGCCCACCTTAAAACTTGCGTATCTCAAAAACCACTAATGCTATCAAAACATTGTTAACTAGTAAAATGTAGGAAATTTTACGCTGATTATTTTGTTAGTTAAAACATTTTTGATATCGTTAGTGTGTAAAAAATTATACCGGTTTTTGATTAAACCTTCTCACAACTATTTTTGGGCGCTCACCTTAAAACTTGCGTAACTTAAAAACCACTGATGTTATCAAAATATTAATAACTAGTGAAATGTAGGAAATTTTACGCTGATTATTTTGTTAGTTAAAACATTTTTGATACCGTTAGTGAGTAAAAAGTTATGGTAATTTTTGATAAGAGCAGCTCACAATCATTTTTGGACGTACATCTTATAACTTCTGTATCTCAAAAACCACTGATGCTATCAAAATATTGTTAACTAGTAAAATGTAGGAAATTTTACGCTAATTATTTTGTTAGTTAAATTTGTTCTGCTAGCTTAAATGGGTAGGTAGTTACAACATCTTAAATGTTACAAGACTGGCTCAAAAAACTATGAACGCTATCTAAAAGTCGCCATCTAACAAAAATTTCCAAATGTTACATATGTATGTTACATTGAAAAGTAACATCTTTTCATTAAATCCACGAATCCCAGGTTTTTTTTTTCAATATTCCGTCTTAAAACTCACAAAAATCTATCCCCCGCCCCCTCCTCCAACTCTCCTTTCTTCTCCCAGCTCCTTATGAATTTCCAACACAAAAAAACACATTATTTCTTGCTCTTTTCATTAATTAGAGAGAGCCCAAGAGCCTATAACAATCAACATGAGTGCCCCCAAGATGAATTGAATTATGCGTCTTTTTTGTGGTCAGTTACCCCCCCCCCCCCCCCCCACTGATGGGTTCTGCTCCAGAAATTCGAGGCCTTTTTTGTTTATATTTTCCCCCATCCCCATCCCAATCTTTCATTTTTCTCTCTTCCGGAAACTATAATCCCAAACGTGTGCCCCACCAATTCCTATACTCTCTCGCGTTTTGCGAGTGCTAATCTGTTGGGGGATTAGGTGAGAAGTGCAAGGTTCGACGACGGCAACTCACTCAGTAGCCGCCTAAAAATTACTATTTCGTATTTGGAGCAAGAGAGCATCACCGGAAGAGCTGTGATATCGGAGAAGGCATAATTATGGGTTTCGAATATCCCCTATGCTTCCGGCTCGAGCTTTTCATCTTTTTTCACTTTAGTAGTACACCACGTTTCGGATTAGAAATTATGCGTTTTTTTCTGAAAATTTCATCGATTTTTTTCTATTTTTTGAGAGTTTTCGTCTCCTATCACTTTAAGTCCACTGCTTCCCCTTTTCATTTTGGGCCTAAAATTTTCAACCGGGCCCTATCAAATTAGGCCAAAAATAGGGTACCTCTATAGCAGTCCGAAACATCTGTCAAGGCCCGTTTCCGGGGTCCTCCTCTAGTTTGGGCCGGAAATATTGTTCGTGACCCGGTGACCGAGGTCATTCCTAAATTTTGGCCCAACTTTTGGCCTAAAATTTTTAGGGGGGGGGGGGGGGGGGGGGTTTCGGTTTCTTTCAATTTAGGCTTGGGCGTTTTTCTATTTTGGTCCAGAATTCTTAAGATTTTCGGTCGCCCCTTTTTTTGGCCCTGATATTTCGGTCACGGCCCGGTTTCCGGGGGCCCTCCTTTTCTTTGCCCCGGAATTTTTGTCCTCCGTGGCCCGGTTTCCGGGGTCCGCCTATTTTTTTCGTCTGGCTTTGAGGCCCAAACCCGATGGCCGGGGTCTCTTCAATTTCGGCTCGAAACCGGTAATCTTTTTTGGGCCGTTTTTATAATTACAGTGCTATACTTCCCGAATTTCAATTTTTAAGTAACTTTATATCTGAAAACAAGTATAATCCCGGTGGAGAGACCGGAAAACAAGACTACGAATCTCCTGTGAAATCCAAAAAATTGCTTTTATTTTTGATTTTCTCAAAATTGACTGCCAAGCCGAAATAGGCAAATAGGCAGGCAGGTATTTTATCTCTTTAGAGATTAAGAATCCGACTACAAAATAAATTGACATGTATATTAGTACAAAAATACCTACCTTCTTTACAACCCTCTATGGAATCTTCAATTAATAACCGTCTAATGGGATGCTACGGTCATTGTCCTCTCTCTCTCTCTCTCTCTCTCTCTCTCTCTCTCTCTTATTCTCGACCAATAAATTAATAAGAATACCCGGAGACAAAGGAGGGGAGCATTCATAGATAAATGGCTCAATTGTGTGTTACGTGTATGGAAGAGTGTCTGCGTCTCTACCTCTCTCTTTTTCTGTCGAGAAAGAAAAAATGACATAAGCAAAGGGTAAAAAGTGGCTCTTATTAGTTATGCACCCTTCCCCCGCCCAGTCACCTTTCACGCTTTTGGTATGTGGGAAGAGGACAAAAAAAAGAAAAAGAACAAAAAGGATAACAACTTTTTCAAAAAAAAGTTTGTCGATGCATCATGTCTCCCCTTAATTTGACAGCTTATAACTTGGTTCGTGTTGATGATATTTATGTAAAATAAAATACATATTATAGAAAATGGTGTAACAAATATTTTATAAATTGACAACTTTTTGATAGCACAAATACACGCCGAGATATGAGGCGTTAAAGATAAGCCCGGTTGATGCACCATGAGTAACCCAATTGAACGATCGATTTTCAAGATAGCAGCATGAAATAAATTTCATTTTATAGAACAAATGATTTAAAGTATTTTTTAAGTTGACAACTTTTCGATATCACCGAAAATAGCAGAATTAGAAGAAGCCATAGCTGAGCCCGGTCGATGTACCATGCCTCCTCTTACTTTGGCAGCTCATAACTCGCTTCGTATTGAAGATATTAATGTAAAGTAAAATACATTTTATAGAAAATAGAATAAAAAATATTTTTTTAGTGAATACCTTTTTGATATCACTAATTCAAAACGAGATATATTGGCCCTGTCGATTAGCCCAACTTATGAGTAGCCCAACTTAACGACCTGTATCTTGATCCATTTTAAAGATATCAGTATAAAATAAATTAAAAACTATAAAACAGGTAATATCAAATATTTTGTTAGTTGACAACTTCTTAATAACTCCAAAAGTTCCCGATTTGTGAGCTGTCAAAGATAAGCCCGTTCGATGCACCATGTTCGCGCTCCTACTCCTCTGGTAGGCAGATACGGTTTTATCGTACATCACCTTACCCTAAGCTGAATTTTACAATTTTTTTCAAAATTCCTGGCAACATTTTGTCTTTCGGACCCCCAAACATCTGTACTAGTCCGGGTTCCAAAAACACTACCCCCAGGCATTTTCCCTCCGCTGCTCATCTATATTTCATCCGTTTTAATCCCAATTTTATGGGGGTTGCATAATAATGCTCACCACAAAAAGATTACGTAATACCTGCAACAAGACACTTAACACTCTGGAGAGGACTAATCCTCTACTAGGATACATTGAAGTGGCCTAGCCCTGTTTAGGGGGGGGGGGGTCTAGATTCAATACAGATCCTTATAAGAAACCTCAGTTTATTGGTGTATGCTTTATACTTCTGATAGTGAGCTTTAATGTCAGAAGATCTATAAATTTTGTAGTTTGTAGTTTATTCAAACACGGTAAAATTTATTAGGAAGCTGTTTAAAGGAACATTCCCTCCCCTTTCCCTTGCCTTTTTAGTCCCAGCCACCAAAAATTGGTGATTGTTTGTTGTTTCCTCTGTCCCCCGGAATACTCGAATTGCCTGAAGAAATGGGACGTTTGACACACAATTGGTTTCTTTCTTCTTCCTTTCTTTTTTTTATTTTACTCTTCTCTTGTTTGTTTGTGGAGCTTTTCTTTTTCTGGAGCCGTTTGCTTTTTTGTAAAGAGCTCCTTTCCGATGACTCTGGACTGAAATACTTATTATAGATTCCTGAACTTATATATGTATTTATCAAGATTCTCACTAATTAAGTCCTAAGGGAGGCTATATTTTGAAAATGTGTGCACATAACTTCATTATTTACCTTCAAACATTAGCATTACTATAGATAAGCTGGTAAAATAAAATTGAAATTTCAAACTAAACCAGGCAAAGTACCTCTAAAAAAATAGAATTTTCTAAGAAATTTGAGCGAAAGTTTAAGTTTTCGGGAGAAAAAAAGCTTCATTTTCTGGCTTTTGAGCAAATTTTCAGCGTTTTTTCTACCTTAAAATTAATCAAAATAGGCTAATTTATAGCTAGTTTAGCAGACTTCAAGAGATTTTTTTAGCGAATCCGCTGAGTTACTTGATGCACCATGAGCTTTCACTTGAATTTTCAGAATTTTTTTGTGGTTTTGAATGTCTTTTCCTAAATTCCGAGAATTTGTCGATGCACCATATGTGGGTCATTTCGGCTTGATCTACGTAGATCTACAAAAAATGGGGGAGAAATAGGGCAGACTTCTCAACTGATTTCGCATGATTAAGAACAAAAAGAAATGCTAACATCACATTTTTTTGGGCGAAAAATTCCCGCATTTTTTGTAGATCAAACCGTGATTTTCAGCCTTTTTTTTTGGTCGATGCACCATGATTTTGTGAAGATTTTTGGGCAAGTTTCAGGGCTTTTTCTTGATTTTTCGATAAATTATTCTGAAATTCACCGTGTTAATCAATGCACCATAAGCTTTAAATTTTCAGATAATTTAGTAGATTTTTTTCGATGCACCATAAGCTTTTTTCCGGGGTCTTTGAATTATTTCATAGTTTGGAACGTTTTTTTCCCGCAAATTCTTAAAATTTATTGATGCACCATGTGTTTTATTCTAGATTTATTGCATTTTTTGTATATTTAAAGCCTTCTTCTATACATTTTTCAAACCTGTCGATGCACCATGAGCGTTCTTCTCGATTTTTAAAAAATTTTTCGTATAATAGTTTTGGAGGTTTTTTTCCCGCAAATTCCCCCAATTTATCGATGCACCATGAGCTTTTGGCCGGGGTTTTTGCAATTTTTCGTAGTTTTGAAAGTTTTTCCTCAAATTCCTAGAATTTGTCGATGCACCATGAGTGTTCTGTATTTCTCTGTGGTTTTGGTTTTAAACAGATTTTCAGACCATTTTTCAAATTATTATCGAAAAAATACGATCGCACAATTTTCTCATAATTTATTTTTGATCTACCTTGTTGATTAGGCTCCTCCCCTACCTTCTACAAGACAGCCACAACAAATTAACAACGGAAACAAGATTGGGGGCGGAGTCAAGTTCAACAGAGGTAGATCAAAAATAAATTATGAGAAATTTGTGCGATCGTATTTTTTCGATAATATACTCTTTTTCCTATCACCCTGAGCTCCCTCACCAAATCAGACTCTTCCCCTCTTCCTTCCCCCATCCTTTTCCTCCCTGCGTCTCTGAGAACGGATGGGCGGTTCTTTTGTCTCCATGCCCCTCCCATTTCTTGTCATTCCTCACCCCCCGTACCTCCTCCCTGGGCAATGAATTTAATATGTTTGTTTGGGAACGCGTGTATCATTTAGAGGCCCCCTATTGTTATTTGTCGTTTGTCATAATATTTTATTAGATTTTGGGGCGAATTTTTCCGGGTTCTACGGTCATTTTGTACAATTTTGGGTTTTCGTGGGGTTTTTTTTCTGAATTTTTGGCGGTTCCACTGGATCAGTCGATGCACCATGTGCTTTTTTCTGGATTTTCTGATTTTTTTTGTAGTTTTGAAGCCTTTTTCTGAAAAGCCTTTTTCTTTTTCTCAATGCACCATAACTTCTTTTTTTTTGAATTTTCGTAGTTTTAAAGGTTTTTTTTTGTAGATTTCCTTAATTTTTCGATGCATCATGAGCTTTTTTCTGAGTTTTTCTTAGTTTTGAAGGTTTTTTTCGTAGATTTTCAAAATTGATCGATGCACCGTGAGCATTGCCCTGAGTTTCTAACATATTTTTGTAAGGTTTTTGAGCATTTTTTGGTATTTTTTGTGTTATTTTTTAATTTAAAAAACGGAAAAAGATGTTAGAAACTTAGAGAACAACAGGGAAAGCTTAAAAATCACGAAAAATTCGAGAAAACTCGAGAAAAAATCATGGTGCATCGATAAATTTGTTAGTCGATGCACCATGTGCTTTTTTCCTTTTTTACATAGTTTTTATCGGATTTCTCAGCAGTTTTGAGCTTTTTGCTGTACTTTTCCTCATTTTTCTTCAATTTTTAACTCAAAAACTGCATTTTTACCCCCTAAAAAGCTACATTTATCTTCTTCTCCCCCTTCGCCAGTTCATAAAATATGCAAATTGGGCTCGTTAACTCTTTTAACTTCTTTTTTTCTTTTTTTTTTTTGCACATTTTTACTCTTACAGCACATGATTCTACTGCTGCTCCTATTCATATTGGGCTCCGTGAGCCCGGACGAGCTAATTTCGACTCGATGTCAGGCTCAATGCCTTCACTTGATGGATCAGAGGCTACAAGTGAGTTTTTGGAAATTGTTGGCTAATTTATGGGAAAAATTGAGCAAAAATCGATGCACCATGTCACAATCTAGGAAAGAGTCCTTATATCCATAACCACTTGGCTCTAGTACCTGTGACCTAGGCATATTGTCATTGTTTCATGCTCTCCAAATACCGACACACACACACATAGCGGCTCCTTTTCTCGGTTTTCAAGTGGATACCCCCCCCCCCCCCCCCGCCTAAATATACGACGACATGTAGAAGAACAAACATGTCAATCAAGGGCGAATTCCGGTGGTAGGAGATGTTGATAAGGGTAGACCTCCCCCAAAGAAAGTTTTGGGAGATTTACAAGCAAGATACTGTACAGTGTAATTTATGGGTGTACAAATAGAATTGATTTGGCGAATTTTCGGGATTTGGCGGGAAATTCGGATTTTTTTTTCTGGGGGAGTTTGAAGGGGATTTCAGCTTTTGGGAGCAATTTTCTGAGTATATAATTTGTCAGAAAATTCAAATTTCCCGCCAAAAAAATTACTCTGAAATTTTGAATTTCTCGCTTGAAAATATAGTTTCTTAGAAAATTCGAATCTACCGCTAAAAATTTGTTTTCTGAGGAAATGTTGAATTTCCTGCCAAAACAGTTCTTCTCAGAAATTTTGAATTTCCCGCCAAATTTTTTTTCACAGAAAATTTAAATTTCCCGCCAAAACTATTTTCTTTGAAATTTTGAATTTCCCGCCAAATTTGATTTTCCTCAGAAAATTTGAACTTTTGGCCGAACATGTAGCTTCTCAGAAAAATTGAATTTCCCGCCAAAAAATTGGTTTTTCTCAAAAAATTGAAATTCCCGCCAAAATTAGATTTTCAATGAAAATTTGAAATTCCCGCCAAACATTTTTTTAAAAAAATTTGAAAATCAAGCCAAAAATATGTTTTTTGACAAATTTGAATCTCCGCCAAAACTTTTTTCACATTTTCTACAGTAATACAGTTGCTGGCGGGAAATTCAAATTTGTAAATCATCTATTTTTGCTTTTTCCAGCCAAGACCATTCAAAAACCTAGCCCGCCAACTTATACGAGTCCATCGATACACCTTACGCAATTTTAGTACATTAAGCGGTACCTCTTTGTATATGAAAACATTAAAAGTGACTTGCGTAACGTGCTATCAAGATGGAGGTATTGGGTATTCAAAAAAGAAACATTGTTTCTTCTAGATAAAATCTAATGGAGGGGGGTGGGGGTAATAGCAGGGACCACTTCCTGCCAGCTGATGGGGGGATGGATACCTGACCTCCTCCCCTACAGGTGTCACATATACTACTCATTGTTGTTTCTAGATGTTGTAAACGATAAAAGTAAAGAGCAGCTGCGCGGGGGGGAATTGGGCTCTAAAACTAAATTAATGTGTTGTTTTTGTTGACTCTTACTAAGGGGGGATAGGGTGAGGGGTAGGGGGGAAGAGTCATAAAACTTGGTAGCTGGACCCACTTAATAACCCCTAGGAGGTCTCTCGGAATGTTATGAATAGACCCCTCTTCCGGTGTGAACTCTTCCCTATTGTCATATTCACACATTGTCCACACACACACACACACACAAACTTTTGTTCGAATAAGGAGGTCCGAGGTCGGCCAAGTGCACTCAAGAGTGCATTGATTTGGCCTTGGGAGGGAATTTTGGAGTTTTTGGGACAAATTTCCGGAAATTTGGGGGGTTTTTAGAAAAATTTCGCATCAGTTTTAGCCAAAATTCGACGAGTTTTATCTGTTTTATCATGGTGCAACCGGCCATAAAGGGCTCCTCAGTACTTCTATACAGTGTAACGAGTTTAGGACTGTTTTAGCAGTTTTAGAGTGAATTTTCACCGATTTTGAAAATGTTTAGGCTAACTTTTACCTATTTTGTCCAAATTTTGAGCTTTTAGGGGATTTTGATGATGGATTTTGAGGGAAATCGCAGGCTTTTTTGTGACATTTTGCACCATTTTTGGTCAAAACTCGGCAAGGGTTAACATGGTGCAACCGACTGTTCAGGGTGTCTAAGTGATTCTACACAGATTTTAGTGATTTTTTTGAAAATTTAATGTTTTTAGAGCAATTTCTCCGTGTTTTCAGCTAATTTGTTGGGCTAATTTACACATATTTTATCCAAATTTTGAGATTTTTCTAGATTTTTTGGGTGATCTGAACAGATTTTGACAGTGTTTGGGTAGGTTCGAGCTACTTTAAGCTGATTTTTCTGATTGATTTTTGATAGCTGATTTCGGTTAATTCCACATGCTTTAAGCTAATTTTCTCCGCTTTTGAGAGCCTTCAGGCTGTTTTTCTCCCAATTTTCAGAATTTTGAACCATTTTTCGACCTTGTCCATGACTTTTTATGAGGTGTGAAAAATTTCAAGAGTTTTCAAGCTAGATTTTCTGTTCCTTTTCTGCAAATTTTGATAATTTTAGACCAATTTAAAGCATTTTTAAGATACTTCAGTTCCAAAAATTCTTTAAAAATTCCTAAAAATCAGGTGACATCAGTTTCAATTTAAGCATAATTTAGCCCAGTGGGAACCAATTTTTTACTTTAGCCAATTTTTACCGTACCCCACCGTATCAGTTTCAAGACCACCGTACCGCGCGCAATTTACAACCTACTCGCTTCTCTTACTGACAACCGCTGTTCATGATTTACTGCGCGCATCAGGGCCAAGAAATTGTCACGCATCACAAACTCGACGGCAATTAGTTTTATGGAGAGACCCCTCCGCGTCTTCATTCGGATTTAGATTCCAATCTCTTTCTCAACACTACTACTACTACTTTTCATTTTGAAATCTCTTGAAAAGGAATGTGGTGGGGTAATAATTATAATAATGAATATATATTCATATAGAAGGTTCGGATTAAGGCAAAGATATTGGAAAAGGGGGAAGCTCTGCTGGTGTGAGGTCAGGTATATGTTAGTTTGGCGGCTCCTTTCCTCTTTTTTGCTCTAACGAACATCATCAATCAGTGACAATGACACGCGCTGTCGGAGGTCAAAAAGAGAGTGACTTTACTACTATGCTTTGCTAACGAAAAAAGTTAGTTAGTAGTTTGTGGGGGGACCTTCTCAATAATTAGGGGTTTGGTGGAGAGAAGAAAAGACATGAAAAAGAAGAGAAAAAAGTACGAATTGAAGGTCCTGGGGAGCAGAAATCTAGTGACTTTGGGGGTCTAGGGAGTCTAGGTTGGCCCTAGTTTGGTTAGGGTCAAAGCTGGACGGTCGGCTTGAAATGGGTGTTCTAAAAATCTAGATTGGCCTCTAAGCTTGTAGGAGACCAGGGAGGCTTTGCAAAAAAAACCATGAGCTTGATAGAGGTCTACTGAAGGCCTAAATTAGCTTAGACCATTTGGTTGAAGAAATACGTGCTCCCTGAGATCATGGATCCTGAGATCACTAGGACTCGGCATGGTAAGGCTTTTTTGGCTGGTGCACCTTAGGGTCTTCTAAGAGCCTATATCGGTTTAGACCCTATGCGCGGAGGAGTTCAGGCTGTGAAGGGTCCTAAACTCACAGCAGTATCCATACATAGCAAGGCTCTTAAATATGAGGTATCTTTTCACTCTGACATCTAAGTTCCCATAGGTATGGTACCTAGTTGATTTGCCAATTTTTCCTTTTTAAAATGTTACCCCTCGCCCTCTTGTCACCCTGTCACAATTTGTCATTCACCTGTTACCACTCCTCGTGTTCCCATTTGGTTATTGTAACCTTTCTTGCTAGATCATTATCGTAAGCACCCTTCTAGTTCATCAATCTTACCCTCCCCGGCGCCACGAAGGTTTGGCGCCAAGAGGGGGGGGGGGGGTCATAAATGAATTGACTCGGATACTATGTGGATTTAGTGTAAATTTAACGGAATCTGGCGGGGATGGATAAATGTTTTATAGACGATGGGAAATTAAAAATTTCCCTAATAAATTGGCCAGCGGAACATATGTGAGGATACGGGCAGGGGGGATGAGTTCTAGGTCTAGTTTTGCCAGGGGGCATCAGGGGGACCAGGAAGTATCAGGGGGACCAGGGGGGGGGGGGGGTATCAGGGGGACCCGGGGGTATCAGGGGGACTAGGGGGTATCAGGGAGACTAGGGGGTATCAGGGAGACTAGGGGGCATCAGGGAGGCTAGGGGGTATCAGGGGGGACCGGGGGTATCAGGGGGACCAGGGGGTATCAGGGGGACAAGAGAGGAGAGGGGGAGGGGGATGCCAGGGTTTTGCAAAGAGGGGTACCTTGTCAAGGGGGGGGGGGTGGGGTGGGGTACCAGTATCTTTTAAACGTTTTGTACCACATTCTGAAAGCACCGGTAAAGTGCAATACATGGCATTTTTACCGGAAGACCACAAAAAAGGCGGTAAAGTTCTAAACGTTTCTAAAACAATACGTGCCTATTAGAAAAAGAGGTGCTCTTCGCCTAATTACAGGTTAATTTGCACTCGGTTCAAGTGTTTTTTGTGTTATTGTTGGGGTAAAAGGAACAATGGACCGCCCGAATTATAACAAACCACCGTCCGAATTGTCATAAATTGTCCCAGACCCTGCCTCCATCTAACGCAATCTGCTGCTTATCGCCACCCCCCGTCACGTAACAAATCATTAGAAGCGCTTTGATCTGTGCTGGCGTAACCCACTTGAGATACAATATGCTAATGTGCTCACGGTGGCTCATTCCAAATTCATATTGAGCACCAAATCAGAGAGGTGGTGTCGATTCTCTCACGATTTGTTCCCAAAAGGAACGGGAAAAGTTCATGAAAAATTCAGGCGGGTATTGTTTTGAGGACTCGCGCAGCTGCTGGATGGATGGATGGATTTTTGGATTAGGTGGGGGGTCCTCTGGATAATAGGAAGTTTTGGTTTTTCTTGGAACACCGTGAAAACCACCGCAAAATCGACTAAATTTGTACAAAACTGCGATTATGAGAGGCCAAAGTCGTGAAAATTTACCGGACAAAAAGTGATGTCAATTTACATTCCAACCGATTTCCAGACTTCAAATGTTCCTTAACATGATCCAAAGTGCCCTAATTTCTATAGATATTCATTAAAAATTGCGATTTTTTGAGCTTAAAGTCGCAAAATCTTACACATCTAAATGAGCAAAAAGTGATGCCAATTTACATTGCAGAGTACTTTTGCTTATTTTGCAGATTTTGGGGTTCCCAATTTTCCCTGAAAACCCTCATCCATTCTCCTTACTCCAACTCCAACAACCGAACAAAAAACGGCGGGTATTAGATTCATGAGAACCGATGCATCAACGTCTCTCATGGTGCCAGATGGGTAACACGACACGAAGACGGTTTATGGCCGGCGGGGTTGGGGGTAAAAAGAAAAAACATTTGAGATTTCGACTTTTCGACAGATATTTGATACTTTAGAGGGGGTCTGTTTTACTTTTTTCAGGGGAAAATTTGGGTTTCTGTAGTGGGAATTTACCATGTTAGCGGAAATTTAAAGTTGTAAAGTTTGGACATTTTAAGGTAAAAATTTCGCTTTTGGAAAATTGGCAATTTAAAACAAAAAATTTGACGTTTTAGGGCCCAAATCAACGGTTTTGGAGTGAAAAATTGGCTTTCTTGGGTAGAAATTGACCATTTTGAGTAAAAATTTAGCCTATTAGGGTCAAAATCAACAGTTAAAGTTTTGGAGTAACAATTTAGCTTTCCTGAGTAAAAATTGGCAGTTTAAAACAGAAAATTTGACGTTTTAGGGCCCAAATCAACGGTTTTGGAGTGAAAAATTGGCTTTCTTGGGTAGAAATTGGTCGTTTTGAGGTTTTGAGTGAAAATTTACCCGCACGGGGTCAAAATTAATAGTTTAAAGTAAAAATTTCGCTTTCCGGAGTGAAAATTGACCTTTTGAAGTAAAAATTTTGATATTTTGACGTCAAAACTAACTTTTTAATGTCAAAATAGACTTTTTCATGGGGGAAGTCATGAGGTAAAAATCGACTCCCTCAGCATTAAATTGACATTTTCGAAGTCCAAACAGTCTAACACTACAAATTTGCCTTTCTGAAGTGAAAATTCACTTTTTGGGCTTAAAATCTGCCTTTTTGGACTCCAAATTCACTTCCCAAAGCCTCCAGGTCAACACCACCAACATACCATTACGGCTTAAGCCTCTATATGCATTAGTACCGCACCATTTGCCTTACTGTCTTCTTCTCAGACTTTTGTAGTAGAACCAACGGTAGTAGGGGGGGACAATAATCCGGATAGCACACAGTAGAAGAAGATGATGATGAACGGAAGATGGACGGAAGGTGCGCGAAAACAAATGTTCACGCCTGAATTAGCACACCACCACCTTCCTGTTCTTCTTCACTATATACATAAAAGTTATGACTTTTGGAATTTCAGGGGATATGTGGGATATGGTGTACAGTGGAAATACACGTGGTGCCAGGCTTGATCTACAAAAAATGCGGGAATTTTTTGCACAAAAAATGTGACGTCAGCACGTTCTAAACCATGCAAAATCAGTTGAGAACTCTGCGTCTCTTCTCCCTCATTTTTTTTGTAGATCTACGTAGATCAAACCGAAAGTCCAAATTTTCTACGGACTGAGAACCTTGCATTGCCTCAAATTTGAGCAGAACCTGAAAACACTGGAAAATCTACAAAAAATTGAATTTTCTGTCTGTTGGTCAGTTGGTTAGCGGCTACAAAAACTACAAACTACATTTTGTAACACTAAACTTTCTTGAAGTTAAGCCTAAGACTCTGATCCCAAGGCCCTTAACCTAAGCCCAAGCCTCAGCCTAAGCTTAATCCCAAGCCTAAGCCCAAGCCTAAGCCTAAGCCTAAAGTTTTAATCCCAAGGCCCTAGGCATAAGGCCCCAAGCTTTGGCCTAAGCCTACGCCTAAGACTAAGCCTAAACCTCAGTTTTTCACATTTGTGCACCAACTTCTAGGCCTAAAATAACTTGGAAAATGCGATTTTTAGGCCAAAAACTTTGCAAAATCTGAAAAACTCTCTCAAAATTCAATTTTCCAGAACAACATGGAACTCCGCAAGACTCTCAAACATCACATCATCCAACTTTGCAAAGAGGACGCTACCTGCTCAGCGGTAAGTTGTGTGCATTTTTGCTTTTACGGTGTTTTGACCAAATAGGCTAGAGACTACAATTCTATCAGTACCAACACGCCATATGACCTCATCCTTGACCCATTCTCAAGAACATGATGAAGTGCTGGGGATGTACTTGATACATTGTTTCATGACATTGCAAACACGTCTGCTCTTAGGCCTTGAGCTCAAGCTCTAGAGCTCCCAAAAAACCCCGGTTCTGAAGTGATTTATGGGGTACCGGAGCTCCCATTTCTGGCGCCCGCCCTACCAAATTTCCGGCATCCATATGGCCACGGCGGCGGCACATGGCAACAACTTCAAGAATCTCGTAACACCGCCGCTCAAAAAAGCCATAAAGCATTGGTTAATGACACATGACACCAGATGTGTCTCTCTCTCTTTGCTTAGCCAGCCCAGCGCATGGCGATAATTACCGTAATCGTTAAAATTCTTCGGTGATGTGTTGTCGTAAAATTTGGCGGTGTCTCTTGTGAGACGGAAACCGGTAAAAGTTAAGAGGAAAGAGTAGGGTTTTTAGACGTAAAATTAGTTAGAAATGTAAAAACAAAGCTGTAGATTCGGCTAAAATTGAGCATTTACGACAAGTTTGAAGACTTTAGGAGCAATTTTCGGCGTTGAATTTCGCTGATACTGGTTTTGACTCATTTTGGGAGTTTTTCTCGTGTTTTGTGACTAAAATTGGCAGAAATTAAGAACAAAATCTACCTAAGTTCTGCAGTATTTTGTAAAAAAAAACAAGAATTTTGAATTCGGTAATTTTTGAACTTTTATACGTATTTTTCGATCAAATTCATTAAGAAATTGAAAATTTTACCTAAATTTAAAACTAACTAAATTTAACATTTTTCGGCGTCGAATTTTGCTGATGCTAATTTTTTACTCAGTTTTGAACCTTTTCTCGTGTTATTTAGACTAAAATTAACGGTAATTGAAAATATTCTTCGTAAATTTAGCTCTGACTGTCTGAAAAATTAAAAAAAATTGCGATTTGCGGCATATTTTGAGCAGTTGAAATTTTTAAGAGCAATTTTCGGCGTCGAATTTTACTGAAACTGGTTTTTACTCAGTTTTGAACACTTTTCCGCAGTTTTTTTTTTAACTAAATTTGTCGGAAATTGCAAATTTCACGCAAATTTATCTATGCCTGTCTGAAAAATCAAAAAAAAAATTGGATGTTTGGCAAAATTACAACAAAGGTCACAAGATTTTAAGAGCATTTTTCGGCGTAAAAAGTGAACCTTCTTCAAAGGTTATGGAGCTTAAATTCCAAAGTTTTTTCACCAAAACTCAAATTTCTAGAGTTCTGCTCATTATAAAAATGCTAATTTCAATTCAAAATGCTCCCAGAAGCCCAAGAAATCCCAAAATCACGGGTAGTGGGTGCTCGATCATAATTATACCCCTACTTGACAAAACATTTATGCGCGTGCTTGTGTGAAGAGTTGGAAATGAATCAAATTAGGTGTATAGTTGTGTGGGGAAATAAGAAGAAGATAATGATGATGATGGAATGAGCACAAGTAAATGAGCAAGTGTCACACATCAACAAGAAGCTGGAGAGCTGAGGGGGGTCATGGTTCCGGGGCTTGGCTTTAAAGCTTATATCTCGGTTGTCTTTGATTTTATCAGAAAGTTGTTAACTGACAAAATATTTGTTATATGTTTCTCTATACTATCCCAATTTAAAATTTTCTTATTATTTTATTTTCAACCGAGATATGACCCGCTAAAGCTAAACATTGGACATGGTGCATCAATCCGGTTTAGAAGCTCGTAGCTCAGTTATCTTTGGTTTTATCAAAAAACGGTTAACTGACAAAATATTTGCTCTAATGTGTTCTATATTTCTGTAGTTAAGCATTTTTTGATTTCTTCAAAACTAACCGAGATATGACCGTTCAAAGTGAAAATCTCTAGTTCAAAATTAATTTTTTTTTATTTCAGTGCTCTGCCCCATGCCGTGAACAATTCGACGATATCAAAGCCTGCAAAAAGTCCTGCGTAGCCTCGGATGATCGGGAGACTTGTGAGGATTCTTGTCACTACCTACAGAGGATCTACCAGGAGAAGCCAGGCGCCTGCCCATCAGTCAGCAATCAATCGAACTATGTAAGTTTTGAAATCTAGAGCCCTCCGAGCTTCTAGATACTCGGCTCGAATTCCCAGGTTAATATTCCATATTCGAACACCCTTTTAGAGCTCATCCGCTTAGTACGCAACTCAAATACCTTCAAGTATTTTCGCGGGTACTTCAAAAAGGTGCCGGGGCAAATACAAGTACAGGTGGGATTAGCGGATAAACCTATATTCTTTAAGAGTAACAGGTGTTTGATCACCTGTTGCGTTTTAGTAGGGACTATAGGTACTTAGAAGGATATGAGACTGAAAATCTGGGAATTTTCGACCCGGAATTTGGGAAATAGGGTGCTAAGGAACTAGAGATTTTGGTCTAAAAGCCGGGATTTTTTTTTTCAAAATTTGGAGATTAGAGCTGTTCAAAACTGGATAGAAATACGTTTAAATTCTGAAATTTTGGCAAATAACTATTTTTTATTTATTTTTCTAGAAAATGGACACTATTGTAGGAAAAAATTGGCTGGTAGTTCCACCGGAATCTGAATTTAAGCTAGGCAAATTGGGTTACTCAAATCCCGTAACTTTTACTATGTTTTGAGAGCATTTTTCGTAGTCAAATTCACTTTTGCATCTTTCAAAATGTAAAAGTTTGCCGAATTAGGCCATTTTGGCTTGGCCACGACTGGGGGTTGATTTATGCCGCGTCACGGCTCGATTCTAATTTATTTGCCCGTGCATCTGGTGTCAGCCTGTCCCATTACGGTTTGATCTACAAAAATGCGGGAATGTTTTGCCGGAAAAAAAGGGCCGTCAGCACGTTTTTAACCATCTTCTCCCGCATTTTTTGTAGATCTACGTAGATCAAGCCGAAATTAGATACTCTGGCACCACGTGTCCGGCAAATTCGGAAAATTTGCCGAACCAACAAATTCAGGATTCAAAATTTTCGACTCCCCATCTCTAACCCCATTTTCTTTTGCAGGAATGCTCAGCCCTGTGCCAAATGGACGGAGAATGCCCGGAAACTCAGAAATGCTGTTCATCAGGCTGCTCCCGTCAGTGCCTAAAACCCCGATCCTCTGACATCAAGCTTCTCCCGATCCCACGAAATATCAGTGTCCAGGAGAGAAAACGAAAGCGAAGCATCATCATCCGATGGGCCACTGGAAGACTCTCCAAGGCCCAGCAAAACGAGAATGCTAACCTGTTCCTTGTTCAATGGCGTTGGGGACTTCACGCCGACGAGTCAGCGATGACTGAATGGCAGACGGTGACAGTTCGCAACAAGCCGTACGCGATCCTGAAGCACCTTCTCTCGCCTGGAAGGTTCTACGAGTTTAGGACGGCTGCAGTGTCTCAGGAGGGAAGCCTAGGGTTTAGTAGTCCGTCGAAGCCGTTTAAGATCTCAAAGGAAGCTAAGGCACCACCACCGCCCAAGGATCTTTCGCTGGGGGCTTCTAAGGTGGTGGCTAGTGGACTGTGGAATCAGATGGTGCATTGGAACCCGCCACCAAGTGATTTGCCGATAAAGAACTATCAGGTAAGGGGCCATATAAAATCTGAAATTTTTGCGTAAAGTAATTGTGTAAAAAACTACAGAAATTTCAAGTTTTCCGCGTCGAACTCCGCTTTTCAGTCAATTTTAACCTTTTTTTTCGCTTTTTGGCCGAGCCTACTTAGATTTGGGAAATTTCACTAAAAATTTGAAATTTGAAAATTTTCTGACTTTCTTTCTAGTGTATTTTTGGACCGTTTTCCGTATTCGCGCTCCATTGGACACTGCATTTTTTGCACGCATTTAATTTTCACACACTTTTTGTAGAATTACATGTAAAATGATCAGTTTCGCATTTGCGCTTTTCAAGCCAACTTTCCAATATTTCAAGGTAATTTTCGGTTGAAATTCGCAAGATTATAGCAGTTTTCGATGATTTTGCGGTTTTTGAAGCGAAAAATTCTAATTTTTTTTAGATTTTCAGTTGACCAACCGATAATTCCTCCAATTTTCCAGATCTCCTGGGCTTCCTCCACCAAATCGGAAGCCGACGCGTTCGAGGAGCAAATGCGCAAAAAATCCACCCTTGAATTCGCGGCCCACGAAAAGCGAAGCCTCCAGTCCGACGATGACGAGGAGTTCATCGGGATCCAGGAACGTGACCGGCAGTCTGTAGTAGTCCCAAGCCACGCGACAAGCTCGGAGATTACGGGCCTGTTTCCGAATTCTGTGTATCTAGTGGAGATCCATGCGTCTGTGGATTCTAGTGATGGGGAGCTGCACGGCGAGAAGGGTGTGGTTTTTATCAGGACTGCGGATTCCTTGTCAGCTGTACCAGAGGACCGAGAGCCCTATACTGGCCCAAAGGCCCGAATTGCTCATGGAAGTGAGGAGCTGAAGATTGAAGCTTCTTTGAAGGATCTTAAGACGTCAAGCCATGCCCCCAACAGGCCCAACAGCCCCCAACCAGCCCACCTAGAAATCCAGACCCCATTCTTCGACACCGAACTTCAAACCCAGCTAAACTGGCTCAACGCAGCCCACTGCACCCCTGCCAAGCGTCAGTTCAGTGTGAAGGTCCGGAAGACCCTCTGCCGGGAGTACCAGCCGAACCATCACTCGGACACCCGGTGGCATGACCTCCGAGTCACAGACTGCTCGGCGCTCCTTAAAGGCCTAAGCTTTGACTGTGACTATAAAGTCGAGGTGACTGACACCCTAACCGGAGACTTTGTAGTGGATGGGGTGTTTTCTACGGATACATGCGATCAGACGTCTTCCCTGACACCGATTGACTGTTCCAGTGTGACTACGCCGATTCAGTGCCAGGTGACAAGTGAATCTAGTGCACACTGTCATTGGACCCGCCATCATGATGCTATGCAGACGGTGATTGGGTATCGAATTTTGTTGAGTTCCCCGATCAATCATGATACCAATACTACGATCAATCAGCCACAGCTCAGGGAGGTTCGCTATGAGAATTTGGCGCCAGGATATGTGTATACTGTTGAGGTGAGCGGGTTTTCTTAGTTTTCAATATTTTTTTCCGTGATTCTAACACCAAAATTATTAAAAATTGAGAATTTTAAGAGAATTTTATATTAGTCGTGCAAAAAACCCATAAAAATTTAAGAATTTTGGCAAATTTTAAGGGTTTGAATTTTGAGAGCAATTTTCGGCGTCGATTTTTTTTGGGTGCGGTTTTAGACCATTTTACTTGATTTTTACACCACAATCATCAGAAGTTCGGAATTTTCAGAAAATTTTACACTATTTTTGCAAAAAGAACAAAAAAACACTACAAGAATTTCAAAGTTTTTGGAGCATTCATTTTTAAGTGTCAAATTCTTTTTTTATGTGCTTTACAGTCAATTTTCGACACTTTTTCGTGACTGTTACACAAAAACTCACAGAAAAACAGAATTTTTGAAGAATTTTACAATATCTGTGCAAAAAATCGAAAAATTCTGCAAATTTCCGGCAAACTAAAATGTTTTGAACTCTATAGAGCATTTTTCGTCGTCGAATTCTTATGTGGCTGGTTTCTAGTCAATTTTCGACCTTTTTCCGTGATTTCAACACCAAAATTATTAGAAATTCTGAATGTTAAGAGAATTTTACAATATTTGTGCAAAAAACTCAAAATTTTTTGAATTTCCGGCAAATTACAAGGGTTTGAAAGTTTTGAGAGCATTTTGCGGCGTCAAATTCCATTTTCGGTCAACGTTCATAGTTTTCCCACGATTTTTCAGCTAAATTCCTTAGAATTGTGCAATTTGTACAAAAATACCAAAACTTGCTCAAATAAATTTCACAAAAAATTTTTTTTTTTTGATAATTTTGAAAAAAAAATTCCAAAATTTTTTTCCGAAAAATTATCGATTTTATTGACTTTTTCAGGTTCAAAGTATTACAAATAAAGGATTGGGACGTACGGTTAGCACTCAATTTGTGACACATCCGGATTTGGATTCAAATGCGATACAGAGATTCCCCGGAGGAGAAATTATCGAGCTGCCACTGGAATCTTCCGGAAAATTATCGATTTTCTCGATTTTCTCGTCGTTTTTCTTGGTTCTCTTATTGAGGTTATTATAATTGCTCGATTTTATGTGCTCTTTGTTAATTTCCGGCAAAATATTTTTCTTATTATACATTCGTGGCCCCACGAACGTGTAATAAGCCGACTAGTAGTTTGATAGACTCATTTTTCATGTGATTTCGGGTTTTTTGAGCAAAACGGGTTTTAATTTTACTTGTGTGAACTTTTTTTGTAATTATTGTAAGATAAATAAATTTTTGAACAAAAATTGTTTGGAATTTTTTAATTTTTCAGAAATGTTTTTTTTCAGAAACTGGGCCATTTTTCAACAAAAAAAAATATATTTCTGATTTAACTTTCATATTTTCACGAAAAAATAGATTGTTACACGAAAAAATAGATTGTTACACGAAAAATAGATTGTTACACGAAAAATAGATTGTTACACGAAAAAATAGATTGTTACACGAAAAATAGATTGTTACACGAAAAAATAGATTGTTACACGAAAAATAGATTGTTACACGAAAAAATAGATTGTTACACGAAAAATAGATTGTTACACGAAAAATAGATTGTTACACGAAAAAATAGATTGTTACACGAAAAATAGATTGTTACACGAAAAATAGATTGTTACACGAAAAATAGATTGTTACACGAAAAATAGATTGTTACACGAAAAAATAGATTGTTGGTGGGAAGCCACAGAGAGTAAAATATACGGTGAAGCCATTAGTATTAATATATATTGTCTTTTTTTTCAAAATATGCCCCCGTTTCGTGGTAATCTCGGCCCAAGAATTCCACGAATGTGTAATAACGAAAACTGAAAATTATCAACAACCTGTGACAGATAATTCTCGAAGTAAAGCGTGATCGAATTGCGCATAGACGTGTTGTTAGTGATGATGTAACAGAGACGACAAGGCTGAAAAGAAGTGAAGAATTGGAGAATATGGATAAAGTTGGACGTATTTCGGTTGGTTTTTTCAGATTTTAGATGTTTTACCGTATATTCTCTATTAGTGCTGCATCCCATTGCTCAACTTTAGTTGCTCATCACGCGTGTTCGTTTTTCGATTTTTTTTAGAAAAAAATTTTTAAAGAGGGGGGCAGATAGCTCAGTCGGTAGTGGTGGCCGCTAGCAGTCTGGAGGTCACGAGTTCAAGTCCGGCCTCACCCCCTAGGTTCACCCAGCCTCTATTGGGAAGTGGAGCAATCCACGACTGGATTATCGGCCACAGTCCCCGGCTAGGACGTGGCTTAAATTACAGCCCAGAGGGATCACCACCAGGCAGTGTACCTGAATCCCAGATCCGCAGTGCATAGCACTTGAAGAACGGATCGTCCTTTAATCCTTTTTTTTTAATCAGAAAAAAAATTTTTTTCGATTTTTTTGGTTCTCGCATCAGATTTTTTTTTAGTTTCCGTACGAATTTCAAACTTTAAATATAAAAGTTTAATACATTTTCCAATTTTGCACCTATTTCCGACAAAAAATCCTTTAAAAAATTGTTATTACACATTCGTAGAAATTTTGTCCAAATATTTCCACGAATGTGTAATAATTTTTTTTTTCTTGAAAAACTTCAAATTTTCCGCTCAACAAAGCTATTAATATCATCCGTGTTATGTAAAGTTTAGCAAAAAGTTTAAATTATTATACGAGGTTTATTGGAAAACGTAAAAACATGAAGAAGAAAAAAATCGATAAAAACAGAGGCGGCGGGGCGGGGCAAAGGAGATCAATGAATAAATGAATAGTGATTATAATGATAATGATTATATATGATTAATGCATTTTTTTTTACAGAAAGACAAAAAAATACTGAAAATTCTGGAAAATTTTGGGGTTTTCGAGGAGGGAAATTAAAAATTAAAATTTCGAAAAAAAATTTCAAAAAAAATTTTCGAAAAAAAAAATTTTTTTGCAAATTTTTTTTTCAAAAAATTCAAAATTCCATAAATTTCCATTTAAAAAAAACCGGCAAAATTTACAAATTTTCAGTTCAATGGCAATGAGATATGGTCGGGAGCATCCGTAGCTACATGGTGGTCTGTCAGCGGCGACGGGGTGTAGGTGTCTTCTGAAATACTTAGGGAATATTAAAAATTTTGCGAAAAAAAAATTATTTTTTTCAAAAAAAAACATATTCAAAATCAATAATGGGAAACATTAAATTTCAACAAAAAAAAAGAAATTTTTTTTCAAAAATTTTTTTCTCAAATTTTCAAATTTCCCGCGTCATACCAGGCTTCTGCTCAATTGGGGGCGTGGCTAGGGGCGTGACCAGGGGTGTGACGTTTTGCGATTTCGAGGCCCTGCGTGACGTCATCGCTGCGGCCGTCCGTTGCTGTTGTCGTTCGAATTCGGGCCGAGTTTGGGCCGGAGCCCAGCGGACTTTGGTCCGGTCGAGTAGGAGCCTTGGCGGTTTACCATAGCCACACATTACACAATGATCCACTATTTTTCGATGAATTCGTACGTACCACTCGCCGGGAATGAATTCGGGTTCTGAAAATTTGGTTTTTTGAGGCTACAGAGACTACAAACTACAAGTTTTCAGATTTTTTTTTGGAAGTTTTAAGGGAAAATTGAAGAAAAAACAAGGAAAAATTGGTGAATAATCGCAAAATTCAGGTTTTTAAAAAATTTTGTAGTTTGTAGTCTCTCTGAGCCTCACTCAAAATGGTTGAGGCTAGGAGACTACAAACTACAAGTTTTCTGAAATTTTTTTTTGGAAATTCTAAGGGAAAATTGTAGAAAAAACAAGCAAAATCCGTGAAAAATCGCAAAATTCCAATTTTGTAGTCGAAAAATAGACGAAAACCGTTTTGGTTGAGGCTAAGCCAATTTTGTAGTTTGTAGTCTCTGAGCCTCACCCAAAGTGGTTGAGGCTACAAACTACAAACTACAAGTTTTCTGTTTTTTTTTGGAAATTTGAAACTAAAATTGAAGAAAAAACTAGCGAAATCCGTGCAAAATCGCAAAATTTCAAGTTAAAAAAAATCATAGTTTGTACTCTGAGCCTCACCCAAAATGGTTGAGGCTCAGGCTACAAACTACAAGTTTTCTGAGTTTTTTTTTGAAATTTTAAGGAAAAATTAGTGAAAATCGCAAAATTTTACGAATTTTTGTAGTTTGTAGTCCCTGAGCCTCACCGATAGTGGTTGAGGCTACAGACTACAAACTACAATTGTCCGAATTTTTTTTTTTGGAAATTTTGAGGAAAAATTCGTGAAAAGTCGCAAAATTTAACGAATTTTCGTAGTTTGTAGTCGAAAAATAGAAAAAAAAACCGTTTTGGGTGAGGTAAAGCCGATTTTGTAGTTTGTAGTCTCTGAGCCTCACTCAAAAGTTGGGTGAGGCTCAAAGACTACAAACTACAAAAATAGCGAAATTCTCAGAAAATACTTCAAACATTAAGGAAATTGGGAAATTGGCTGAGCCAATGTTGTAGTTTGTAGTCTCTCAGCCTCAACCATTTTTGACTGAGGCTGAGAGACTACAAACTACAAAATGGTCATAGCCTCACCAAAGCGAAAATGATCGAAAATAGGCCATTTTTTGCCAAAAATTTTGAATTTTTTGACAATAGAGCTGAAAATTAAGCAATTTTGTGCGTAAAAGTGGACAAATAGCCGAAATCAGGTTTTCGGGCTCAAATTGTTCAATTTTTCAGATTTTTTCGGCGAAAAACCGCGTACCCTTATACTGTCGGCACATGCGCATCGTAATCAACGTCGAAACAATATCATCGACGGCGATGCCCGACTCATTCGACAAAAACGTGGCGGTTACTGTATGTCCCTGGTGTATATGAAACAATTTCATCAGTCGCCACCACCAATAGCTGCGATATGACACTTTTCCGAGGTCTGACAACGGTTTTTCGGGCATTCCAATGTATCCTTCGCGGCGGGATAGCTCGTAACCTGAAAATTTTTTCGTTTTTAGTAGATAATACCCGGTATGGTGGAAAATTTCGATTTTTAAAAAAATAAGAAACATTTAAACAAATTTAAAAAAAAAGAAAATATCTTTTTTTTTTTTCTTCTCTTCCTTTTTTTTAAATCATTTTTTTTACTTTTTTGAATGTATTTTTGATTTCTTTTTCCTATTTTTTTTTCATACTTTTTAATTTTTTTCCATTTTTTTCAATTTTTTTCATTATTAGAATATTTTGGTATTGTTTTTTAAGTTTTTATTCCGAAAATCGAATAAAAAATGTTTTCATTATTTTTTCCTTTTTTTCATTCTTGTTTCCTTTTTTTCATTCTTGTTTCCTTTTTTTCGTTGTTTTTTCTTTTCATTTTTTTTCATTATTTTTTCTTTTTTTTTCGTTTTTTTCAATTTTTTTTCCTTCTTTTTCGTTGTTTTTCTTTCTTTTTTCTTTTTATTTTTTTTGTAATTCTTTTTTTCATTTTTTTTTCATTCATGTTTCCTTTTTTCATTATTTTTTCGTTTTTTTTTTCTTTTTTTTCCTTCTTTTCTTTCTTTTTTCTATTTTTTCTCTCTTTTTGTTATTTTTTCCTTTTTTGTTTTCTCCTTTTTTCATGTTTTTTCCTCTTTTTTTTCATTATTTTTTCCTTTTTTTTATTATTTTTTCCTTTTTTTCATTATTTTTTCCTTTTTTTCATTATTTTTTCCTTTTTTTCATTCTTGTTTCCTTTTTTTCGTTGTTTTTTCTTTTCATTTTTTTTTCATTATTTTTTCTTTTTTTTTTCGTTTTTTTTTTCTTTTTTTTCCTTCTTTTCTTTCTTTTTTCTATTTTTTCTCTCTTTTTGTTATTTTTTCCTTTTTTGTTTTCTCCTTTTTTCATGTTTTTTCCTCCTTTTTTTCATTATTTTTTCCTTTTTTTTATTATTTTTTCCTTTTTTTCATTATTTTTTCCTTTTTTTCATTATTTTTTCCTTTTTTTCATTCTTGTTTCCTTTTTTTCGTTGTTTTTTCTTTTCATTATTTTTTCTTTTTTTTTTCGTTTTTTTCAATTTTTTTTCCTTCTTTTTCGTTGTTTTTCTTTCTTTTTTCTTTTTATTTTTTTTGTAATTCTTTTTTTCATTTTTTTTTCATTCATGTTTCCTTTTTTCATTATTTTTTCGTTTTTTTCGTTTTTTTTCCTTCTTTTCTTTCTTTTTTCTATTTTTTCTCTCTTTTTGTTATTTTTTCCTTTTTTGTTTTCTCCTTTTTTCATGTTTTTTCCTCCTTTTTTTCATTATTTTTTCCTTTTTTTCATTATTTTTTCCTTTTTTTTTCTTTCTTTTTATGTTTTTCTTTCTTTTTTCTATTTTTTCTCTTTTTTCTTTTTTTTTCTTTTTTTTTCATTAATTTTTGTTCACTTTTTTTTTTCTTTTTTTCCCTAAAATCAAATTTTGAGCCAAAAACCTCAAATTTTCAGCTCCAAACGAAATTTCAACAACTTACTAAACTGAATCAACAATTTTCCGTATCCCTTCTTCTGAAACGGCGGAAAAACCATTATACACGCCAAATTATTTGCCGATTCGACTTCTCGTGAAAAGTAGCCAACTATATGGGCTCCGTGCTCGTCTGTCTGAAAATTTAGGCCATTTTTAAGCTGAAAATCTCGATTTTCAGCTGAAAAATACCTCGCAAAGCACATAAAACATGAAATCATCGACGTCAAAGTAGAGCGTCTTGTGATCCATGAAAAGTTTGGAAAGTAGGCATAAGCACTGACAGTAGAGCTGAAAAATGGGCAATTTTGGGGGGAAAGGGGCAAAAAATGGCTGAAAAAGCTGAAAATTAGGCAATTTTTGTGTAAATTCAACAGAAAATCTGATTTAATGCTGGAAAATACGACTTTTCCGGCGATTTTGACTGAAAATTGGGCGATTTTAGAGTAAAATAGAGCAAAAATGGCTGAAAAAGCTGAAAAATTGACCGAATTATTGTAGTTTGTAGTCTCTAAGCCTCACTCAAATTTGGATGAGGACCAGAGACTACAAACTACAAAAATTTTAAGAAAAAAACTGGAAAAATTATGGAAATCCGTCTCGAAATGAATTTGGTTGAGGCTCAGCCAATTTTGTAGTTTGTAGTCTCTGAGCCTCACCCAAATTTGAGTGAGGCTTAGAGACTACAAACTACAAAATGGCCATAGCCACCAAAGCGAGAATAGTCGAAAATAGGCCATTTTTGGCTTTTTTCGGGCATAAAATTTTGAAATTTCTGACAATAGAGCTGAAAATTGCGTAATTTTAGCGGAAATCAGGGCAAAAATGAGTGAGAAAGCTGAAAAATTGGCAATTTTTGAGTAAAATAGTGCTAAAATCGATTCAATTACAAAAACATCGCAGGGAAAGCAAAAAATAGAGCAATTTTTTAATAGATTTGCTCAACAAATCTGATTTTTCGGAGTTTTTAGCTGAAAATTGGGCAATTTTCGATAAATTTTGCTCGGAAATCTGATTTTTCCGGCGATTTTCCGGCATTTTAGGGTAACTTTAATGCAAGTAATGTAAAATTTGCACAAAAAAGCTAAAAATTTGGCAATTTTTGAGTAAATTCGCCAGAAAATCTGTTTTTGGCGTTTTTAGCTGGAAATAGTGCGAAATTTGTTGAAAAATCTGAGAGTAATGCAATTTTCAGTAAAAAAAGTGTCTAAATCGCAGAGAAAGCTGAAAATAATGCAAAATTCGCTCAAAAAACTGAAAATTGGCGAATTTTTCACGAATTTGACCAGAAAATCCAATTTTTGGGCGATTTTTCCAGAAAATTTGTAATTTTCAGGTACCTTCTGTCCACTTCCGTCCACTTCGTACACTGATAGATGATCTTTTCGGTAGATTTCATTTCCGGGAGGTTGACGCACTTTGCACGTCTGAAATCGGGTTGAAAATTGACTACAATCTACAAAAAAAAATGCTTAGCCATTTTGTGGGCGGGGCCTGTGTTAAGCCACGCCCCTTTATAGAAGAAAAAGTAAATTTTCAGATTCCTACAACTTTTTTTAAAAGAGAAAATGGGAAAAATATGCACATTTTTCGGTTTTTTTAAACCGTTTTATGGGCGGAGCCTGTATGAACACGCCCATTTTGTGGGCGGAGCTTGTCTGACCACGCCCAGTTTTTAAGGCCAAAAATGCAGTTTTTCATGGGATTTTTCGAGAAAAATGCTGATTTTAGAGTTTTTTAGAAAATTATTCAGTAAAACGACTACAAACTACATAACCATTTTATGGGCGGAGCCTAAGCCACGCCCTTTTTCGGATTATTTTTTCCATTTTGTGGGCGGAGCCAGAGCCGGAATTTTTTTTGGGAAAAAAAAAAACTTATTTTGGAGCTTTTTAGGCCAAATTTGTGCGGAAAAAAGGCTACAAACTACAAAATGGATCGATTTTTCGTATTTTTGGGCCAAATTTCCGGTTTTCTGGCTATTTTTACGGGAAAAACTGCCAAAAAAAAAGCATTTTCTCACATCAATGTGCTGCTTGAATCGTTCGTGATGAGGTGTGTAGAGTAGGCAATATTCACACATATAAATGTCCAAATTTTCACAGTCAGGCGGAAACGGTGAATAGTACCAGGCGAGAATCTCGTGAGCGCCTATCGTTATTTGTGGTATGTTCTTCACTTTTGTACGCTGCAAAAAAAGTAGGATTTTAGGGGGAAAAATTGATAAAAGTGCAAAAATTGACTTAAAATCTCGATTTTCTGGCTTAAAAATTTGAAAACTTGATTAAAAAGCTTTAAAAAGTGGGTTTGCCATTGAAAAATTCACGTTTTACATTGAAAAAATGTTGGTTGAGGCTATAGACTACAAACTACAACAATTTCAAGCCTCAACCAATTTTTATTTGATTTTTCTATTAAAAAAAGCGGATTTTACACTTTTTTGAGCAGATTTTCCGACTTTTTTCGAATTTTCTCTCAAAAATTCCGTATTTCTTCAGAAAAAAAAAGAATTTAGGTGAATTCGGGTGGATTTTATGGGAAAAATCGATTTAAATGCAAAAAAAGTGACTCAAATCTCGATTTTCTGGCTTAAAAATTTGAAAACTTGATAAAAAGCTTTAAAAAGTGGGTTTGCCATTGAAAAATGCACTTTTTACAGTTAAAAAATGTTGGTTGAGGCTATACACTACAAACTACAAAATCCTAGCCTCAACCAAGTTTTTCAGGAGAAAAAATCGTGTTTTTCGGGTAATAAAGGGTGTTTTTTAATGAAATTTGCCAGATTTTGGCCCATGTTGGAGCGAAAATTGAGAAAATTGTGATTTTCAACCAAATTTTTCGATTTTTTTCGATTTTTCTCTCAAAAGTCCCGTATTTCTTCAAAAAAAAAAAAGAATTTTGGGGGAATTCGGATGGATTTTATGGGAAAAAAATCTATTCAAATGCAAAAATTGACTTAAAATCTCGATTTTTTGACTTAAAAATTTGAAAATTCGATTAAAAAGCTCAAAAAAGTGGGTTTTCCATTGAAAAATTCACTTTTTTTACAGTAAAAAATGTTGGTTGACGCTATACACTACAAACTACAAAATCCTAGCCTCAACCAAGTTTTTAAGGAGAAAAAATCGTGTTTTTCGGGTGAAAAAAGGGTACTTTTTTAATGAAATTTTCCAGATTTTGGCACTTTTTGGAGTGAAATTGAGAAAATTGTGATTTTCAACCAATTTTTTCGATTTTTTTCGAATTTTCTTCAGAAAATCCCGTACTTCTTCATGTTCCCGTTCTAGCCGGGCGGTCGTGGCGTCCAAATCATTAAGATCCGTTTTTAAATGTGAATATTCTTCCAATGTCCTCCGCTGACTTCGTGTTAGGGCTCCAGATGGCTTTATGACGGGCGGTCCGACGACAATTTCCTTGTGTAGATCTTCGACAGGCGCTTTTGTGGGCACTTTGATCACCGGCTCGACTACCACTTCGTTTACGAGAATTCTGAATGAAAATCGATAATTTTTTCGAATTTTGTAGTTTGTAGTCTCTCTAAGTGACTACAAAATACAAAAAATTGTGAAAATTTGAGAAAAATCGGCGAAAAATGAGAGAATTTTGATGCGAAATGGATTTGGTTTCAGATTTTGTTTTTCAAATTTTCACGATTTTTGTAGTTTGTAGTGGGAGAACCTCACCTAGAGGCACTACAAACTACAAAAATATTAGCCTCACCAAAAAATGTTGTAGTTTGTAGTTTTAGCAATTTGTAGTCCCAGCGCCTCAACCATTTTTGAGTGAGGCGCGGAGACTACAAACTACAATATTTTAGCCTCAACCAAAATACGTTTTTGCTCAAAATATTGCAAATTTTAGCTTTTTTTAAACATTTTCAAAAAAACTTATCAGATTTTGCTAAAACTACAAACTACAACATTTTTTGGTGAGGCTAATATTTTTGTAGTTTGTAGTGCCTCTAGGTGAGGTTCTCCCACTACAAACTACAAAAATCGTGAAAATTTGAAAAACAAAATCTGCAAAAAATGAGGAATTTCTAAGCGAAATGCATTTGGTTGAGGCTATCTATTTTTGTAGTTTGTAGTCTTCGAGCCTCAACCATCATTGAGTGAGGCTCACAAACTACAAACTACAACATTTCTCAGCCTCAACCAAAATACGTTTTTGCTCGAAATTTCGCGATTTTCATAGATTTTTGCCCATTTTTCTGCAATTTTCTCCACACGAACTTGTCCAGCGTAATCCATTCATCATTCCTCCGATCCAACTCCTCATAATGCACATAATACATGAGCTCTTTCGCTCCTTGCTCGTGATTCTCAATGGATTTATAGTTATTCGTGCGGACTTCTTGCGGCGGTTTTCGAAAATCAATGTGTATAATTACGGCGACCACCTGGAAATTTGATTTTTAATGGAAAAAAAAGAGATTTTTCTCGAAAATTTTCAGGAAAAATCAACAATAATTTCTGGTTTTTAATCGATTTTTTCACAAAAAAAAAAAAAGCGATTTCCGAACCTTTTTCACAGTATTAATAATGAATTTCTCGACCATATATCGTTTGTTAATTATTGGCATTATTTGTTGTTGCGGGGGTTCACTGTCATTTCCGCCGGGAGCAGCTGCCTCATTTGTTGAGTCGTGTGCTCGTTTCCTCGGCTCTCGTTTGCTCATTTTGTCTGGAAATTTTTGCTGAAATCGGCTGAAAATCGGGTCGAAAAATTCGATATAAAACACCGTAAATTACAGTTAAAAATTTAAAAATTTAAATTTTCAAAAATCAAAAATCGAGTATTTTTAATATAAATTAGAGTCAATTTCGTGTGAAAAAAAAAATTTAAAAAAATAAATACTGTAAGCAGAGAAAAGCGTCGTGGAACTTCGTGATATCATCAAAATGACAGTTTGCATCTTTGGTGCGCGGCCAAGATAGACATGGAATGAGTGATTTGGTAAAAATTTGGGGCTAAAAAATGGGGGGAAAAATCAATAAATAACAAGTATTACGGTAGATACAGAAAAAAAAATGGCAAAAAAAGCAGGAAAAAGTACTGAAAACGTCGATTTTTGGTGGAAAATCTGTTGGGTGAGGCTATAGACTACAAACTACAAAATTTGGCGAGCCTCACCCAATTTTTATCAAATTTTCGCGATTTTTCGCTTAAAAATCACCAAAAAACCGAAGAATTTCAATTTTTAACAGATAAATAGGTACAATTGGGGGAGCGGCGGGGTGAGTTCAAACAGTTTGTGTCGCGTCTTCTGTTGTTCCATGAATCGTTTGCACTCCGATTGTGTGATGGTCCTGCAACAAAACAAATAAATTGACTTAAATTGTAGTTTGTAGTCATTATGCTCGATTTGCGAGAAATCTAAACGGGAAATGAGTGAAAAATTCGAGAAAATCACGTGAAAATGACCTAGAAATCGATGTTTTTGTAGTTTGTAGTCTTTGAGCCTCAACCATCTTTGAGTGAGGCTAAGAGACTACAAACTACAAATTCAGCTCAGCCTCAACCAATTGGTTTTCGCTTGAAATTTTCGCGATTTTCATCGAATTTTTCTCGAATTTTCACTAAAATTTCGCAAAACTGATGAATTTTGGGGTGAGAAAATCCAAAATTTCGAACCTCATCCTCAACTTGTGTCCTAAGCGGACCACTTTCCACGTCACCAACTTGTGTTTCTGCGGTAGCTGCGGGGGTTCTTCGTGTACGTCGGGAGCCTGAAAATATCGAAAATTGTTTAAAAAAAAAGGAAAAAAAAAAGGAAAATTGGAGTTTTCTAAAGCATTTTTTCTCCAAAACAATGGTTGAGGCTCGAAGACTACAAACTACACAAAGTCCTCTGAGCCTCAACCATCGTGGTTGAGGCTATACTGGTTCTGTAGTTTGTAGTCTACAGCCTCAACCAACTTTTTTCTCGCTTTTTCCTTCGAAAAAATCGTTTTTTCTTCAAAAGTTCGGCGTTTCGACTAAAATTCGGCTGAAAATTCCGAATTTTTCAGTTAAAAACTTAAAAATCTCACCCAAAAGCCCATCAGCTGCCAAAAGCCGGTAAGTGAGCACTGTATTTGTGGAGGCGAGCGAGGCGATGACTAGACCGTTAATAATTGATACATACCACTCGAGATCCGGAATTGAGACCACCTGGAACATGGAAATTGTGCAAATTTTGCCGTGTTTTTAGTGAAAAAATCATCGAAAACTCGATTTTTCCACTGAAAAATGCACAAAATCTCACCACAAAATAGACTAAATACGCAGAAACGCAGAGACGGAACGCGAAAAGTGTCACCATATTGAGCAGAGCGATTATACGGAACGATGGGCTCTTCTTGTCGACTCCGTACCTGGAAAAATAGGTGATTTGGCTGAAAATCACGGAAAAATCGCTGAAATTACAAGTTCAACAAGCTCCTCGAGTGCAGGAAAATCGAGTTGAGCTCCATGAGCAATCCGAACACAACGACGCCGAGGAATCGGTTGAAAAACTGCAAAAAAATTGGGTTTTTTGGGGGATTTCAGCAGAAAACCCTCACCATTGTGACGGCGAACGCGGAAAGAACGACAACATGATGGAAAAGAAGCTCGATAATTCTGGCGGATTGCTCATTGACCAGAAGATCGACGAGATCGTGGAAAAGGTATCCCGCAGACATTAGAACCTGAAAATTTTGAATTCAGTTGGGCTTGGACTACAAACTACAAGCGAGAAGCTTGAAAAAATGGAAAAATTTCGAAATTTGTAGAAAAAATCGAAAAAAAAACGTGAAAATTTTTTGGTTGAGTGAGGCTATAGACTACAAACTACAAAAAATTGAGAGCCTCAACCAACGTTTTTAATGCTTTTTTGGTAGAGAATCGAGATTTTTTGAATTTTTTAACAATTTTTTCTTGTAAAAATAGGCAGGAAATGTGAAAAATACACTATTTTCAGCACAAAACTGCATTATTTGTGGGGAAAATTGGATTTTTTGGTTGAGTGAGGCTATAGACTACAAACTACAAGTATCTCAGCCTCAACCAACGTTTTTAATGCTTTTTTGGTAGAGAATCGAGATTTTTTGAATTTTTTAACAATTTTTTCTTGTAAAAATAGGCAGGAAATGTGAAAAATACACTATTTTCAGCACAAAACTGCATTATTTGTGGGGAAAATTGGATTTTTTGGTTGAGTGAGGCTATAGACTACAAACTACAAGTATCTCAGCCTCAACCAACGTTTTTAATGCCTTTTTATCAAAAAATCGTTATTTTTTTCACAAAAAATGGACAGAACTCACAAATTGGTTGAGAAAAGTTGAAAAAGGGACACTTTTTGGCATTAAATTGCATCATTTGTGGGGAAAATTGTATTTTTTCGTTGAGTGAGGCTAAGACTACAAACTACAAAAAATTGAGAGCCTCAACCAACGTTTTCAATGCTTTTTTGGTAGAAAATCGAGATTTTTTGAATTTTTAAATCATTTTTTCTTAAAAAATAGGCAGGAAATGTGAAAAATACACTATTTTCAGCACAAAACTGCATTATTTGTGAAGAAAATTTGATTTTTTCGTCGAGTGAGGCTATAGACTACAAACTATAAAAACTTGAGAGCCTCAACAAATTTTTTTTCACTAATTCACTCGGAACTTTCTTGAAAATTCGAAATTTTTGGCAATTTCTCACAAAAAAATCGGCGAAAATTGCAGAAAAACGAACAAAATTCGATGAAAATCGCAACATTTTGAGCAAAAACGTTCAACTTTTGTATTTTGTAGTCTCTTCGTGACTCAATGATGGTTGAAGCGATGGGACTACAAACTACAAATTCGGTTCAGCCTCAACCAACGTTTTCCGTGCTTTTTTGTTACAAAATCGACATTTTTTGATTTTTTTTCCTCAAAATATGGACAGAACTCACAAATTGGTTGAGAAAAGTTGAAAAATTGCCAATTTTTAGCACTAAATTGCATTATTTGTGGGGAAAATTGATTGATTTCATTGAGTGAGGCTATAGACTACAAACTACAAGTTTGTGTAGCCTCAACCAATTTTTTTGGTTTTTTTTATTCGAAATTCGAGTTTTTTAGTCATTTTTTCCGAATTTTCTCGCTAAAATCTAACCAAATTGATTGCAACGTCACATCGATAATTAACGAGGTCCTGAACGAGCTGTTTATAGTATAAAAGTGCGTAGGCGGCCCATAATCCTGATATAACCGAGTGGAATAGTGAGACACATTCGTTGGAGATTCGCCATTTCTTATTCGGTGGGATAGCCTGGAAAATGTGGAGTTTTTAGGTAAAAATTCGGAAAAATTTATATTTTCTGGCTGATTTGCTGATTTGGTTGAGGCTCAGACTACAAACTACAAGTTTGTGTAGCCTCAACCAAGTTTTGAGCACTTTTCAGGAGTTTTGGGAAAGAATTTCAACGTTTTTGTAAAGTTTTTATTGAAACTTGTAGTAGAAACTCTAGAAATAAGCGATTTTGATAGAAATTTCAACAATTTTCGGCGTTTTGAAGCAAAAGCTGATTGGTTGAGGCTAAGACTAAAAACTACAAATTTGTGTAGCCTCAACCAACTTTTTTTTTGATGAAAAACTGCTTAAAATGCTGTAAAATCGATATTTTTCAACAAAAAATGCTCAAATTTCGAAAAAAAAAACTGCTTTTTTAGCTCAAACTTCCTAGTTTTTGGATTTTTTTTGCAGTAAATTTCTGAATTCTCACCGACAGATCTCTGCTGTCGGGCTCGGGCTCCTGTTCGACCTGCTCGCCGGCTTCTGCCTCATTTTCAGGCGGATTTTCAGTATTTTCAGCTTCTTGACCGCCTCTCCGTCTCCTCCGAATGCGGTTTCGGATGTCGAAAAAGTTAAAGTTCGGCCACGTCCATTTGCCAAATAAGTACCAACGAACGATGAATTGCAGGGCTCGGAAGAAGGCAAATGAGACGATTACCTGGAGAAAATGGATTTTTGGGCCTAAATTCGCAGAAAATCGGGGGTTTTTGGCATTTTTTGAGTGAAAACTCACAAAAATAATCGAAGAAATCGTTGTTGATTTCATTGGAAAATTAGAAATAAATAATAATTAATTTTTCACGAAAAATTATTTAAAAAATTAATTTTTTTTTGAGTTTTATTTGAAATTATTTGAAATTTCGAATTTCTTACCCATAAAAACATTGTTGGCACTGGGCCAAGAAGATCCGTCAACAGCTCCGCCAGCTGCCGCATTTTCCAGAACTGTCTGAAAAAAAACTGATAAAAATTGGAAATATTACGGAAAAATAGGTAAAACAGTAGGTTTTTGGGTGAAAATACCCGGAAAATTCAAAAAAATTCGCTTAAAAAAGCTATAAAAACGATTTATTCAATGAATTTCTACAGGAAAAATTAAAAAATTAGAATTTTTTTTCGACTCTAAACTCTTCGCCAGGTTATTTCTGGGACGCCAATTGAGTAATAGTAGATTTGACCTGAAAATATCGATTTTCGGCATTAAATTCCACCAAAAATCCTACATTTTCTCTCGACAAATCCTCCAAAGTGGCGACTCGCTCAACTCCGTGCTCGTATCTGGCGAAAACTCTGCAAAAAACCGCAATTTCACCCAAAAATCGATAATTTCCCACCTTGGCACGATGCCAGACGCCTCACGAATCAGAATTGGGAACTGTGGATTGGCTTTTTTGATTCCAACATAGTCGTTTTCGATGAACGCGCGGACTCCCGCCGATGCTGGACTTTTCTGGCAGACGTGGATGCGAATCTCGCGAAGAGCGGTGCCGGCAAGACGGACAGACATCTGAAAATCGATATTTTAAGCTTTAAAATCAAAAAAAAACTTTAAAAAATGCAGAAAAATCCAATAAAACCAACAAAAACCGATTATTTTTTTCGAAATTTATTATAAAAATAAATAACCCGTGATCCCGCCCACTTTGGCAAGCGCGGCGCGCGGTATTTTGCAACTCCTACGCACAGTTTTGCTGTTTTCATGTTTTTTGAGCAAAGTCTTTGAAAATTGCTGATATTTTAGGAAATTTGCCTAAATTTTGCTAAATCTATCAAATTTTAGTGCTAAAACAAGTTTTTTCTCAATTTTTTGAGTTAAAAATCACGAAAAACCCATTAAAATCATCAAAAACCAATGACTCCGCCCCTTTTTGCAAGTGGCGCACGCAATTTTGCAACACCGCCGCACAGTTTTGCGGAAGACACTGCAAATCGAAGTGTCACGTCATCGCACATTTTTTCAGTTTTTCAACGTTATTTTCGATATTTTCAAACGAAAAACCACTTGATAAACTCAAAAAATCACTATTTTTACAGTAATTAATCGCTAAAAAATGGGCCGCGCGTCGTTTGAGTACGACGAAGTCGGCAACACATTTTACTATGTGCTCGTGGCATTCTACGCGATTATTCTGTTCCCGGCGACCTACCTATGCCTTCCAGGAGCCTCGAAACCAGGTAAAAATCGATTTTTTGGCTTAAAATTCATAATTTTTTCGTATTTTTTCGTATTTTTAGAACCAGAACACGTGATCAACGAACACGAGTGCCAATGCGACGGTTGTGACAAGAAAAGACGACAAAAAGCGGCGAATAAGCCGTGGCGACGGACTAAAAAGATTATTACCATCGTTGTAAGGCTTTAAAACTGAAAAATCCGGAAAAAATCCACTAAAAATCCCAAAAAATTGCAGGTTCTCGTTGTAGCGTGGGCAATTTTCGCGATAATTGTGAAAAAAACGACTGAAATCGAGCAAACTCACAAGGACTATGACCCGTATCAGATTTTGGGTCTGGATCAGGGCGCCGACGAGAAGGCCATCAAAAAGGCCTGGAGAGATATGTCAAAGGTGCTGGAAATTGGAATTTCGGCGATTTTTTACTGAGAAACCCCTATTTTCGACATTTTTCAGCTTGAAAATCGAAGAAAATCGAACTTTTTACTGTTTTTTACCTCGAAAAATGCAGTTTCCAAGTATTTTAGATGAAAAAATTGTTTTAATTTTTGGTTGAGGCTCGCGAATTTTGTAGTTTGTAGTGTTAGCCTCAACCAATTTTTGTGCGAAATCTCCGTAAAATATGGATTTTTTCGTGGAAAATGCCTCGAAAATCGAAATATTTTTGCAAAAACCTGATTTTCAAACACTTTCTCGCCAATAAATCTAATATTTAGGCTATTTTTACTGGAGAAACCCAATTTTTTCATAATTTATTGCAATTTTTACTCTAAAACTAAATTTTTTGCAATTTTCGGTCGGTTTTGCGTCAAGATCTATATTTTTGGTTTTTTTTTCCGCTGAAAACCAATTTTTTCGCTAAAATTGTTGAAAATTTATTTTTTCCCACAGAAAAGCCTCAAAATCTTGAAATTTCACTCCATTAGATATTTTCTCGAAAAAAAAGCTTATTTTCGACCTTTTTCGGCTTGAAAATCGATTTTTTTGACTTTTTTTGCCTCCAAAATTGCAGTTTCCAGGAATTTTAGGCTAAAAATTTGCATTAATTTTTGGTGAGGCTGGAGATTTTTGTAGTTTGTAGTGTGAGCCTCAACCAATAATCATGCATTTTTGGTTGAGGCTAATCACTTTTTGTAGTTTGTAGCGTGAACCTCAACCAATTTTTGTGCGAAATCTCTGTAAAATAGGGAATTTTTTTGTGGAAAATACCATAAAAATCATAATTTTTCGCCCAGAAAACTGAAAATTTGGCTATTTTTACTGGAAAAGCCCACTGTTTCCCAAATTTTATTGCATTTTTTCACCCAAAAACTAAATTTTCGGGCACTTTTATTGAATTTCCGACAGTTTTTCTCGAGAAAACATGAATTTTGTCCTGTTTTCGCCTTAAAATTTCTGAAATTTCAGTAATTTTTGGTGAGGCTGATAGTTTTTGTAGTTTGTAGTGTGAGCCTCAACAAATTTTTGTGCGAAATCGCCGTAAAATAAGGAATTTTTTGTGGAAAGTACCATAAAAATCATAATTTTTCGCCAAAAAACTGAAAATTTGGCTATTTTTACTGGAAAAGCCCACTGTTTCCCAAATTTTATTGCAATTTTCACCCAAAAACTGAATTTTCGGGCACTTTTATTGAATTTCAGACAGTTTTTCTCGGGAAAACATGATTTTTGCCCTGTTTTCGCCTTAAAATTTCTGAAATTTCAGTTTTTTCCCCACAAAAATGCTCAAAAATCTGGAATTTTTACCCAATTTTTTGCAGATTCACCATCCGGATCGTGGAGGAGACGCTCAATTCTTCGATAAAATCGCCAAGGCTCACCAGGCTCTCACCGATAAAGAAGCTCGCGAAAACTGGGAAAAATACGGAAATCCAGACGGCCCAACTGCCACAACTTTCGGAATTGCTCTGCCCAAATGGCTTGTGAGCAAAGAATACGGACTCTGGGTGCTCGCTTTCTATGGGCTCATTTTTATGATCATTTTGCCCGTTTCTGTTGTGAGTTTGGCGCTGGAAATGGCGGAAATTGGAAATTTTCGCGAAAAATCGATTTTTCAGGGAATGTGGTGGTATAGCTCGATCAAATACAGCGCTGACAAGGTTCTTCTGGACACCACACGAATGTACTATTATTTCATCAATCGGACACCGAGAATGGAGATTGGAAGTGAGGAAAATCGATTTTTCCACAAATTTTCAGCCAGAAAATTGCTTTTTTGGCGATTTTTCACCCAGAAAGTCGGATTTTTGGCAATTTTTCATCCTGAAAATTGATTTTTAGGCAATTTTCCATACAATAATGGAATTTTGAAAGTTTTCGACGATTTTCCGCTAAGAAATTCGGATTTTTGCCAATTTTCATGCAGGAAACTTGAGTTTTGACTGGTTTTCACCCAGAAAATCAGATTTTTGGCAATTTTTTTGGGCAAAAAACTCAAATTTTGACGATTTTTACAAAAGTCCTGGTTTTCCACGAAAAAAAAATTCAAATTTATTACAAAAAAAAAACCACTAATTTCAACAGAAAATCGCAATTTTGTGCTGGAAAATCCAAATTTTCTGGAAATTTATTAATCTCAAAGCTAAAAATTCGGTTTTTCAGCATTTTTGCCAAGTTTTAAATACATTTTCACCCTGAAAATCAATTATTTTTAATTTTAGGAATGATCGCCGTGCTCTCTGGATCCTTCGAATTCAGCAAACAGTACAATAAGGAGATTCAGGAACGAGAAACTGATGATTATGAGGTTCCGAGGCTCATGAAACAGATTGCCGGTGTTAATGATAAGGGAAAAGAGCAACCGTTGAGCCAACCGTATGCACTGAAATCTCGTGTACTTTTACACGCGTATCTGTCGAGATTACCACTGGAATCGCAAAATGATGCGTTGGAGGAGGATCAGAGGTTGGAAATTGATGGAAACCCAGGAAAAAGCATAAAAATCGCACAATTTTGATGGAAAATTCATAAAAATCGATGAAAAATGACCCGAAAAGCGAAAAAAATCTGGAAAAATAATTTAAATTGCCAAAATTTCACTATTTTTGGCGATTTTGTGATAAAAATTGGTTGAGGCTTACATTACAAACTACACAGTTTGGGAGTCTCACCCAAATTTGGTTGAGGCTCACGCTACAAACTACAAATTGTCGTAGCCTCAACCAATTTTTTTCGGCGAAAAACGGTTTGAAATGTGTTAAAATTCATATTTTTCCACAAAAAAACATCCAGAAAATTTGTAAAATTTGATCTTTTTCGACGAAAACTGCTCAAATTTCGAAAAAAAGTGAGAAAAATTGGATTCTCAGACTACAAACTACAAGTTAGCGTAGCCTCAACCAAAATTACAAATTTTTGAATTAAAATTTTCATTTGTAATGCATTTTTTCTGAAAATAGCATTAAAATTGCCAACATTTCACTATTTTTCGCGAATATTCGATAAAAACCGCTTTAAAATACCGATTTTTAATTGAAAATCTCGAAATTTCCTCCAAAAATCGCCAAAAAAACCCATTTTTCAGCTACATAATCACCCGAATTCTGCGTTTCGTCGAAGAAATGGTGAATTGCTCGCAAAATCTGATGAACTACTCCCAACACACGAAGATTTCCATCGAAACGTTCGATAATCTTCTGAAATTGCAACCAATGTTCGTTCAGGCGCTTTGGCAAAAGAATAGCCCGTTGCTTCAGCTTCCACACATTACAGACTACAATTTACAGCATTTGAGAAAGGTTTGTGCCGGAA